>NC_091485.1:40121766-40425125 GCF_947461875.1 Haliaeetus albicilla
GATTGTCAAATACCTGCCATCCCTAACACTCAGCTGGTGCACTGGCGATAAAAGAAGTTGAAGCACTCTTTGTTGCTGTTGTATGTTGTTAATGGTGGAGTCAACTAACACTGTATATTCAGCTATTGTGGGGCAGTTGTTTCCTTTTCCCCCTCCTCCTCTCTTTGTAATTGAGGATTTTAAAGTGAACTGATCTGCAAAGCAGCCAGATTTGAACAGAGCTTGATGACTATTTTTCTAGGCTGTGGTGCCAGAAGTTAGATTTTCAAGAGAAGATCTAAAAAACTGCAGACTGTTGAGGTGATGTGATAATTATTTCTGCACCTGCATCTCAATTCAACTGTCTATCCTTATTCATTAAGCACATACTTTATTCCAGTTAGCCTCAACAGTATATAAGTGCTTGCTTGTGTGGCTTTCTAGACCTGAAAGATTTTAAGGATATGCTTAAATACTTTGCTGAATTGGGACCTTGGTTTTTTTGAAGAGAGATTTTTATATGAGAGTGATTTAATAAGGCCTATTTAAATGTTTATTTTTAAATTCCTTTTTTTTTTTTTGGTGGGGTGGGGGGGGATTGCAATCCCACTGGTAATGGTGTCATTTCCAAAGACGTTCTTTGATATTAGATTTAAAATGCAGCTATCATCTAACTTGGTAGTACCTAAAATGAGGGAAATCCAGGTATATTCTTTAAGTTGTATCCTTGTCAAATATGCTTAGCTGACAAGTCATGACATAGCTCATAGCCCTGCAAATTCAGTGTAGCCTTTTCTTTCATAGCAGGTAGCTTCTGCACCTCAGCCTTGCAGTCTCTAGGCAATAGATTTTGACTTCCCTGGCACCTTTGTGGCAGTATCAAGACAGACACAAGGAGACAAACTTTCAGGTAGCTGGAACTAAGGTCATACTCTGGCAGGCTGTCTTTCAGCAATGGGCTTGAGTCACACTGAAAAGACCTGAAGACAGCTGCTATTTTTGTAGTACCTATTCAGTAGATAGAAGATTTTTCCCAAGGTGGTTATTGCATTGTGAAAATAAATCACCGAACCATATATTTTATGTTGCTCAAAGAGAATGCTTTGTTTTGTTTTTTCCCCCCAAAATAATTAAATTTGAGATATCCTACTTGATTATCTTTGGATATTTTGATTAAAGCTGTAAGGCACTCTGTTAAAACTGAGTTGGTAAAAAGATTAAAATAAGAACAAGATCCTTGGAAATGTATTTGGATTTGGATACTTAATGTTTAACAAGAAACTCTAGTATTCTCTGATACTTCTCTATGAATTGTCAGAAAGCTTCTATTTTGTATGTAAAATAGAGACACCTGAAGTAGTCAAGAAGCTCATAATCTTGGGGCATAGAATAAAAGTGGTCTGAGTTATAATTAGTGAGTTTCAAGCTAGAGCCTTTTTATCCTTTTAAAATCCTTTTCTTTAAGACAAATCTTCCACATTTTCATATTACTAATCAACATTTCTTTTATAAAACAGCCTTTAGAAAATAGTCTGGTCTCTTTTTATGGAATCATCTGCTGGGGAACTCCATTTTCTTGGAGTCAGCTGACCGCAGAAGCACCCTGTGGTCAGGGGAGGTATATAAGAATTGGTGAGAGCATGTAAGAATCAGTGAGAGCAGAGTCTGCATAAAATATGAGGCTTTTGCACTGTAAGCATTAAAGGAGATGTTTGGGAAAAGAAGTCTGTTAACTATGTGGGGTTTTTTAATAGGAACAGTGGCAGCTGTGGCAGGTCTCCACCCTGGCCAATGCATAATCAAAGTGAATGGAATTAATGTCAGCAAAGAGACTCATGCAAGTGTTATTGCTCATGTCACGGCGTGCAGGAAGTACAGACGGCCAATGCAGGTACGTCTCACTTGGTACCCTTGCAGATTTTCTTCTAAATTTTTTTGTGGTCAAAGTAAACAGCATAATGTGTATCTGTTGTGTTTGAGTGGGATGAGCGGAAAGAAGTGGTGAATAAAAGTGAAGGGAAGCCAGTTGAATTATAAAAGTTGAAGATTGCTCAATATATTGGTGATGTTCAAGGTCTATTTAATTCCTGCATTGAAATAAATCTAAGCTTATAGCTAATTTTATTTTTTGTATGATATTTTTAAAGTATTATTTCAAGTGTTTCTGCAGTTCTATGCAGAAAGCATTACGAGCTGTATTCTCATCATGATGGAGAGGGATTTACACAGCTCACTGCCTGCTCAGCAACAGGAGAATGCAATGCAAAAAGCTGATCTTCTTCCAGAATTCTGTAACACTTCAGCACACAAAGAGCAGGGTGCACATATTCCATCTATAAAAGTCTCTGTGTTCCCATTGCATTCCAATCTTGGGACTAAACATACATTCAAGGACTCAAAATTTCCCTTTTTTAATATAAGCATGCAATTTTTGTTATCTTTTTCACGTTAGTTTAGAAAATCTCAGGCTTCCAAGACACAAATTGAAGAAAGAAAACCAAACCCAGCTGGATTCTATAATGTAATTTTTCCAAGTCCCTGCAAATTTTTCATAAACTGTGCACCAATATCATTAATTAACTTCACAGACTCTTCCAGTGCATGTTAATTGAGAAAAAAATCCAATTAAAATCAGGAGTGAAATCCTCCTCCCACACCTAATGCGTAGATATGAGATAAGAATTGTAAGTAAGAGTTAGTTAGAACTGTGTCATGCAAATACAGTCTTTATGAAAACGTTTGTCTGGATGATTATGTGTAAACTCTAATACAGAATTGAAGTTGCTAAGTATCATATCAAGATCAGGCTCACCTATTCTTTCAAGGAACATGCGCTGTAGTAAAGAGAGGGTGCTTTGTGCACTAGTAGCAAAACTGGCTAGAATAAAAGATAAATTCTTTATAGTATGTGTGTTCTCTCTGTGTATAACTGTAGAGTTCCTAAAGAGATTAGTGACATCCAAAGAGGATTGATTAATGTTGGGTGGCATGAATGCCTTGACATGCAAAATTAATGTGTTTTTTTTAATCCAGTTGTGTAATATGTTGGAGTACATAACTGTTTTTCTATACAGAGTATTTATTTCAATCTTAAAAAGTAGCTGATAATAATTCAGCAAATCACAAATAACTAAAATCCCCCAGAATGACAAGAAAAACTTCATTTAGAATGTAGTGCTATCAAATGCTATGGGAGAACTGTCTAGACTGAAGTAAATGGCAGTATTCCCACTGGTGTCAAGACAGCTAAAATTTCATTTCCTATTCAGAAATTTGGGGTTTTAATTATTTGGAAGGTGACTATGGATTTCTCCTATTTTGTAAGTACAGTGTATTAGCCTATCATTTAATTAACATCAATATTGCAGTCTGTCCTGTGGTTGGCAATTGCATAATTGAAAGGGGATCTTTTTCTGTTTCCTGTATATTCCACTTCTCAGGGTGAGGAGTCTTCCTGCTTGCCTGGAGCATGAAGTTTCATTTCAGATTCTTGCAGTGTGAATAATTGTGTAACTTCTGTTGGACAATGTTTATATTCTTTGTGTCTTGTCTGGATAAAGAAAATTGAAAGTAGATTTTACTTCTTGGAAGTACAATTTCTTTGCAGTGATACTAATCATGATGTGACAGATTTATGCTCAGTTTGTGCCTCTGTAATGCTTTTGGAGAACATTGCTCCAAATCATATTGCATTATATCTTGTGTTAACTTTTGAAAGAGGGACTTCCAATTTAAGTAGTTAGTCCTTCCATTAGGCCATATTAAGTTCGAATAATGAACGAACTCTTTGACATGATATAAATCTATTAGAGATTGGCATGGCAGTCTTAATGATGTCAAGCAAACCTGTAAGACTCCATAAATAAGCAGCATGCTTTCAGGTGTACCTCCAAAGAAGTGTGGGTTTTGGAAGTGTTTCTGTCGATCAGCTTGTGCACAGGTGTCTTCAAAAAATCAACAGAGAGCTCTGAAAGTTAAGCTTCCTTATTAAACTATTTGAGTACCATTGAGTGAAAAGTAAGGCATGGATGAATCTAGGAAACCTAGAGAGAAATAGTACCTTAATCATACAAAAATTTAGTTATCTATGATTAATGGGATAAAGATAGCAGCTGAATATTGTATGTTAGCAAAGCATAATCAGACGTGCTTGGCATTTGGAGTGAAAATTGTAACATTCAGCTTAAGGTTTTGTTGCCCTTGCTTACTTTGAGTTCTTCCACAAACTTCTTTTTGAAGTCTATGAATTCAGATTAGTTAGAATTGTGTCATTTATTCTGCTGTAGCTGTTGGAGAGGGAATGATTAACTGACTGTCAAGCTTTTTTGAAGTGTAACGGGAAGAGAAGAGTAGTCTGGAGATGCCATACTTGATAGGCCTTTCCACAAGGATGTGATGGGCATGTGGCTGTGTAAGTGAGGGGAGAGAACAAGATGTAAGGGATATACGTGGCTTCTTCATAGGTTGTATGACCAAGCCACCATTCCTGTGCTCACGTGTCACTCAGTTACATAAGATGACAGACTTTTGGGGCCTGTGATTCTGTCCTTTTTGGGGGTTTTGCTAATCTGCAGTTAAAATAAAGAACATCTAGTAAAATAACTGTAGTAAAGGCAAATTTAAGTAATGAAGTCTGTAGTGTATATTATTCTTGCCAGTGACACATGGGTGATAGATTAACTGGATGTACTATATCTTTGATTGGTATTCTATAATATTTGCCAGCAGATTTGTGGGGACACAGCAGATTTAGCAAGGCAAAAATCGGTTCTCTATTTTTTCACTATTTCTTGTCTCAAATATTTTTCAATCTGCAATTTGATTTGAAATGTCTTAAATTATTTTTGGCAGAGACATGAAACTGATGGTTGTCATGCTGTCACAGACTTCATGCTGTCTCATGACAGTATACTCTGAAATTAAAAATAAGTTGACAAAATGCTTCAGGTTATTTTAGACAATCCCAAAATTTTCTGTAACTTTCAAAATATTATTTTTAACTTGGAGCTCAGAAGGCAGTAAAGCTGATGATAATCCGGGAGTTAAAGCAACTATTTCATGTTTGAAAATAGTGAAATAAGTTGCTATCAATTGTACTTGCAAAGCTTTTCCTAGCTGTCTTTTTGTTGGTTTTTTTTAGCAAGATTCTATACAGTGGGTTTATAACAGCATTGAAAGTGCACAGGAGGATCTTCAGAAAACAAACACCAAGCCCTCTGGAGATGATGGAGGAGATGCCTTTGACTGCAAAGTGGAAGGTATGTGATATTTGTTTTGATTTTGTTGTTGCTCAGAACATTGGTGTAGTAGCAAGGAAAATATAGGCAGTGGTTTTGTTTTCAGAGAGGAAATTGCAAGCAGACAGTAAGATGCGTTTTACATAAGGATTTGCTTTTTTCTGTATTCTAAACATGTAAATTTAACATGCTGTTCTCGGAAAATTATTGTATTTCCCATTTTGAGAAAAAGCTTCTGTGAATATTTTAGGGAAAATCTGTTCAATTTTCATTCACAGGATAGATAATCCTAGGAATTACCTGATTTATTTTCACCACTAGTAATAATTTAAGGCTAAATTAGATGTGTTAGTCATTACTGCATGAGAAATAACAAATAAGCTATCCTTCAGATTATTTTCAGGCAATTAACATTTAGATAAAGCTGCATTCATATGCATCATGGTAATTAAAGAGACAGTTAACAAGTGAACTGTATTCATGTTCTCTGGGTAAATGCTGATATTGTGGTTTCATTTCTGGATGTTGACACTTTTCATGGTCATTTCCTTCTAGTCTATTTAGAAGTTCTCAGTTTTCCCTTTTTTCTTGCTTTTTTATGTCTCTGGATTATAAATGAAATTGAATTAGTGCCCTTCAGTAACTGTAAAGAGAGACTACTGATACTTGTCTGTTCATGCCTCTTTAGCAATCTAGTATTTTAGCATCCATAAACCTACTGGTGTTCTGATTTTTAAATCATTCGGCAGGTAGCTGGGTTTTTTGATGAACATTTTTAAATAGAATAAACAAAGCATACCTGTTTCTAGAACATTTGCCTCCTTTTAGTTTAATGGCCTACCCTCCTCAACTGAGTTGTGTTATCTTCTTTAATCTAGAGGTAATTGACAAATTTAACACTATGGCAATAATTGATGGAAAGAAAGATCATGTGAGTCTGACGGTTGACAATGTTCATCTGGAGTATGGAGTGGTTTATGAGTATGACAGCACAGCTGGAATAAAGTGCCATGTGTTAGAAAAAATGATTGAACCAAAGGGATTTTTCAGCTTGACTGCAAAGGTATGGAGCAATTTTTTTATTCTTACTATGCTTAATACCAATGGAGCAATGTCTTTTGCTTATTCTTAGGGTAATATGTATTTAATCTAGTATCTTATAATTGGTCAACTTTATCCCTCTGACATTTTGGAGAATGATTGTGTACTCAGGAAGCAAACTAAGTTATGGTGTGGTTATAAATTGAGCCTCTAAACTGAAAAAATGAAAGAACTTTAAAGTCTTCCATTCCTCCTGCCCCTCTCACTTTTTTCTTAATTATCAAATAAAACTTGAAAGAAAGTCAAAGACTCACTGAAATGTCAAAACTTAGTGAAGGTAGGTTTTAGTTTCCAGAAGTAACTTAATCTCATCAGAATTGCATGTGCACGTTTAAGAATTTGTTTCAGTAAATGGAGTAGCACAACATCTGTCTTTTCTGTGTCTGAAAGTAAAATAAAGCTGTGCATATACAGGCTCACACATTGGTTAAATCAGAGAGGAAGAAAAAAACCAAGTGCAACTTTAGAGTTTACTTTGGAGTTTTTATTTTGTGAATATTTCCAAATGGTAAAAACTGTGATTGCTATGAATGGGTTGTGGATTTTTTTATATGTATCTGGTATTGTCTGGGTCAGATTGACAAATAATGTAGTAATACAGCTCTTTTACTAAGTTTGTGTTTATATTTTCACACACATAGGCATGCTAACAAAGTACACTTCATAGAAGTATGAAAGCCCAAAATTTTGGGGAGTGTATTGATACCTGCAAATTTCTTTTTCTGTTGATCTTTACATCAGAAACGTAAGCTGAAGCACTGATCTTTTACTGAAAAGACTGAGACATGGGCAGGCATTTCTTTTCCCCAACTTCACTTTGGAGCAAGTCAGGTTGACAGACAGCGGAGTAACTTCTTGCACCAACATCACAAGATTTGCTAGAGCTGGTCTAGTGAATGCTTCAAGCCATTGGCCTGAAGGATGTTAATTCTTGCTGTAATTACAATTTCATATAAAATGTTTAAGGTATTATTTCGTAACTGCTTAAGAAATAATTTTTCATTGTTGTATATGGAATAGTTAAGTAAAGAAGTACTTCCAGCACACTGATTCTGGTCTTAAATAATGAGTGTCATCACCTTTGGTATTTAGGCTGGCTATTTAAATATTTAGAAATTATTAAAAAACAATAATGAGTTGTAATGTGACTATGTAAGAATAATATGAAGTTTATCTCAAGTGATTGTGGTCTAAATGACTACAAAAGGTCCACTGGTAGAAAAATTAGGTCCCTTAACTCAAAGGCAATAATAAAAATTGTAGTGACACTTCATCAAATATAACTGTCTGCAAATGGTTTTAAATGCTCCAAACATAAACTTCTCTGTGTGTTCAGTGGGGTCTTGTGCTTCTTTCCATATGCTTCTTTCTCTTTGTTGTGTATTTATTGTTGCTTTGCATTTTTAAACATCTCTGTTCTGCATCATATCTAGTAGGGGCGTGAAGTAATCCTGGACTGCTTCCCTATATTGTGCAAATCTTTGTGTTAATTATTATGATGAGAAAGTATCCAAAGTTGTGCTGCAAAAGTTAATGGTTTAGAATGCACTTATTTTAATGTACAGCTGCAAAAAACGCCACTTGAATTATTTAAATTTGTATTATTAATTAAATCTGAGAAAAAGGAAGCTTAGGAGTGTGACCGAAGTGACTGTGGTGTTTTAATATGGTAATTAAACACTGTATGTAGCAGAAGAGGTAAAAACTTTCCTTAATTTGTCATGCTGGGGACCTGAGAAAAAAATTCTCTCAGGATCTTTTCATTTATAATCTGTGACTTCTTAAAAACTTAAGATTTTGCATTCCAAAATTTTTGTAGGTTGTCACTTTTTTCTAAACTCCTTGGTCAAGGTTATAAATCGTATATTGCATCCGTGATGGTGGATAGTATAGTAATGAACTGTAGCAGAAGTGAATTACAGATATAAGTCCCTTGATGGATTAATAATGTATGTGTTGTTTGTCCAGGCTTCTTTGAATGTCTGTAAAATGCGAGCATTTTATTATTCAGGTGCCTTAATCTGGATTTTGGGTGCCTTTGTTAGAAAGTTATTTTGGGTGTGTTTTTCAAACACATCTTCAGGGTTGGACCCAACCAGCAATAGGCATCTCCCAAGTTCCATAACACAGTGAATTTTAATGCCTGAAAAGTAACTCTTAACTCCAAAAAAGGGCTATATACTACCCTCATCTCTTCAACATACCTTTTTTCAGTTTTCTATCACCATCATTTGCTGGTGCTATTTCCATCATAGCAAGACTTCAGTCTTTGCTGGGCTGTATAGCTTATTCTGTTCCCTATTTCCTGTTTATATATGCAGAATATACAAGAGGATAGCACTCAGTTTCTTGTATGCTTTTTCAACGTGTTAGTATTGCTTTACTGCCACACCAAAGTTTTGCTACAAGTAATGAATTAATTCATCAGCTTCGCATAATATGTGCTGTTCAAGTAAATACAGCAGGTAATGTATTTCAGAGGAGCTATAGTGGTTACATTAGTTGGGAATTAGTAGTAAATCCATTATCAGCCAATGTCATCAGAAGCCAGGTAAAAGTACTTATTATGTGTATAACTTATGCAGGGGATAGCTTTAAAGAAACCTCTGCTTCCCAGGTTTCAATAATTGTTGTTATGCAGCATTGCCTGTAATGTTAAAAGGCAACTGATTATCAAGCTTTTCAGCTTTAATTATAAGGGATGATAAGTAAGGGGTTAAGCAAGGGGTTATCTTAGTCATCTTATTTCATAATGTACTGCTCTTGTTTTTATTATCTTAGATTCTTGAAGCACTGGCAAAAAGTGATGAACATTTTGTGCAGAATTGCAACAGCCTCAATTCCTTAAATGAAGTGATTCCCACCGAGCTTCAAAGTAAATTCAGTGTCATTTGCAGTGAGAAAATTGAGCATATCTACCGAAGAATCTCTAGTTATAAAAAGGTATGACCAGCATGTCCTAACCTTGGTGATATTTGTGTTTTTAAGGGAGTAACAGGGGAGTGTGGTACAGTTTGAATAACTCTTCAAAATGTCTATTGCAATGACAAAAATATGGCTGAGAGTTTATAGCTATTTTGAGGCGTGAATGCCTAAACTGAGTAATTGCATAAATTGTTTTCAAAACATGCTCTTTATTATCCCTTTTTTAGACACTGGGTAGGTCGTATCCTTTCTTGTTTGCTGTGTTCAGTTGTAGATACAATCAACTGCATATTTCCTATAAAAGGCCCAGCATTCTTGTAAATGCCTTAAACCAATACTCTAGTGAATTTGCAGATGTTAACCAAAAATGAAGCAGTAACAGCAGAATTGTTTTTTTCCTTCTAATGCATCTTAATCTTAAATACAAAATTGTTACGCTTTTATTCATCTTTTATGCCCTTCAAATTGGTATGACTTTTTCTAGCATGACTATTAATAGTAATAGCTCTCTAAATTGTTGGATTAGCTTGGGTTAATAAAACATTATAGCACAGAAAAAAGGAGAAGGTGCTGACTTTCATACACTTGAGATCTAAATTAATGAGATGTGAATGAATAAATAACCTGGAGTATGACCTCTAGTTGCTGTCAGTGTATTTCTCTATAGTCGTTTAGCTAAGTAGGGCATAAATGAATCAACCATTTGCCAATTTGTTAATGCAAACTTATTTTCTCATCCTGGCTTCTGGTTTCTCTCCCATACAACCTAATTTTTGGGAGTGGAACTAGTTTGAAGTAGGCCCAAAACGGCTACATAGAACTCGCTCTGCCCTGTCTTATCTCAGTTGGGGATCCGAGTTGTGACGTTTACAAGCTGGTCTGTTCTGAGAGTTAATGTGCAAAAAAATTGAAAATTAAAAAAAAAAAGAAAAGGAAAAAGAGGTTCAATGTAGAAGCTACACAGTTCTAAAAGTTTCATGGAAAAGAACAGATAATGTTTTCTTGTTTTTCGAAGGAAAAGGAGGGAAAACTGTAAGGAAAACCTGTAGCTTCAGTAGAATGAAGGCCAAAAACCAGCTTTCCAAAAACTTTTCAGGGTGCTCTGACAAGAAATGGAGTAAACCGAGGAGCTGAGTCATAGGAGACGTCAACAGGATTCTGATACTGCATTACCAAACATCCAGTCGCTCTGTTGTTTGCCTGAATTATAAACCTCTGTGTTTTCAAATTGATTAAAAATAAATACGTCTTTTTAAAAAAAAAAAACAAATTAATTAGTTTTAACATTAATAATAGCATATTTAGAGTTTGAGTAACATGTAGCCAAAATATTTGAGCATGATGTACACTCTTTTTACAGGAAGCCAAGACAATAAATGAATTTTATTGTGTTGTGCTGGATATGAAACAAACAGCCTCAGGGAAATTTTCATAGTGCTTATACTGTCTAGAAGCAGATATTGCTGTTACAAACTTCACTTTGAAGCTCATCTGCTCAAAAATCAGTAGTTTCACAGTTACAGCTTTTAATGACAATTAGTAATGCAATGAATTTCAGGAATAGATATGTCATTTTCTTGGCAAGGTAAAGGTAACCATAGTTACAGGAGACTTTGGAGTGCCTGAGGCCGGCTTGGCTCCTGGTTTCACTGTGAAAGTTTGAATTCTATAAATAGAAACCCTGTAGATTTCTGCAGTTCCTACTATTATTATTATCAGAACATTTTGCTCATAATAGAACTCGAGTCAGTGCCATGAGTCCCAGATGTTTCTCAAAACATATATGAAAAGAATTTTGGGTCTGACTTATGACCTGATTAAATCGTAGCCAGGCATTTGGTCTCTCTGGAGCAGGATGTGTGGGAGATTGAGATGTGAAATATGTACTGCTTGCAGGAACATGTTCATCACTGAATGTCCTTAGTGCCCTTCTTAACTGTTTGTACATTCTTCAGCCTTCGAACAATTCCATAATTGGATTTCATGTAACCTTCCAGATCTTTTTCTGATATAAAGATTTGAATGTAATTAATCAGTCAGATGTTCATCAGGATGAAGTAATATGACACCAAAATAAACAGAAATTTAAATCCCAGCACAATAACCTGTTATTACTCAGAAGGGACATACCTTTATTCAACTGAAGTGTTAGTCAAAACTTGACTGTTTGAATTTGTACTGACATTTATTGGGGAAGGAACTTTGCAAGTTAACTTTGAAAATATTCTTATGCGTGAGCTGTGCTGCATAGCTGAGGTAGGTCTGTGTAATATTTTGACTGGAGAGATACTGTGATTAAAATACCAGGGAGTTGGAACTGATTACGTCTTTTCCAGAAAAAAATCTCCCCTAACAACAAACTGTACTGGAAACCACACATTTTGACAAAAATCCTACTTATGACTGACAAGTTTCTTCTCCAGTGGGAGAGCTTGATCTCATGACCTTTATGATACTGAAGTAGGTGTATTTTCTAAGTGTCCAATTTTAGTACAGTTAGGTCTTAGCCATTTTGGGTTGATGTAGTCTCATCTTAAAAAACAAATAACACTAAGCCTGTTGAAGAGTGTGCACAAAATTCAGGTGTTATAATGAAGGAGATCTGGCTAAGCACTGTATTCGAATTAGACCATAAAAGAGAGAGGAAAAAAAAAATTCATCATTGCGGAGCTGATATATGGGGAGAGAAGAGGTTGTGGACTAGCAAAGTCTGTAAGATACGTTGTTTGCAATTTTTATGCTCTAATGTTTATCAGCATCACAGAATCAGTCAAAATCACAAAATGGTTCAAGTTGGAAGGGACCTTTGGAGGTCTTGTCCAACCCCCTGCTCAAGAAGGGCCACCTAGATGGTTGCCCAGGGCTGTGTCCAGATGGCTTTTGAGTATCTCCAAGGAGGGAGACTCCGCAACCTCTCTGGGCAACCTGTGCAAGTGCTTAGTCACCCTCACAGTGAAAAAATGTTTCCTGATATTCAGGGGTAACCTCCTGTGTTTCAGTTTGTGCCATTGCCTCTTGTCCTGTCACTGGGCGCGACTGAAAAGAGCCTGGCTCTGCCCTCTTTGCACCCTCCCTTCAGGTATTTATATATATTGATGAGATCTGCCTGAGCCTTCTCTTCTGCAGGCTGAACAGTCCCAGCTGTCTCAGCCTTTCCTCATAGGAGAGATGCTCCAGTCCCGTCATCATCTTTGTGGCCCTTCACTGGACTCTCTCCAGTATGCCCATGTCTCTCTCGTTCTGGGGAGCCCAGAACTGGAACCAGCACTCCAGGTGTGACCTCACCAGTTCTGAGCAGAGGGACAGGATCACCTCTCTCCAACTTCTGGGAAGGCCTCTCCTAATGCAGCCCAGGAGCCCATTATGGAGGACTTCATCCTTCCTGAATATGAAATTCATAATTCATAGCTTCCAATTCTGTTGTTGTTATAGCTTCAGGCAAAAATTTCAGAAATTTTTGGAAGACGTTGACTTGTAACATCTATGTCAGCAGGTGTTTATATATGTCATGTGCAGTACAGCACTGGATCATAAAGCATTTCTAAACTTTCTCCCCAGGAAGACACTTAGTATTTTATTATGTTGCAAGGAAAATAATTTCTATCTCCTTGTTACAAGGCTATTTACATTTGTAAATATCATTTACTTGAAAACTCAACCCCTCAAAAATATAAAATGAAAAATATTTTTCTTTCCCTTGTAGAGAAAGATGGAAGTCATGAAGTCAAGGCATCTGAAGTCAAGGATGCCTGAAATATTTTAAACTTTTGCTTTCTAGTCAGGTACATAAGTTTTATCAGCCAATTGCTGACATATCAAAAGTGGTTAATCAAAATTTTGTTTTCTTTCTCACTTCTAGTTTTCAAGAGTATTAAAAAACAGAGCTTGGCCTACCTTCAAACAAGCTAAGTCAAAAATTTCACCACTTCACAGCAGTGATTTCTGTCCAACCAATTGCCATATAAATGTGATGGAAGTGTCTTACCCTAAAACCTCAACTTCCCTTGGTAGTGCCTTTGGTGTACAGTTAGACAGCAGAAAACATTCTTCCCATGAAAAGGAAAATAAAACCGCTGATCAAGGTAAGTTAGTTTGACTTGAAAGAACTACTTCCAGTGCTTCTGATATAGAGTCTTAAAAGGTAACTGGTTTAAGTTTATATCCCAAATATTAAAATTAAGGACACGCTTTTATGAAACCCCCCTATTTTTGATACTTAGGTTTATTTTGAAGCATAATAAAGGCCAGTCATAATTTCACAATAATTTTTCCTTTAATAGCTTGACTTTGATATGCAAAATAGAATGTAAAATTAAGGAATTACATGAAGTTTTAAGCAGGAAAATATTTCAGTCTCTGCTAGGTATTTTACTAAATTCAAAATATATCTTGAAAAAAATATAATGATGTAACCTCTTTGGATTATTCCCAGGTAAACTGAATCCCATGATTTATGTCCAACATACCATTACTACTATGGCTGCCCCTTCAGGACAGTCTCTTGGCCAGCAAGAGGGCCATGGTCTGAGGTACCTCTTAAAAGAAGAAGATTTAGAAACACAAGATGTCTATCAAAAATTGCTGTTCAAATTACAAGCTGCACTGAAAGAGGTGGAAACATGTGTCTGTCAAATAGATGAGTAAGTAAATGTTACCATCTGGACTTGCCTTTAATTTTTCCATTGAAGATACCGATAAATCTGGGTATTCTTTTTGTGTAGTGTAGGATCAATGTTGACTTCAGATAGAATTGAAATAAGGCAAAGAATTTAGGTAATATTACATTTTGTTCTTTTTCCAAGCGTCCCTGATTTTTTCTCACTTTAGTTTGTAGCTTTTCTCTAGAATGTGGAAATGCTAATTATTTTGAGGTGAGAGAAATATGAGGCTCAGATGTCATCTAAGATTTCACTAGGAATAGAAACAAAGGGCAGGGGTATAAAAGTAGCTTTTATTGAACTCTTCAGGTATTGCTGAATAGTCCTGGAGATTAATTTGTAGGAAGATTATTAATGTGTTAGACATTTTTCAAAAACAAATTGGCCTTAATGAAGAACTATGGATTTAGGGAGAGCCACTCTTGAGTGATTAGGACACTTGGCTTGAATGTGGGAGACCCAGAGTCTCATCACAGTTTGTCCTAATTCAGGACAAGGATTTAAAACTTGCTTTTTCATTTGGGAGGTAAGCAGGTTGACTGCTAGGCTATTTGTTGTCTTGGCATGAGGATGAAGGAGGATGATAGGTCTTTCAGTTTTGAAGGATCCCATATGTAATGCAAATGTCAGAAATTATTCATTTTGAAAATATAAATAACGTAATTTTTAGCATTAAAAAGCCAGTCTTTCATGATCTCCAGTTTGGAAAAGTGGTGTATCATTGCTTCTCCTATTATTTTGAAGACTGGACAACGATTTGTCCTTTCATAGTTATTTCAGAGTGGGATTTTTTTGGTACTGTTCTAATAGTAATGTAATAGTTACACAGTAATAAGTAATTGTAGTGTATTACATGCTGCAGTAGGAATGAAAGTAAAAGTGGCCTCAAATTTTTTGAAGAAAATGTTGTTTTCTGTGCCTTTATGTAGTTCTGCTAATTATCATGCTGAAGATGAAGTCAGTTAATTAAATTTAAGATAATTTCAGTGTTTAGGTGCACTTTAAAATGACTGTCTGTAAAGCCTGTGTTGTCACTCTTCCTCAAGGAAGTCGGAAAATTATACATGGAAGTTCAGTCAATATTTCAGGAAGTTCCAGTTACCAGTCTGCCACGCCTTTCCTTTCCACTCTCTTGAGCCTGTGATGCAAAAGCAGAGGAACTTCTGAACCTTTCTTTCATACTCACATATATATAAATACACACATATATATATTGTGTGTACAGGTATATACATACATTCATTTTGAGAGTCATACAGCTGTGACAGTAAACACAAGGTTTCACTTTTTTTTCTGTCATAAATGTCCAGTACGCTGACCTTGTAGCAGATCTTGTATAAGGTGCAAAGATTTATTTAGCAAATTTTACCTTTTGCTATTTGTAAGACTGAGACTTTTCATGCTTTATTCCTCACGGACTTTGAGTGGACTGCCAGTGTGTAATTACTGTGGAGGAAAGCGGTTCTGTACAGGAAACAGGATAGCCAAGGGACCTACATAAAGTGCTGAAGAGGGTGTGAGCAGTTCAGCAGTATGTGGTGTATCATATTAGAACACAGTTACAGCTACTAATTAACTCTTGAGAGAAAAGTTAGGGCTATTAAGAAACAAAAGGTAGAGTAATAGGATAATCAAACAGTTGTGCTTTAATTAGAAATATTCATACTCCAGCAGCTAGGAGGAAATGCTTGAACATACCAATCCTTGAACTTTATAAAGACTGTAGAAAAACTGTTTTCTGTTACGACATAGCAACAATAAAATTGATGTCTTTATTTACTGAATTGCTTATTATTATAAGCAATACTCATTATCATAATTTTCTCAGGACAGAAAATGTGAACCTGGTATCAGAATTCTAAATTTATATGATATTGAATGATAGAAAAATTGGGCTACTAAATGACTCTTTGGTACCCTTTATAATAGCACTGTTGAAAAAGTGTTGCTCTTTCATGTTACTAGATGTCTCTGCTCTGTGTTGAGGTTAGTAATGGTCTCTCTCTCAACTCCCCAAATCTTGGGGCAGTGTTATCTGCCCAACCTCTCCTACCTGTTAGTGAATGAAAGTGAACTGAAAAACAAGTGTTTCACCTGAAGAGCAGGTCTGTGAGAGCTTGTGGATTATGGGAAGGGAATGTCTAAGAGAAGGTTCTGTACTCCTAGCATTACCTTCATAATAACTTTTATCATGGCTCATTAATGAGCTTGGGTTGCATAAGAAATACAGTACTGATGGAGAGAGAGACACACACACACACACAAAAGACATATATACCCTTTCCACAGTCTCTCAAAGTTCCACTGACTTCTCGTTCAAATACTTTAATAGCACCCCAGTACTTCTTTAGTACCATTGCCAGATACTCACCATTGATGCTAGGTATTATACAGAAGTAAGTCCTTCTTCAAGTTGTTTTCTGTATGATGACTCTGCTGTGTTCTTGGTTCAGATGCACTCAGTGTGCTCTCATGATCCCAGCTGGTTTTGGAAAGATGCCTGTTGGGAGTATACAAGAGGCTTGAATATTTTCCGAGCCTCCATGGAGTGAGGAAAAGGCGAAGCAGCTCACAGGTTGCATAGTTTTTTTGTTATTGCCTGCGGCTATCCATTTTTTAGTGCTTTGACTGACCATAGCAGGTTTTGTTTGTTTCCGACATACTTTTAGGATTGTGTTGATTTGGGTTGCATATAGGATTAATTCCACATGTGAGGATTTTTTTGGTTGAGATTTAAATTTCTCTGTTTCATGGAGATTTTCTTCATAGTTACAGAGACTTTCTAGCTGTTAGTTACTACTCATTCATATATTTCTCCTAGGAGAGACAGACATCTAAGATAGTTTTGTTTGGGGCAGACCCATCTCCAAAGAAAGTATAATGTGCATGTACTGTGTTTAAGAAGAAAAAAAAATACTTAAAAAAAAATAAATCTACTTAAGCATGATTATTGGGGTTTTTTTTGTGTACAGGTTTGGGTTTCTGTGTTTTAGACTCCCTGATTTGGGTTTCTAAGAGCACTTCAGTGACCTCAGGAACTACCAGCTCCAGAATTCTGTTATCCAAAGTTCCAGCTTTCGTTCATGGTAGTTCAGCAAAAAAAATTTCCTTAGAAAAAGAGCCTGCCTGCTGAGAGAAAGTGGAAAGCTCCCGTAGGAAAAGCTCTAGCTACCTTAATCAGTCTTTTACTGAGATCTTGGCAGCAGTGACTAAACAGTCACATAAAAGAAGAGGATATAGTAGTCTGTCTGTGTCTTGACAAATAATTACTCAGGGGAAGATATTTTCAGGAGCTGAAATTGCAGTTCATTATGCTTTTTTCTTATTCTTGATTATTTTCTTGCAACAAGAAGTTATCAGAACGGATCTGCCCAAAGCCCATTTTTGTTTTCCTAGAAGTGGGTGATAATGGGAACACAAGAAAAAACGAAAGTGTAGATTAATCCCTGTCCTTATCTCATCTCATCTTCCAGCAGGCAGTGCTACAAGGTCTTCTTGGAATGGACCTTTTGTTTTAAGAGCACTGTTAGAATGATCTGCTATGAATTGGTCTAATCCCTTTTTGAACCCCTTTTATATTTTTTTCTTCAGAAAATAAGTTTTATGAGTACGAAGAACTGATTTTCTAAGGTCTGCATTTTCATAACACATTTATTTTAGGACATATTCAAGAACATGTATGCTCCAGCAGGTGTATTGAAACTGAACATTGCTGTAAAATATGGGGCCCATCTTTCTTCCCGTCATGGAATCTTGCTAACAGGTGACTTAAGTGGTAGGGAATAACTGAGTTGTGATTTCACACTGATCTGAAATGTTAAGGCATCATGTAGCCCAAGAGATGTCTGCCAGGTGGATGGGTGGGCTTAAAGTCCTGTAAAATTATACATTTTGTATAGTATTTCTATATTTCAGTTACAGTTCAGATCAGTACCTTTTCCTATATGTAGGACAAATATCTGTCTATCTCTTGTTAGCTCGTAGCCAGAAAAATTAATGCAGAATGATGAAAGGATTTGCTAAAAACCTTTACTTATCATCCTTGTTTCCCTAAAGTTAATGTCAAATCCTATGTTAACACCTACCAGGTCATGATTTCAAAGAGACTAAGCTTAATATACCACTTGAGGTATGTATTCATTGCTATACAGTCATTAGCATTATAAATGCTAGACAGCATTATAGGGATAATCTACCATATTGCATTTCCAAAGTATGTGGTTTCTTAATTTCTTTCTTGGAACTCTGTCCATTCCTGAGAGTCAGGAAATTATTTGTATGTACTCAAAAACGTTATAGTCGGAACATGGTGTTGAACACATTGTCTGTGTATGGTATGCAAAAAGTCACTGCTCTGAGTCCAGAAACTTCAACTTTCAAGAACAGCTTAGGATCAGGTTGTTCTCTGGTAGAATATCTTTGTCAAAAGAGTAGAGAAATTGATGGCTCAGTACTGGTGTAACTGTAGCTGAACAAATTTAGGTTTGTTAGGATTAAGAATGAATTACTTCAACTGGCAGAGCCCCACAAAATAAAGATGGAGCTCTAAACCACTTAAAGTCAGAATTCCCCCCTTGTGTAATGTAACAATGCTAATATATGTGGCGAGAAATAAGAATAAAAGAAGGAATTCTGAATGCTACCCTTTAATAACAATTAGGGCAGGAATTTTGTTCACAGAAGATACGCATCTCGCATAGTTTCCCTTCAGAAGTAAGAATTAAGTGTAACAAAAAGATCTAACATACTTTTGAATCCTGCCATGTATTTGGTAGAAAGTTTGCCAGTTGACCATTTTGACAGCTCCTACAAACCCTGCTACCGTGTCTAAGTACTTTACAGGAAAAAAAGCTTAATTCAGTGTCTTCTGATTTCAGGTAGTTAGAAGGTAGGTTTTGCAAGAAAAATGCTGCCTTTCAAATCCAAATTTTAGTTTGAAAACATCATTCTAATGGAACCTTTGGTAATAAGAATTAAAGGACAGTTGCCCATTATAGCTGTTCTGATCTTGAAAATAAATTGGAACATCTCTGTATGAGTTAATCACCCAAGAATATGAATCTTTTGCTTCCAGTATTTGTGCATGTTCTAAATGTAGCAGTCTGCACTGTTCTCTCTTCTTGACTGGATGTCACTTTTGTGCTCGTCACAGAAGCTTGTAGATTAATCATCAGTTTTACTAGTGATAGTGGCTTAGACACTTTGAATGTCAGGAAATACACAGATATGTTAAAAAAGATTCTTAAAATGCCTTAGTAAAATAGCCTGTGATGCAGGCTGGCATATCTGATGCAGTACTGATTGAGAAAATATATGCTTTTCACAGAGATATAATTTCTTTGGTTTGTTATTTGATTTGTGCTGAGAAGTACATGGTTCATATTTAAAAATAGTTATGTTAATACAAAATTTGACCCCAAGTGTTCAAGAATGTGCTGTATTTCTTTCCCACTGGAATCATTGCCTTCATACAAGTTTGAGTATTTAGTAATGCTGATGGGTTTCACTGTTACGCTTTTTAACAGCAGAATGTGTCACTTTCTTCCCTTGTTTCAAATAGATATGGACCGAATTAAGATGCTCCCTTCACATATTATAGAATAATAGTTGGAAGACGTTGACGAGAAATAATATATAGTTGTTAGCTCACTTTTAAAAAACACGAATTTATCTTTTTTTTTTTTTTTTTCTGTCTCACAGCCTTCTTTCCTCAATAACATATTCTCCCAAATCAGAACGTAAAACACCTGAGCCTTTAATACCAGCAGACAGTGATAATGAAAAGGGGGAAAGAAATGGGAAGAAAGTCTGTTTCAGCGTGACAGGTGATGAACAAGAAGATTCTGGTCATGATACCATCAGCAACAGGGATTCTTACAGGTGACTTTACTAATAATGTTTTTATTTGTCAACTGAATCAAACCTGTGGGTTCATAGACTGTCAAGTGGCTGTGAAGACTATCACAATATAATGATTCTGACATTTCTAACAAAGGAATAATGAGCATTAAGATGTGTTACAAGATGTGTAAAATAAACTCTTTTATGAGTACAGATTAGTTATTAGATCTCTGTATCCCTAACCTTCACAGGATCTCACGCCAGAGCTGTAAAGCTTTACTTTAGACTACCTGTCTTATAAAAACCAGAAATAATTTCTGTTACGCTGTTACCCACAACAAACCAAATATCTGCCATAGAAAGCAAGATGCCAGAGGCACCACTCTTCTGATCTAAAGAAAAAAACCCACTGTTTCTCAACATATATTCCTTACCTTCTTCCATTCTAAATATTGTAGCATCATCTCATCTCTAGAATTCGTAATGCATCACATTTACTGTGAATGAAAATACAAAGAATTTTGAAGAGGAAGGAGTAATTATAGCAAGCATAGGTCTTATAAAGATTATCTTCTGTTGATTAGAGAGAAATGGTTAACTACATGATATAAAATCTAAATTAAAATTTTAGCTGCAAGTAAAATAAGGGTTCATTATTTGTTCATTATCATGGTTCATTATTATGCTCAGGAAGTAGAATCCCATTAGGGTCATCGTTTTTCTACAGAACCCTGTGTTGCTGAGATCTCTTTCATAAGCTAATATTTGATTACTGCAGCATGGTAGATAGGAACTCTTTGTCAGAATAGAAACAGAAATATATGTATAAATTTGGACAGAAATAAATGTAGAGATAATTTGCACAGATTAAGTCCGTCTTGTTCTAACCATGGTGAACACACAAGCAAAGTGCTGTTCCAGCTGAAGCATGTTTAGGGGTTTCTGCATGTCCATGATGTATCAAACTGACTGTGCAGGAGCTGCCCTATTGGCCTGTACTTGCTCCAGTTGGGAATTTCCTCAGTTGGCACAAGATTTGTACGTGGAGAAAGAAGGTGTGACTTAGTACATGATTGTCTCTTCATTTAAAATATTTTCTTTATTCTGATTCCAGTCATTTATAGTCCATTCCGGCTGTTTAGGAATGATAAAATCGAGGGTTCCATATGCAGAATAATCATAAAATCTCTGAATTTAGAACAATTATTGGAGCAAGATTGGAATTTTTTGTTTCTTTGCTTAAATAATTGCATTAAGCAATACTTAAAATCTCCAGATCCCATAATGCCACTGTGGCTATTATTAGAACTAGTAGACCAATTTCAGCTGTTAGAATGCTTTCATTTTGTGTTGTAGGGTTTCATTCTAAACCTCAAAATACAACACAAGAAAAACGTGGAGTGATACAGCTAATACATCTAATCTGTTTCTCATTTTCATGTGTTTTATTTTCTCATGCTTTGTACAATCCAGTTTTAAATAACAGTCATCTCCCCTTTGGAGACTTTAATGTTAGTTAGAAAACATTTCTTAATATCCAGCCAGAAATTCTTAATACTCCTTGGGACTGTTCACCCTCTGTTAGGAACATGTTGTTACTGATGTCTTTTCATCTACTTAATAGATACAGTTATAATTATATCATATTGCTTCATTTAAATTTTCCCCATTCACTTACCTGCTTGGTTACAGGTCCAAAACACATACCTTAGCCAGGAAATGTAAGTCAGCATGCCAAAACTAGTAGAAGATCACTTCTGTATTTACAAAAATAAAGAAAACAAGTAGGGAGCACATGGGTACATGTATAACTGCAACATTATATATAAAATATAGATATGTATTTCTTGGTGAATGGGTACACCCAATTCATAAAACCAAAACCAGATCATTATATATAAATACCCTTTAGGTACACTTCTACATTACCTTATATTCACTTGGGTTTTTAAGACTCCCTCTGCTGGATAATTACTTAATCATTGGCTGCATTGAAACTAAACGATCATCATGTAGCTAAAAAACTCTGAAGACTTTGAATTGAAATTTATCTTCATAGAATTTTTAGTACAAAAGGCTATGTTTTACTCTGTTTATGCTGCAGAAGTAGGTATGTTCTCCATCTATTTTCTGTACAGAACAATCTATTTTGAGAGAAAAGAGTAGGAAAAAAAAAAACCCCAAACATTTTAATCCCCAAATCTCCTTACTGGACCAATGTGGGTGACATTTTGTACGCATAGAAGTTTTCACTGAAGTCACAGATGTAAATGTCTATACATCTCTAACAAAATGATCAGCTGGAAGAGATGGGCTCGTAAACTATATTTTGGCTGGCAGGGAAAAATAGTTTGTAGTTTGAGTTTTGGTGCTATTCAAATGGATCAAATCTCTTCTAAACCCATTAAGGACTCTAGTTTGCAAGTCATACACCAGAGTGTTTCATCATTTGTATTAGCTATGGACTAGGAGTACAGAATTTATACGTGGAGTTACTAAAACATTTGAGGCCACAGTTTCAAAAACTGTCACTCGTGTAAGAAAAGTTGGTTGTTTTGCATTGAAAGTGTATATTATAATCATTCTGCAAGTACTTGTTCATATGCAAGGTGAAGGGAGACAATTGAATCATCTATTTTTGGAATCTGGTCCTCTTGAGTCCTACCACAATTGCAAATTAAATGATAGCCTAAGTATAGGGATCTTTATTGTTGATAAAGAATTGTACAGACCATCTCATCATTAAATTTAAAAGGGGAAAAGGGAAAGAATTTCCATAACTTTGATACAGAGCCTGTGTTAAAGGACATGACTTTATTTCTTTTTTTGTTTTGTGTTTATTTTTCAAGTGATTGCAACAGCAATAGGAACTCCATTGCCTCATTCACCAGCATTTGTAGCAGTCAGTGCAGTTCTTATTTTCACAGTGATGAAATGGATTCAGGTATGTTTAGAAAAGTCAGCTATGAATCTATCATCTGTTCCTTTTATTCAGTTTTATTCTTTTCATTTGTCTGGCAGTTTTGTTGTTTTTGTTTTTAAAATTGCATCCTCCTTGGTAATAGAAGTATATCATTTTGCTTCTGCCTAGCTAGTGCTGCACTTAAAGAGTCCTTCTGTGAAAGAGAGCCAACATTCCAGCATCTCTGTGAATAGACTGAATTAGTTAGAGCTCTTAGAGTCACTGCTTTTAACCACGTTCATGCCTTGACCTTGACAGTGTGTTATGTTGCACAGAGTAAGGAGCATTTTAGGTGAGTGTGGAATGCTCTCCCAGTCTGTGTCAGCACCCAGATAGCAGGATTCGGCTGTGTATGTTTGTAGGAAAAGAATGTGAGAGACCACATAGAAGCACATTCTTGTTTATGCCATGACAAATTGAATTTAAATAAATGCAGCTGCTAATAGGAATGAGATGGGATTTAACTGCCTGGAGTACAAGGTCATATACTCAGGGACTAAGAATAAAAATATTTGCTTTAAGCTGAGAGTTTATCATTTGGGAATGACTTAGGAAAAGAAAGAACTGGGCATATTAGTTTGAATATGAGCCACCAGTGAGACTTGGCCCTAGAGAGGGCAAATTTTATTGCTGGTTGTACCAGGAGAGGTATTTTCAGTTAGGACAGGAAAGTATTAATGACATTATGCAAGGTATCTGAGACACCTTATGAATAATGCAATTCTAGACAGCTACTTTCCAGAAATGATACATACTTACAGAGCTGGGCAGATACAGAGGAAGGGATGAAGGAGCAAGTCCAGAGGCGGGCCACTAAGACGATCAGAGGGCTGGAGCACCTCTCCTATGAAGACAGACTGAGAGAGTTGGGGTTGTTCAGCCTGGCGAAGAGAAGGCTCCGGGGAGACCTTATAGCAGCTTTCCAGTACCTAAAGGGGGTCTACAAGAAAGCTGGAGAGGGACTTTTTACAAGGGCATGTAGTGACTTGTACAAGGTATAATGTCTTTAAACTGAAAGAGGGTAGATTTAGATTGGATGTAAGGAAGAAGTTCTTCACTGTGAGGGTGGTGAGGCACTGGAACAGGTTGCCCAGAGAGGTTGTGGATAGCCCCTCCTTGGAAGTGTTCCAGGCCAGTTTGGATGGGGCTTTGAGCCACCTGGTCTAGTGGAAGGTGTCCCTGCCCATGGCAGGGGGGTTGGAACTAGATGATCTTTAAGGTCACTTCCAACACAAGCCATTCTATGATTCTATGATAAAGAACTGTTAATAAAAGAGGAGAGCAAGGGTCTGCATCTTCAACTTACGATGTAAATGAACTGATATGCACTTGTGCAGCATCAAGCTGAAGTACCAACTGAGATGCCTAAAAGAATATGTCTGTGCTAGCCAAGCATAGATAGTGTTTGAATTGGTAAATACTGCTGCTCAGTGTAACTCCCACTCTCCTGATGACTTAATTTTCTCCTAGTTCCAAAGCTAACCTGGTTAACTCCAAATCAAGACTCTTTCACACTGTGCTCCATCTGTTGCAATTAAAATCCTGTGAAGGGTTGTAACTACTGGCTGTAAGGACATCTAAAGGAGCAAAAAAAAAAAAAAAATCAAGGAGAGAAAAGTGCTATTTAAGGGTTTCAATGACATAAGAAAAATGAGTCTAGATTGACCATGAATAAATTTGGATTATAAATTATCAAGTGGCTACTTCTTATCTGTCACTGCAACAGCAAGGAGGAAAACCAGTTTTAAGCTCAATTTTTCACAGCTTTTGAAAGAGTTCAGGTTTCATCACCCGTTGTCTGAGAGAGCGAGTGACTGAGGGCAGTGACCTAGGAGAGTCCTTCTCCTTTGTACTCTCTTAGGAAATAATGTGGTATGTACTACTAAAGCCTCATATCAAATACAGGATTTGGATGCTCTGTTTTTGTTGAATTACTAAAATCTCAGAACCATTTAATTAGTAAGAACATTAAGAATGTGAATTGTCTGTAGAGTCCCTATAAAAATTTTATGGTGAATGCATTTCAGTGACTTTGTGGTCTGCTATATTAGGTTCATACTACTTAGCCATTTAGTCTGGTGTTTAGGATGTTCTTCAGCATAGAAGAATCCTGCGTTCTGGTCACATAATGGTTGAGATTTGAAGGGACCTCTTGAGATCATCCAGTCCAATCCTCTGCTCGAACAGGGTCATCTAGAGCAGGTTGTCCAGGGCCATGTCCAGTTGGGTTTTGAATATGGGCCTTTCTCTAAGAGCTATTTCTGTATTATGGAGTGATTACCAAATGCAAAATATGTAGGGAGAACAGTTACCATAACCCTGAAAACCTAAGCACGAGTCTGTGTGTAAAGCAGATTATCTAAGCTACAAAGATTTTTGGAAAATATGCTGAAACTTCTAAACATTTTGTCATTTTAAAATATTTTTCAGGTGATGAGCTTCCCATAAGTGTTCGAATCTCCCATGATAAACAGGACAAGCTCCATAGCTGTTTGGAGCATCTTTTTGGTCAAGTATGAGATTATTTTTCTTGGCTTTGATACTAATGTCCATGTTTGAGCTAAGATGTCTTTAGCAAATACTTCTTTTTCTTTTTACTTTTGCTTTCCACTGTTTACTGGGATGGTATGTATTTACTCATTCTCTTTCAGTTTTCTGTAAATAGTTCAAAACTGAATTAAACAGGTCCTTAGATTTAGTCTAACATTCCCTAGCTTGTTACTTTAGCTAGAGCCATTAGGTAAGAAAGAATCCAAAGCTGCCTTTCTGTAGTCCGTATTTCTTAAAGAAAGAATTAGTAATTGTTACTGTAAAAAACATCTTTCTCACAGAACCTTGATCCCAACAGGTCGATTCAATTGTCAATCTTCTGAAAGGACCAGCTGTGATGAGGGCCTTTGAGCAGACAAAATATTTTACACCAGGTCGGGGCCTCCAAGGTAACATTTATTTCTAGCTATGAGAATCAAAAGTCAGCTTGAGGGGTACATGGATATGGCTATCTACTCCTTGAGCTGGGTGTTAAAGAACTAATTTTGCTTAATCTTGGTGTATTCTGCAATAAGTGATTGTTGAAATTCTTGTTAAGTAGATCTTATTCTTAGTTGGCTTCTTACACTTCCATTGCACAACGTACAAAAGAATTTTAGGTTTCTTGGAAAGTTAGTGTTAAATTGTAGACTCTGAACTGACTATAGAATTGCTGAGGTTTTTGAAGCAAGAAACAGGTTTTGTATATTGCAGGTGTTTTTATTACATTTTTGTCTCAACTACTGAAGCCATTTCTGATCTATTTTAGTACTAATACCAGATTTTTATTATTTTTTTGTAGATATATAATTTGTGAAGTTGATTTATAAATAATTTTCAAATGTAAATATATAGTTAAAGTAATATTTATGCTAAATACATGCTTATAAAAGTATTACTGATTGTTTTAAAAAAAAATCCTGTATGTAATTTCAGATACTCTGCTAATGCTCACATAGTTGCTTAAGTCTAAGTGTATAAATAGGTATCTGGTGGTAGCCATAATATTGTGATGAAAAATGCAAAGGACTTCTTTCAGTGAACTGAGGTGTGTTTTTTTTTAAAAAAAAAAAAAAGAAGAAAAAAGCTCAATGGGAGACTGAATGTTGTATTAATATGTATAATAGTTTTGATTATGATTTTATTGATGCTGCACATGTCTTTTGCCAAGGAAAACTAATTTTAGATGGCCAGAGGGTGGATCTTTGGCTTTTATAAATCCCCAAAATCCCACTGAAGTCAATAGAGCTTAATTACTGTACCCCAATTATCTGGTTTTACAAAGCCTGAAATACTTCCCCCTCACTGAATTTGCATGGAAAACCACATAACCTCCTCTTTTTGTTCTTCTTTTTTTTTTTTTGTTTCCTATTTTGGGACCAAGATAATGGGGATGAACCTAGAGCATTTCTGCTCTCTTGTGTTTCTCAGTGTTTCAGATTAAGTACGTGGCAGGCCCACACAACAAAATGTTATCCTTTCAGTGGTATAGTAAATGTTCAGTTTGACACAAGATATGGACATGTCAGATCTTTTATTCTTGATCTGCACCATCTTCATGAAATATACAAGGAGCACTTCAATGATTTGAAAGATAGACTAGGTTAAGCAATAAGTAATTTTGTTTTAAGTTTCATTTTCTGATTGAATTAATTTTGCCTCTAAAAGTGCCAGGGTCCTGCTTTCTCCGTGGAGACAGGCATCTTCTATCTTATATACCTGGTTCAGAAAGAATCATGTTTGGGAGTGCTGCTTGCTCTTAAGTAGGGAGCTTAGATGACTGTTAGACCTGTCACCCTAGCTTTAACTAGAGTTAAATAAGTTGACAACTCCTTGAGCTGTGAAACCATTTAGGAAGAAAGAATGTCTTACTGGGGCTTTCTCAGGAGGTTTAAGCAGAAAAATATTATTTTTGTCCTTGATTAGAGTTTCAGCAGGAAATGGAACCGAAGCTTAACTGTCCAAAGAGGCTACGACTCCACATCAAGCAAGACCCTTGGAACCTCCCCAGCAGTGTCCGGAGTCTTGCCCAGAATATCAGAAAATTTGTAGAAGGTTAGTAAGAACAATGTGACCATAAATAAACACTTCATTAATGATAGAGAGCCTGGGGAAGGGAAGAGGAAAGATACAACTGCTTCATGTTGCTGCTAGGCAAGGTTTGCTGAACACAGTGTAGTCTATGGGAAATGCCTGAATTTCAGAACTTTTTTGTGATCTTAGTAACAAGGTTAGTGGAGTATATCTCAGCTGTCTCATGCTCACCCTATTGGCTTCAGGTACTGAAGAGAAAATCATCTCTTCTGACAAGTGAAAACAAATGAACCATATGTTGCATGTGCTATGGTATTTCAGTTGCTGCTGAAGTCCAGTGGGCTTGACTGATTTGTAACAGAACTTCATGGTACTGATAGACCAAAATGGGGCTTTCCTTGAAATTAAACTCCCTTTTTTCTACTGTCTTAAATGGAAAGATGAAGAGTCTGCAGGACAACTTTTGTCCTATATCTTGCTCTTACCTGTCATTGATCTGGAATCATTGTCCCTCTAAAATCATACTCCCTCTTCTGCCGTGAAGCCAAACCTCTTCCACTGATTTTCACTTACTCCATCACAACTCATCCTATCACTCCTCCTCCTCCACCTCCCTCCCACCACTGTCTTAAGTTACCTAGTACTCTGCTCCTCTTCACCACCAAGTGACAATGGGAGCTGGGGTTTTCTGCTCTCTCCCTGGCTTCATAAGAAAGTAACTGGGATTTCCTCTCCAGAAAATCTGCCTGTAGCTTCTGCTTTATTTCCTGTGCTGTTTGATAGAGAAACAGAAATAATGAGCAAAATTATTTCTATAAAACTACTTGCTCTAGGAGTCTACATGGGAACAAAAACTTGTGTCAGGTCTAGCTTTAAATGATTTGTGTGTGTGTTTAGCTTCTTTTGTTTTGTTGGCTGATTTCCATGGTGTCCCATAAAGAAACTGCTAAATTTCAGATCACTGGAAAAGAACTTTGTGATAAGTTTTATTAAGATAAACCTCCAAAAACCAACCAGCCAAACCAAACAAACTCCTCCTCCTCTGACATTTGGTATTTCTCATTTCAGATACAATCATATTTTCAGACCCTGGGTTAGAAAATTATAAAAACAACCACAGAAATATCTCCTATTTTTTGAGTCAATCACAGTGGGTTGACTCTCCAATACTAAGAATACTTCTTTTAGTTTAATGGTGGCTGTCAGTGATTGAAAAATGAATAAATATTTTTGGATCCTTCTATCTACAGGTCTATCTTCAGCCTAAACCAAATTATATTCAAGTATTAATCATGGTTTCTTTCACAGTTCAGGAGGAACAGAAATGTGTTTTTAACAGTCCTTCATTGCCCCCCTTCTGAAGCCAAGCCTAACAGACCATTTTCACATAACTTGTTTGCCCATAAATAGAATTAATAGACTTAACCCATTTCAGCATTGGTCATATACCCTCAATATTGAGCTGAGGTTATTCGGATAAATTTGGTTTTAAATCTACCACAAAATTCTGTGGGAGAGTTCAGCAAGGTCAAAATGACTTGCTGCCTCTCTATAATAGAAAACTTCTCTTTTTACAATACTACTATAATGTAATGGTGATATTTATCAGAAGGAATCTTGATGTTTACAGAACAATAAAACTGTTTGCGTTTTCTAATGTTTTAGAAATTAGGATTAAAAAGGGTTTTCTCTGTTCATAAATTATAGTAACTAACTTTATTGCAACTGTCATGCTTGTGAATGGTGCATGATTCAGAGCTAAATAGTAAAAGGCATTGTTCTTGTGCTGTTCAAGGACAGCACACACTCTGCCTTAACTTCTCTCATCACTGTGTCTCAGAAGTTTTCTGCCAATTTTAAATATTCTTGGCTCTCCCTTTCCATCCATGGCATCTGAGCTTTTGTCAGAGATTTCCAACAACTGGCTTCTGTGCCACCTTCTTAACCAAATACATGGGTTTACATGTAAAATTATCATCTTAGGTTGTTTATTCACTGTCAGTCTTCACATCTTTCTATTCTCTTGTCATGTTTTTTTCTTTACTTTGATTTCTATTCCACCGCCCCCACCCCCACAAACTGGCCTCACTAATACTTGTTCCTGAGAAGTACTCTCGAGAATCATGATCCACATCTTCATCATAATTTTGATTTGCCTGTGGGACCAAGAAGTTGGTGTGATGTAATGGATACCTGAAAGCCTAGCTTCCTGTGGCTTCCCTGGCACAAATAGCATGAAGGAGAAATAGGAGAATGGAAGTAAATAATTGCTTTTCAAGCCTTAGTTTCCAAGGCATGTCTAGACAGGTATATGTAATTCAGTGTTGAAAAGATTCAGGGCAGAAATGTGCCCCTCGGGCAGTTTGGGGAGACTGCTGTGACTTAGACAGGCTTAGGCCTGTATAAATTAAACTTGAGACACAACCAGCAGCTGGATCTAACTGAAATCGGATCAGCACAAAGCAGGGCTAAAAATGCTTTAGCAGCTAAATTTTCCCATCATATCTTCATTTCTTGTTTTCTCCTTTCTAATCTTGCCATTATGCACTGTGTTCATAAATGGTCAGGATACCTAGAAGAACCACTAGTACTGCCCTGAGCTCTTTCTGGCTGAAAACCTAAAGCATGGTACAGAGATTTACCTCCCTGATTTCCCTCTTATTTGCCTGATTCAGAAGAAAGAAAAGATGCCCCCTAATTTGACTGCTTAGTTGGGCTTATGAGAAAAAGTTGGAACAAAGTCCTGGGATTTTAGAAGAATCTTCATGTTTTTTTATAAGTAAAAGGCAGTATTTTAACAATTGAGGAAAGCAGATATGTTTGTCTCTTCTAGCGCGTTCTAGAGGAAGTAGTCAAAGGAGACCACAGATGTAACTTTGTTCACCATGGGGAAAAAAATTGTTGTAATTAAAACCTCCAAATGTTATGAACATACTTAACCATTACTGATGAATGCTAAGTAAGGATGAATGCTTTCAGTAAATGCATCTCCTTATTGAAAACTGACTCATTTTTATTTTCATAAAAATATCACAGGCTATTGTAATTTTTTACTCATTGTTCTGTTGCATCGTAGAATGTGTTGTATTAGATTAGACTGATTAGTGCTTTAGAACAGAAGGAGACATGGGAGCCACACAAAAATGAGGCATTTTAAGTCCTAGATCTTAGGATTCTTTTTATTTACTTTGTTTAATAAGTATGAAGAAATGGAAAACTCAGAATGCCTTGAGGATGGTCGTTCTGGTCTGTCAATTTTCTTTTTATTAGTATCGGAATTGGGAGAACAGTTTTTAAAAAAAATCTATGAGGGTTTGCACAGATTAAAAAAAAAAAAAACGAACAGAAAAAAACAACCAAACCTTCCTTGACAGTAGATTTAAAACATTATGTGGAGATTGCTTTGTCTCATTTCATTTGTCCTCCCATATCATTAGAGAAAGAAAAGTTGTCTATGGTTACAGTAAAAGGCAGCCCTAGAAGGCTAATCAAGTTGATAGAAATCAAGAGTTCTCTGAAATAATATACAGAGTCTAGGAAGATTTATCTGGAGCTAAGTAACTAAAGAAAAGATGAAAGTTATTTCTTGGAGTGACTGGGCCTACTAAATTGTTAAACCAATAAAGATAAGTTGTTGGCACAAGCAGATCTTTGAAGATGGAGTGCTTGATTTTGGTGCAGGAGAGAGCAGTAGTCAGGGCAGGAATTCAACAGTCACTGAACAGAGAAAGAATAATGTAGGTACGTGATTCTGGATGTAACATGAGAATTGGGAAGCACAAGAGGAAAAGCTGAGGGATGACTCAAGTAGGAACCAGGAAAATCAACAAGATGGGTGGAAAGAAAGGGACCCTTTAGAAGCAAAGTAAAACCAAAACTGGTCAGCATAACAACAGAACGGTATAAAGAGAACAAAGAGGAGGAGAAATTTCTGTAGTTGCTTTTTTCCCAAATTAAAAAAAGGTAAGATCTTTGGTCAAAAGAAGAGGTGTTTTAGAGGAAGTCAGATTTCTAGTCAGCTAGTCACATAACTGCATGAGGAAGTGCAGTTGTTTTGCTAGCACAATAATTTTAAGTTTAAACAGGAAATACTATGCAATTGAGAAAGTACACATCTATTTTAATTTAAATTAGGAGTGAGGAGTGAAGGATCCTTTCAGTCATTAAAGGTATAAGACATGTATTTCAACTTAAATCATGAAACATGCAGTGCAAATCTCAGTCTTATTTCAAAAATATTTTCAGGTGTGAGAAACAAAATAAAACTAAAATCTAGCCTTTACTGGCAAAGATCAGAATAGCAGAATAGCATGATAAAAAAAAAAAAAGAAGTACAAAAGAATGTTTAAGAATAAAAGAAGCTGAAAGCATCTTGCATTACAAATCATATAATCTAAAGATAAATTGCTAGGGAGTTATTCCTTTCCATATGCCATGTAGCAAGACGGGGTGAAAACTTCCATAGCATTTGGAATTTGTTGAAAAGCAAATGGTTGACATCCAAAGTTCATTTCTAACCCCAGGTAAGTCTCTACTTATACAAATAACCTAAAAATACTTTCTTGCCTGTGGGTATATTTTGAAATAGAGAAGACTTACAGCAATGATAAAGGAGAGTTGCAGTGTCCCGTAATTTTCCCATAAGCAGGAAATCATTATTTATAGATACCTCAAATGCTTTTGAATTCAGAGATCCAACAAATCTCATATAAAACAAGCTGCAAGTAATAGCCTTAATGTATCTAAATTCTTCAGACAAAATCTATATTTCCCTGTATTGTATTTTCAGTTACTAAGCTATGTTCAGACAAGATGCTAAGTTATTAATCTCTGTAAGTTTTTTTTCAAAAGACAGAAGGCTAAGGCAAAGACCTATCACCAGGCAATTTTCAAGAATAACCAGTAATTTTGAGTGTTTTGATGCCTTTATTTGAGATACTGTGGGCATGAGATTCAGAAGCATAGGTACTGCTAGTTCTTTTCACAATGTGCGTACAGCACAGATGAAGATCAGGCTTGAAAGGTTTTCTTCTTTTTTAAGCATAGTCACCTTTGGGGAAGATTCTGGCTTTTCATAGATACGTTCAAGTACACACAGAATCCAGACTGTGCTGTTGATTAGAGTCAACTCCAATGTCAGTTCTGTCATCTGAGTTGTGTTCAAATTTCAAACGATTCAAATTTCAAACATATTAGGTTAGGGTTTAGTAGGGGGCAACATATTCCCAAATTGTCCTATTGTCCATATACCCCATAGCAGCTCTGCTGGTCCACTGAGCAGGGCTTGGAATAGGACTGCACAGAAAACTGAGTGTATGAAAGAAAGTTTGGAAAGATGCGAAAGCATGTGAAGTAGCAGTGTGTTCCTACAGGCAGTTACTGTAAGATAACTGATGTGCTCGAAGTTCAACACTCTCTAAGGTTATGGCAGCTTTTTAATCTGCCTGTTCCTTGCAGTGGTGGTTAACACATTTAAATTTGTGCTCTGGTACGTAGTAGAGGGGAAGAATCACTCCCTTCAGCCTGCAAACTTTGAGAAGTTCACCCCCCCCCCCCCCAAAGAAAAAAAAGTGTCAAGAGATATAAAACCAAATTTTTATCACTGTAAATGAAGACTTTTTTTTAATCTATACTTTTTTACTTCATACATTGTTAAGTGACAAGAAATGTTTGAAGCAAAATAAAATCCTGAAGGCTGAGAACAAAGTGAAAATGCTGTTGTATTTTTCCTGGATGCTTTGGTATACATTAAAATGAGGATAATTTGAGATTTTTAAGTATGGAACGAGAGAGGGAAAAGAAAAAATAAAGAACAGGGGTAGTGTGGGAATCAGTGAAAACTGGTCTTGCTTTTCAAAGTTTTAAGACTGGAATTCTTCATATGTGGACTTGCACTGGCCAGCTGGTACACATGTACTCTGAGATAGCAGCTGCTTCTTTATGTGTCTTTCTCAGTGTTGGTGCTTTTGATTATGTCAATTTTATCAAGTCATATGTAAAATTAAGTGAAATTGAGACTCATTACTGTTTTGTAGGTATAAATCAGGATTGCCTACACAAGAAGTTGGAGTTAAGCTGGTATAAAATGAGAAACTGCAAATGCATTATTATGTTGGTGAAAACACTTTTAACCATGACCTCAATATATTTTCTTTTTTCTTTAAGAGGTGAAGGCACGAATACTCTTGGCACTTCTTGAATATACAGGTAATTTTGCTTGTTTTCGGAGTGAGGGAAGTAGATGTGGGTGGTTTGAGATTTTTTTTGGTTTTGGACAGAATACTGTGTTTAGAGGAAGGGGAAAAATCTCAGATACGATAACCTGATATCAACAACTTTACCCCTGTGTTTACAGTGAGGATTCCTGAAGAACACAACAATTCCAAAGACATTTCTAACAAACATTGCACATTCTTTTTTTTTTTTTTTTTTTTAATGCAAAATACCTTCTCTGGTCATTTACTTTGGATCTTGGCAGATGAAGTAACTACTAAATCACTGAGCTTGTGCACAGTACTTCTGCTGTCTTTCTTGTTTTGGGCTTTCTCCTATTTGCTATCTTTTTTTCTTTTCTCTTCATTCCCATCTATTTCCAGACTTACCTTACTTTTCTAACCCTTATCTTTCCTTTGATCTTTTTTTTAGAGAATACCTTTTTTTAAGTCCCTCCTTTTTGGAGGGATCTGATTATTCTGTGTATTATTCGACCATCACCGCGTACAGCATACAGCTTCAAATACACAAAATAGACGTGTGTCTGCAAAATAAATGTCAGTCAATCAGTATTTAGAAAATAATACTTATGGCAGAAGATTCTCTACAGTTTGTAGGTGCATAATATTCAAGTAAGCAGTCACATTTGACTGTAAAAGCTGATTATTTTAACCATCTTGTAGCACTATATGAATGCATCATTATTTCATTATTTTGTTATGACACGTAGCTGCAGTTTTATAAAGTGGAATATAACATTTCTTTGTTGTCAGATTTCTTCCAAATACTATAAAAGTTTTTAGAAATTCCTCAGGTGTTTTAAAGTAAGTGACCTGAGAAAATACCCCAGACTTGATATTTTTTTAAAGCAGTTTTCCTTATTTACACGGTTTCATAAGTTCGTAAATTCTGTAGTTTATTCTGTGTAAAAATTCTTTTGAAAAAAGACCCCAAAGTGCTCTTGGATACAGTATCTGATCTTCGAGTAGTATTAAATGAGGTTTGGAAATGAGGTGTTGGAGACACAAGAGGGCTGCTTCAGAAGGAGGTAATACAGGGGAAGGCACTGAAAGTCAGCTGTTGTTAGGCAAACAGAGATAAAATTGAGCAAAGCGAGGAGAGAGAATGTGTGTTGGGCTCAAATCCCTGAGCGCTGCTGTGACATTGGAAAGTTTTTGACCACGGAGAAGCCAGTGGGATTTTTGAAGCTAGAGATGGGTGGAGTTTTTAAATATGAAAATTCTGTCTGTACTGGAATCTGCACAACTTGAGAGATTGGAGAGACAGAGTTTAATTGTAATAATCAAAACAAAAAGCAATGAGTCATAGTGCAGAGGCAGTAGTGATTAGACCATTTATGGAAGACATTCCTGGGGTCCTGAGAGGATGGCAAATGAAATCAAAATGATAGTAAAAGAGTGGTCACTATTATCAATAGTCAAGGAAAAGACTGAAGATTTCAGGAGGAAAACAGACAGAATGGAGTTACTTTGAGAAATACTTGGAGTCCAAGAAAAGCATATTTTTAAAGTCAGTATTAATTTTATGAGTACAGAATTATTTCTGCTGACTTATCCAGTCATCTAAAGTCTTGCCAGGTCTATAGAGAAGGTGGAAAAGGAGCTAAGCTTCTTAGAGGCAGAGGAATGTAAAAGTAAGGACTAAGATTTTAGGCTTTGGAAAGACCTCAATATCACCTAATCTTCTTCTCTTGCTCTGAGAAAGATTAAGTCTACCTGTACCATTTGTGATTGATGTTTGCCTAACAGCTCATAATGATAAAAATACTTGAAGACCTTCAGAAAAGAGAAGGAAGCACTGAATATTTATCACTACAATTTTGTGCTTTATTGAGAACGTATTTCCCTTTCTAACTCTTTTGACCTTTAGCTAATCTAATGCCTGTGCCCTCCAGGATAAATTGGTAGGTTAGCTAGTACCTAATTTCAATCAGCTGCTAATGGTTCCGTAGAATTCTACCTAGGGACCTGTCCTGGACTTTCCTGACACCATAAATCTCTGCTGCTTCCTGAATATGTGATGCTGCTCTGTGCTTATTTTCTAGATTATGGATTTATAAAATACTGTATTTGGATAGATTGCATTCTGGTAGCAGCACTCCTATATGCCCTGTCTGCACTTTACAGCAGGCAGTCTTCATCTGTCCTACCCAGCTGGTAGCTGTGGAGTTGACCAGATGATGCAGTCATATTAAGAGCTTCTGACTATCCTTGCTTTCCTGTGGGAAGTAAATGTGTTTGTGCCCAGCTGGTTCTCACATTGCAGCAGAGATCTGCCTCACATCCATCACCTTGTAACATCAAAAGTACATAGAATTGGTGGCATGTACATTAAAATCTACAAGATAAACATACAGTTCTTCATTGTTTATGAAGAACTACTTTAAATTCCAGATTTTAAATACATTTCTGTATAATTTTAGCATTTAAAAGATTATTTTATATGTGGAAAATGGCAGTTTGGGGTGTGGAGTGCTAGTTACTGGGAATAACATTAGGCTGTAAACTTTGTAATTTACTTTACATTAAAATGACTTGGTTTTTAGACAGAGAAAAAAATTCTAACCCAGTTCCTTTGCTGTTAATTAATCTACTGCTCCATTTTTGCTTTTCCTTTTTTGGTTTTTACCCATCACAGATAGCGAGATACAACTCAGGCGAGATATGGTCTTCTGTCAGAGCCTAGTGGCCACAGTCTGCGCTTTTTCAGAGCAACTAATGGTGGCCTTAAATCAGATGTTTGACAACAACAAAGAATATGAAATGGAGACACTAGAGGCCAGCAGAAGGTGGCTGGAACAGATAGCCAGTGCAGGTCTTCTCCTTCATTTCCAGTCCCTGCTCTCGCCTAACCTGGTAAGACTTCTCATGTGGCATGCTTGGTCACAGTCTGTGTTTGTTCCCTGAACCCAGGGCACGGTTAAATGTGTCTTAGTTATAAATGTGATTTTCTGTGTCCTTTGTGCTTAGCTTGTTACTTAATTAGCTGCTATTTGGAAAATTTGTGATTTAGATAATTACAGAGACGGGAAATGTTTGTTTGTGATATGGGAAATATGTTTTCCACACAGACAGTATTATGTTTGTTTTGAGTTAGCAAATAGTGAGTTTACCCTTGACTCCCCACTGCTATTATAGCTGTTCCTTAGAAGTGAATGTAGTATTAGGTGGTAACCAGAACTTCAGTTTGCAAAAAGCAGCAATGCAAGATAAATAAAATACCGGGTTTAGATAATTTTATCAGCCCCTCCCCCCAAAAACAATAGGTCTGTAGTAGTTGAAGTAGACATGCTAGTCTGTTTTGCTCCTGTCATAGGGCAAATCCTTTTAGCCTGTCAGAGTAATTGGAAATCTGCTATTTCTTCACAAGGCTTGGCAAAGAGCCATGGGTTAAGAAACAGTTAAAAAAGGGACATGGCTTTGTAGTCCTCTAATCCCCAGTTATCCAAAGTGCTGCTTCAGCTATTTAAGCTGCTTCTCACACTAGACTGGTGGCTGCTAACCCGAAGAACTGTGAAGCAGTCTGCATGGTCTGCTCCATGGTGGTCTTCTCAACCTCTGAAGTTGCTCACTGAAAATAACTGATTTGGTACATCCTACTGTATAAAAGTCAATGCAAATAACAGACTGTGTTCCTAGTATCAAAGGTCTTCTTTCTTTGCCTTGTCTATCTCGGCAGCAAATTGCTGTCAAGATGACCTGATAAAATTTAGAAGCAGAAATGATTAATAGAAATAAAAGTATTTCTAAATCACAATCGTAAAGTATTAGTGTATGGTACTGTTAGAGAGCATTGACTTGAGCTAGTGTGAACAACTACTTCACAGGTAGTTGAGTTACCGATGTGGGCTTGCATGGGACAGCGTATGTCAGGACAAGGTGTGCAGCTTAAAAACAGGTAAAGTCAGTGCCTGAGAGAAACAGGAGGGCTCTTTATCCACATGAGGGGTGTGTGAAGAAAGCAGTCAGGGAAGCTTGGGTTCATGTCTTGAATCTTGGATGCTTTTTAGCGCCATGCAGCACCAGCATGTCCTGGTGCTGCAGTCCTCAGAGTTCAAGAGTAAATTCAGTTGGCGCCTGTCTAATGTTTTTCCATGCACTTAGTTGTCATGTTATCACAAAATAACTGTTGTCTTTACAGCACTGAACACTTCTGTTTTTTTCTTTCAAGATTGTAGAGATTTCCTTTGTTGTGAAAATGCATGCTACTTAGCTGTTTTCATGTAATCAGATACCAGCAGTATGCATTGTCGAATTGAAAATAAAATTAAATTTAGTCTCTTCTGTCTAACTATTCTCAATCAAGTGAAAAGTATTTAAAGGCAACTTCTTCAATACCTTCTCAGCACTGTTTTGCTTACAAATGATCCGTGTTATTTTAAACAAGGGTATTTGAAGGAAATTACAGTCATTATGGCCAGAGTTCAGTAAAGTATAAGCAGTTACGCAAAGATTTCCCATGTCACTGAATGGTTTTCAGACTATTCTGCTGATAAAACTGCTCTGTCCATAGAGACTTCATAAATTGAACCAGGAGACAAAATATTTCTAGCAGCTTTGCTTTTTCCTAAATACAAGGGGGAATGCTATTTCAATATATAGATCAGGGAAATCATGTGGTGGTTTTCTTTTTTTTTTTCCTTTCTATAATTCAGTGAGCTATAGTTTATTCTCATTTTATAGGCAGCTAGTTTATTATTCTTTGCCTTCCTACTGCTTCAGTTCTTAGAGGAGGAAAAATGCACACCTCAGATTTCCATTTGGCTCTTGGTAACTTAAGGTGCTAGGTGAGGGTTGTATAAAGAACAAAATTAATTTAAGCGATTATTGATTTCCACATATTTAACTCAAGGTAACCATACTTGTAGATTACTATTTTCCTTTTGAAAGGTTCAGTAAAGTGCCCTGAGAAGTTAGTAATTTACTTCCTGAAGCTTTTTTGGTAAATTAGTCTGGATTTCTTTAGCTGTCTCTCTAGCTCAGGAGTACACAGAGTGAACCATAGATGCAAATCAGAATATTGACATATCTACATACTTGATTTGCATCTAGAGGTTTGTAGGTGAAAGTGCAAAAATCACCCTGAGCTGTACTCATTCTGAGCTACTGGTTCAATTATTGGAGCTTAGAGTGGACACAATGAACTCTCATCTGTGTTTTATAAATGAAATGCTAAAGTTATGGCATTTTTTAAAGAAAATTGCTAAAAAGAAGAATTTGTTTTTCACATTTCCCCTCTGTTAATTTACAAGCTAGATCTGGTGTCAAGACAAGCTGTTGAAGTCTGGTATCTTACATAAAGAATAATTACAGTATTGTTTGATTAAAAGCCATGAGAAGTAATGGTAGCTATAAATTACCTATTAATTTACTATGTGAAATGATAACATTCATTTCAATAATCTTGGACTAGTAATAAAAGGGAAGGTGCCAATAAAGCAAAGATATTTACATTATCTAGGAGTTAATTAGGTTATACACTGCATCAGTGAAATGTTGTGCAACGTTCTGTAGCTATGTTTATGTCCTGCTCTCATATTATTTCTGGTAGGGAAAACATCTGGCTGAAATGACCGTTTCACTTTTTCTTTTGCCTTTTTTAGGCTGATGAGCAAGCCATGCTAGAAGATACATTGGTTGCACTGTTTGACTTGGAAAAAGTTACTTTTTACTTCAGACAATCAGAGCCAGAACCACTAGTTGCCAGTGAGTAATTATAATTTGTATCTGGGTTTTACTGTTGAGAAACATTTTCTGTATTTGTAACATTTTTCTCTCCTAGAACATTACCTCCCACAGGGAGTATTATATAATTTGGGATTATGGAGAATTAGTACATCTGTAGCCCTCCAAATATTCCTAGATTTCCTGAAATACAGCTAACATCAGTGACAATGCAGAGTCATTATCTGGCAACGTCAGTAACCTTGGGGACAAAACTGTTTGCTTAACCGAATTTTCCATTGGGAGTACGTGACTGCATCAGGAAAGTCCCTGGAAGATCTAGTTGTTATTGAAGAGTCATGTGTAAAATAAGCTTGAAGGTCTTAATAGATAAATGCAACTGAGATGAGATGGAGAAGCATAAAAAACATTTCATTTATTGTCTGAAAGACAAAGTAGATTTTGGAAGAGTTCCTTGAAAGGAGATGGCAAACACTATTAGGATAGCTTTAAATTGTGCAAGAAACTTCCTCTGAGACCCGCTGGTGCAGATGATCAAGGTCCTGAATGCTTCCTCCCAATACTCACCCAACTCGCAGGAAGGGACTGTCTTCGCAGTCTGCTGTTTATACCCTTCACTCATTTTCAGCCAGTTCTTTATTAATATGTTTCAGCCAGGAGAGATTTTCCTGCAGTGAACTTTGTTTAGTGAGCAAAAAGCCCTCATTTTTTTCCTAAGTATCATAACTCCCCTGGGAAGGGAGGAAAGCATGTCTGCTTCACATCAAGCTTTTCTAAAACAATTCCCTTGCTGAATCGAGACCACATGTGAGAGAACTTCTGCAATAACCAAAACCAGAAGACATAAAGCTCCTCCACAAAGCTTCCCGTGCTCCAAAGAATTCAGTAGGGCAGGGCTGGTAGTCAGGTAGGAATTAGCCTGTATAAGACCATGTTTATTTCTGTATAATTCAAGTAAGGACCCTGTTCAGAGTGTTTGTTTTAAAAAGCAGCCCTGCCAAGCCAGGTAACAACATGGAACTGGAGTTACAGGAGGGCCTCCTGATGGGGAGTTAACCCTATGCCTGTGTCATGAACTGTTCATATTGCTGTATCCTCCAACTGAAGTGTCTGTGCTAAAACAGAGATAAATGGAAAGTCCATGTGTTCTAGGATTGTAATAAATGCTGTATTTCCTTTTGGTTAAAGTGCTTCCACCACAGTCATCATGACTGTGGTTACAGAAGACAAGGAACTGGCAGATTCGGTTTTTACCATTTATGATTGCGCATAATAAATGAAACAAACCCCCTCTTTTTCTTATTACCAAAAACATCGAAAAATGCCCCTTTGGAATCTTTTCCATTTAGGTACAAAATAGTTTGTGCACATAGTGTAAAAACTACATAATAATATTATTAATGCAAGTCACTAAATTTTATTGCTACTGCTTTCAACTTGGAGACTTATGTATGGAAAAGATACTTAAACAGGAAAAAGCTTAAGTTGAATTAAACTAAATTCCTCTGGGAGATTTAGCTAAATGGAAAATTTCTGTCAACTTTTGCTAATGGTCATTACATGTTAATCATCTAGCATAATACACACAATATATGTTGGGGAATCACTGTAACTGCAAAATGATACTGCTAGTAGCCCTGAACTCTACACCAGTTGATGTATTATGACATTTAGTTTGTCAAAGTGTAATGAAATCTGCTCTTACAGTTTTATATATTTTACCATAATACATTTGTTTTCTCACTTGAGTCCTGATGTTTAATAATAATTTAATGAATATGCTGGAGGCTACTGTATATTTACTTGTGTTCTATCCCACACAAATCTGAGGAGAGTCTGACTCTGTATAATCACAGTGACCTGACACATTGTGCACCTGAGGAAGGCATATGAAATATGGCTAAAGGCATTCTTCCAGTGATTTCAAACTATGTGCTGTATGTAGATGTTTCTTCAGATTTATGGGGAATACAAGTAGGATGTTTCTAACTACTTTATTTGCTCAGTATTTTTGCTGTCATTGACAGTCACTGCTTTTCTGTTTATCTACTTCCTGATAATGGATAGGCCAAAAGTGACCAGAGGAACACTGAGTATAATGTAAAATACTGCATGTGTTAGTTTTGTGTCTGTAGTGATTTTATCTAAGTGTGTGAATTTTGGGTGCAACAGTTTCTGGAAAAGGACGTGTCATTGCTTTTAAAGAAATAATTACACTGACTGTATTCTTAGATGTACCAATCACATACCAAGCAGAAGGAAGCCGGCAAACCCTGAAGGTTTACTTCTACCTTGATAGTTACCATTTTGAACAGCTTCCTCAAAGGCTGAAGAATGGAGGGGGATTTAAAATCCACCCAGTACTTTTTTCACAAGGTAAGCTGAGTTTTAAATCCTGACACCCCCCTCCCCCAATTCTTTTACATAATATTTAACTCTCTTTGAAACCCTACTCATTCACTCTGATTTAAATCCTTCATAAGTATTAGGGTACAATGCTTATATTTAAATGTGTTGTTTAATGTGGGCATTTATTGAGAACTTTGAATTAAAATGTGAATTTAAGAAATGCTGAGATTTGTGATAAAAAAATAGAAGCATGGGTATACATTTCTAAGTTTATACCTGTTATATGATTCCAACACCAAAGAATGAATCCTCTTTTATCAATGTTGTTTTGTTCTTTGTAGACATTAGCAGACAATAGTCAGACCATGCAACTTGCTTTTAAAAGTGTTCTGCATTCCAAATGCGATCATAATCTTTTCCTGTTACTTCAGATTTAAGGACTAAATTGTTATCCCTTGAGAATTCTGTCTCTTTAAACAGTTATGAAGACTTAAATAACGTTTGCAGGCTTTTGTAGTTATGACACTGCAAACGTTACGGAAGTGATGAATGGTGGCGCTGATGTTCAGACTGTTCATAAATTGCAGGCAGCCTGCATTAGTTGCAGTGTCATTACAGTCATCAGGAGCGTGGAGTTTGATTCACTGAAATGGTGAATGCGAGGTGCTGATTGCCTTGAGCTGCCTTTGATTTCAGAGGGAGCTGAAAGTACTCTGTACCTTGCAAAAGGCTTCCAGGGTCTATGTGGAATAGGCAGAAGTCAGACATACAAATGAAGGTTTTGAGGAGGGTTTGGTCTCTGATAGATGAGGAGGGTGTAAAAGGAAATAGCAAACATACATGAAGAAATAGCTGAACTTACTGTAAACTTAAACCACACAATTTTTAAAAAATAAGATCCTGAAGTCTGATTTTTTTAAACAAACTAATAAAGACAGACTTCAGTGGATTCCTTTTGAACAGATTGATTTCAGTCATAGGGGAAAATGAGAACACTGAGCAGGAGACACATTTCAGTAAAGCAGGCAAAAAGGCACATGAAAGAGAACAGAAAATACCTTGGTTCAGATGAAATCCTGGAAGTACTAATGTTTTTAGATTCAGGAGGGGATTCAGTGTGTTGCAGAATTTTTTCCCTTTCTGTTTCCAGAAACCCAAAATATTTGAGTCTTAGGATAAACATCTTTGTAGTCAGCTAAAGGAAAAGGGCAAAGATTCATTCAAGTGTTACATCTGCTTAATAATTTACAGTAATACAGAAGATTTCTCCTTTCCTTATCATACCAAGTTTCTTTAATTTTGAAGGATCCCCCTCCAAAATAGTCCATTAGACTCCAAGAAGTAGTAGTCCTGGATAAGAAGTTAAATCCTAGTGTTTAAATCATTATTTTGGGTTTTTTTTCCTCATTAATGAATGAATTGGGATTCTATTTTTTGCTCCTTTCCTAGGAGGTTTGGCTGAGCTGCCATCAAACTAACTCAGTAGATACCCATCTTTAACTGAAATTTATTAGCTACAAATGTAGAAATCTTCTGTAAGTTCCTCTGTGAAGTGAATGCTTGCTTCCCAGGCTTAACAGATCTAAGCTGTTTCCTGCCTATAATACAATGGTTTATGATGTTTTCAAATGGGACATTTAGAAAATCACGGTTTTTGGAATACTTTATCAAAGGCACAAGTAGGTGCACATCAGTCTATCTCTGTGTTGCTCTATTCTGTGTTGCATAGCTCCATGCCTAAAATTATAAGTCTATATATTTGCAGGATTGGGACTGTAGACATTTTTAAAAGCTTTTAAATGTTTACCCAGGCTATATTATGTATCCCTCCACTTGTAAAAACAGTTTTGTGCAACCATATACTTAAGTGTAAAGGATTTTTCCATTTAAAAGGATCCCGATTTGCAAGATGGGGGTTTGAGAATGTTGAGCTATTGCTCTTAGCATTCAGATTTCTCTTGCCTCTTGTCCTGCCAGCATGCACCATTCTGAAGAGTCTGGCTCTGTCTCCTTGTTGACCTCCTGGTAGCTAATGGCACCTGGCTAGTAGGTCCTCCCAAAGCCATCACTTGTACAGGCTGAACAAGCTCAGGTCCATCAGCCTCTCCTAACAGAGTGTGTGCTCCACCCCATGACCATCTTGGTGGCCCTCTACTCAAGTCTTGTGTACTGTGAGGCCCAAAACTAGACACAGTATTCAAGATTCTGCCTAATGTGTGTTGAATAAAGTAAGGACAAGCACTTCTTTCAGTCTACGAGCCATGCTTATGTTAATACAGTTTAGGATGCCCTTGGCCTTCTTGGTTGCCAGAGAACACTGCAGGCTCATCTTCAGGCTTGCTGTCTAACATGACCCCGAGGTCCTTCTCAGCAGAGCTGCTCTTTAGGCTCTGCTTTCCCAGGTGCAGGATTTGACATTAGTTCTTGTTCAGTTTCACAAGGTTCCTGCTGGTCCATTCCTCCAGCCTGTGTAGGTCCCTCTCTAGGTGGCCCTGCACTTGAGTATATCCACTGCTTCTCCTAATTTGGTAGTAGCTGCAAACTTGACTTCCCTCCTCCAGGTCAGTGATAAAGATGTTGAACAGTATAGATCCCTGTGGTATTCTGCTTGTAATGGGCCCCTAGGTGGACCATGTCCCATTAGCTACTACCCTTTGATCCTACCCATCCTTCCAGGTTTTTGTTTTCCCATTCAGTTGTCTATGCATTCAGACCATAATATCCTGTCTCAGATTCAAGAATACCCTACAAGTCATGTTTGTAAGGAAAGCTTCCTTACAAGAGAGCTTTCTAATATATTAGGTAGAAAACTGTTAAAGCCTTCAAAAAGGGGAGAGCCAAAGCACACATGGTGGGATTCCCTGCCAGCAGGGGCCATCCCCTGTGGTGCCTGTAGAGGCAGAACTATGTGCTCTAGCCAGTCCCGACAGATGACTGAGTTTCCCAGTTGGGTAATCTAATTGGATAAAACCAACTTTATGCCAGTAAAATAAGCAGGACGGATTATCAACTCAGTTTATACTAACATGCTATTATAAATGAAGTTCAGCAGATATTTTTGTGGGGGCTTTCTGGTCTGACTTAGCACCGAGGAAGTTAAGAAGCAAGTCTGACTGCTGAAATTTAGTGTATTTTTGCAGAGAAGTAGAATTACAAACTCTGAAAGCACAGAAGGGGAGTGCAATTTGCATGTTCTTTCACAATGAATGAATTATTTATTAACTGGTCATATTAAGCAGTACAAACAAAATTAATATTCTGTGTGTAGCTGGAGCTGTAAGACAGCAGCATGTTTCCATCAGAACTCTGCTTATTGCTTGCATTTTCTGATAGGGTGATGAATTCTTAGAATGTGTATGGATTATTAAAGTGGCAATATTCCTAATTGTAAAATCTTTAGCGCTTCTCCCCCAAAAAACTATTTCACCAAGAGCCTATGTTTTATTGTTAGCCTTTTAATGTGAAGATCTTGATTTTTCCAGTCCAAATTTTCTTGAGAGCCTTTCAAACACTTGATTTGACTCAGCTAAAGAACAGGTTAAACTTTCCTGAGTATCTAAATTGAAGGGGCTAGGGGAATGTTCTTTTTTTTTTTTAATTTCTTTTTGAAAACTATTGCTAGGAAGAGCATCCCAAAATGGAATGGTAGCGTGTTCCTTTGTTCCTGCTATTAATTTCTGTGCAGTGATTGTATGAGAAGGACATATGATCCTTCCTGTAATGGAAGTCTTTGGTTAGTTCCTGAGTTCTTGTAGCAATATTCATCCTTGCTTTGATGAATTGAGTACAACAAAGGTGGACATAGTCATGTATTTGACTTTAGAAACTTAGCCGATCCCTGAAAAGATGCTTATAGGGCATTTTCAGAGATCAAGGAGTTTGCTTTACTTGATCCAGAAGAAGGCATTCACATTGTCAGTGGGAATAACTAGAGGTTCAAGTGCTCCACATCTCCCAAAATTGGGCTTCGTAAGAAGTTCTTAGGTCTCCCTCTGTGAAAGTAGCTGGTACATTAATCCTCTCTTTCCTCTGCCCCAGCTCATTCTACTGTTTTCTTCCAGGATATATCAGAACTAAAACCCACATTTACATTCACAGGGCAGGAGTACTTTAATTAGAGCAACAGAACTGAAACTAGCATTCTCCTTTATGTTTTCCACAGGGCAAGAAATATAATTTTTCTTGTAAATGAAATCTTAAAGAGAGATCTGTATGAATTTGATGACATATGGAAACGGCTCAGCAATCCACAGTGGGGTCACAGCCTCAAGGTTAAAAAGTAATTCACTAGTGTGTGAACAAAGCTACAAAGAAGGCGAATACTAAATATTTAATACTGATTTTTCTCATCTCCCTTCTCCTTTCTCTTTTCACAGCATTGGAGAGCATGGAAGGATATTATTACAGAGACAGTGTCTCAGTAGAAGAATTTCAAGCTCAGATTAATGCAGCCTCACTAGAAAAAGTCAAGCAGTATAACCAGAAACTACGGTGGGTAATAAACCAACATTCCTGAGATTAGTTTACCAACTTTTGCTTTTCAGCTCAGTTTCTATGACACATCTTTAAACTGAAGTGCATTGTATGTGGTTGTTTCTTGGTGCATGATTGAGTAAGGTCCAAGATTCATGGTTCTGACTTTTTTGATTTGTGCACTGTTAAGATACTTAAAAAACTCTTTTCCCATGAAAGCTGTAGCTGTACTTGCCTCCAGGTTGTTGTACTAGTGCATATAGAAAAGGAAATGTCTACTTGATGACAAATGGCGTATCAGAATTGCTAATCATTATGATCTGATTTTGCAGACCATATTTACCTAATTCTACAGAATAGGACTTAAAAAATAGTGTTGTTTTCCTCAAAGCTGAGCATCTTCCTCCCCACCGCCCACCATACTAATGGGAATATAAACTATTTGGATGCCTGCTTCAGCTTCGGGTATGGGTTAGAGAGTGCATATTTGCCAGTATATGTAAAGATTATGCAGCTGTGCATTTCAGTATTTCATTAAGAAGTTGCACATAAAGACACAATTTCTGGTATGCAAAATAATCTATTAGTTATGAAGTAAAATAATGAAGATGTGTACATAGATCACTCTTGTGTCTCACTGTACCTGTGAAAAACACCTGTTTGAGTACACTTACTTGCACATGAGTTGAAGAAAAAGAGTGCAAAGGACTGCAGTAAAATCACATCTATTCACTTTTAAAATTCTTGAATCAGATGGAAACATTATCATTTCACTAGAACTGTTAGGCAGCTTTTAAAGGCAGCAGAGAACAGGATCTAAAAAAAGAGGTTAAGGACAATGGAGAAGGGGAAAGAGGATAAATGAGGGTCTCTTTTTCCAATTCCTTCACCTGTTGGCCCACTCCTGTTGTTGGAAGGTTTTCTTCATGGATCTTGCAAAAGTATTTCTCTATGTTTGTGTTATCAAAGCAGTGGACTTTCTAGATTCTGTTTTAATCTAAGCAGTGCTATAGTAAAAGTGATTTTAAAGCCAGTTGTATTCAGTGAGTACTGTATATTTAATTTTTTTGTGACATCTGTGTTGGTGCACTTCTATGTTAATGACAAATGTAGTATTTATTTAGTCTGTTTTCCAGCTTCTTGTATTAATACTTCCTATTTAGAAAAAAAAGTTCCTCCTGAGTATTATTTGACAAGGCTTATGTTATAGATCAATTTTACAGAAAGCTTTGGTCATGCCAGTATTTGGCCTAGATGAGGTCAGCTAGTGTTGGAAAGAGATGTCTATCAGTTGGACAAGGCAAGACTTCTTGTGCTGTTTTTTCTGTGAATAGGCCCAATTTAGCCCCTATGAAAATCCTTAGAAGAAATTCTTCCTGACTTTATGCTCTAGTGTTCCCTGACCTTGCTTACGTCATGTGTTAGGACCTCCATTCATGCTGTGGCTCTAATGAGGTACATTCCTCTTACGGTGCTGTGACTCAGCTCTCATAAGTTGCTAACCTCCAAGGCCTGGTTTTGCAAGAAGTTACTGTGAAAAAGTTAATGTTCAACAAAAATTACCATGGGTAGCTCTGTCCAGTCACAAGAATAGGAAAATTTTGGATTTTTTTCCAGCCATCTAATGTCTGATGAGAACATTCAGTAATTGATTTTTTTTTGTTGCTTTCTGGTGAACTCTACCCATTTCTTAAATGAGGCACAAACAGCTTCAGGAATTCACTGACATTAATGTGAAGAGGAAAAACAGAAAAGCAGATGCTTCATTCTTGTTCTGCCATTTGCTAGCCTGTGTAGGTGTTTGGCCAGGAGAATCTAATAAAGTAACTACAGCAGCAAAAGATATTAACATTTGGATAATTGCTCTGAAGAACAAAAAGGTGAAATTGAATATTCCCTGGAAACATACTCAAGTGCAATAATACTATTTTAAACTCTTCACGTGGAAGAAATCCTCTGTGCAGAACCACCTAATCAGTAATAAAATAAGTCATTCAAGATACAATCCATTAACCATTCTTTCTCCATAGAAACAGAGTGCATTGCTTGCTTGTGAAATGACCATCTGATGACCATCTTACAATCTCTCCATTGCTACAGCAGCGGAAGGCAAATGGGAGCAAGACCAAAGGAAAAAGTAGTGGGAGAAGATGGGGACTAGTGGGAATGAAACCACTGGTTGGCAGCGACACTGCAGGCGAGCCATCTGTTGATGAGAACTCTTGATACAAGTTCAGCTGCTTTTATTCATGACGCATTTAGATAATAATGCTCTAATAATGTGAAACAGATGAGACCACTTCGTTGTGTATGGTCCCACTTACAAACAGAGATTTTGGCCTAACTTGGGATGTACCCAAGTAGGACAGTAAAATTAAAAATGAGTAGTACCTTTGCTCAGCTACCTCTTAATTTCTTGTGGTAAAGTCTTGTTAAAGTTTGAGTACATAGAACATTTTTGAGGAGTGTGGTATCTTTTGCGTGACAAATCTGATACTGATGTGTGTTCCTTAAAAAAATTAATTTAGAAATTATTTATTTGAATGAATTAAAAGACATATTAGTAAATTTTCAGTGGGTTTCAGGAAGGATAACCTTTATCCATCATATGAAGTCAAGAAGCTGAATCCTTGCTTTTATTGCAAAATTCATTCATAACTATGGAATTGTGACTAGCTTTTCCACAATATCAGAAGTGGTACAATAAATCCAGGTGCAAAATTGTCCTCCTTGACACTGATTTGAGCATCATAAGAGCTTCTGTCTTTTATGGTTCTTGCTTTAGGGCTTTTGCAAATACTACCTCAACTATGAAATAGTAATGATAAGATTATCATTTTTATGAGAATACATGAAAGACAGTTGAAAATTGGTTATAGAATTTCATGCTTATGTGGAATGGAGAGAATGTCCCTCCACCTTCTGTAAGAGACTTAACCCTAGCTATCTGAATCTAATTAATAACGTAAGGGAACTTTTATTCTAAGGCCAGCTAAAGTTGAGTTTTTCTACAATTCCTGAGGCAACACCCCCTACCCCAGCAATATGTAGGAAGTACTTTATTGGAATAAAGATGTTATTTAAAAAAACCCCAACAATGAATACCTAATTTATGAAACTTCTGAAACTGCTGGGAAGTCTTCAGCATCTGGCCCACAAATATTCTTAATTGCGCTGGATTCCTTTTTCACAGTCAGCCAGATTGCACTTATTTTTATAGTTTACCAATTCTGTTTCTCTGACACTGATAAGGAAAAGAAAGTTACACTCAAATTCTGTGTGCAAGTTAAGCTGCTGCTAGTAGTTGCCAGCAATGTAAATTTAAGCTCATCAAACTGTTTGCTAATGAGAAACATGCAGTACAACCAAGTGAAAGTAATTAGGTCAGCAAGGATTTTAGAGATCTCTATTACTATGTGTTTGATAGCTCAGCAGTTGTCTTCTAATTTAGAAAAGGACCAGAAAGAACCTGTGTATCTGACCTGTACAGAGGCTGATGTTAAGTGAGCCCATTCTGCATTCTCCTGCCTCCTCCCACTTTTCCCCATCATCCTCCTTTGGTACTCTTTGCCATTTGAATAGGCTTTTTCTATCCTGAATCAGTCCTTTTGCTTTTACAGATACCAGAGAGCATTTTGCTTCAACAGTGCAGGGCACAATGGTGTTTGAATCCATAACTGCAAATACTGATAGGAATAACAGAAACTCACAAATGCACTATATTTACTTGGACTGCTTAGTTGGTTTAAGTATTCTTTTGCAAATCTTGAGTCACGTAATTGTAAAAGCATGAGGGTAAACTTTAATTGTAATTTTTGAAGCATTACTGCTTTAAGAATTACTTAGTTAAAATACATTCTGTCCTTTGAGTATGATTTTTATATTTGGTACAGGTCTCTTTCCTGCAGAGTGAGATTCAGTATGGTAGTTATTACATTGCATAGAAATAAATCTTATGGTCATTAACTGCAACTAAAAGATTGGTTGCGATGCAGGCCTGTTGGAAGCTGGCACAGACCCTGACAGACAGGTTAGCTGAATGGCCACAACTCAGCCAATCCTTGGACTTTAAGATAAAACGTTTAGTTGGATATGAGAACAGTTTTTATCCGCAGAGAAATCAGGTATTGGATTAGTTTCCTGCAAAAAGTAAGCCATTTGTTAAAATGGACCTTGATGAGTGTAGGTTTGTCAACTTCTGTAATATTTGTCCAAGCTATCGGAGGTTTGGACTTGATAGCCCAGGATGGGACTTTCAGTCTACAGTAGTAAGGAAGCTTGCTCCTCCAGTCTTCCTTTCTCTGTGAGTATTTAACATTTTATCAGATTAGTCTTTTTTTTTTTTTTGTCTGTGAATTCTCTTTCTTGGAAAAAAAAGGGTTGCTCCTATGACATTCTATTAAAATGCAATTTTCTGCAGGTGCTCCTGGTTAGTTTCTTAATCAGAGAAGTCCAGGCACATCTACTCTTTATGAATTTCTTCCTGGACATGCCTGTGCACGTGAGGGATATATCTCAAAGGTAGAGAGGATGTTCAGGGTGCAGGTCATTCAGTCAGGTGCAGGGCTGTGCCTGTACCAAGTATGCTTCCAGCTTCTGGGTCTCTGCAGTATGCTTCGCTGTGCATTGTTGACTGCAAGAACAAACTATGGTGAAATATAGGTACCTAAAACCGCACATGAATATACCTGTTTGGATTCCAAAACTATCTATGCAGATAATTTTTAGCTGATGAGAAATTAGTGAAATCACTGGCTTTTAGATTCATAAGCATTTTTAATGCCTCTTCAGCACGTATGCTTGTATTTAGACGTCTAAACACCTTTAAAATTTCATTCCCGATGTTATGGTGGCTTGGATTGGGAATAATCAGAGGGAAGTAAGCAAAATAATAGATGAGGGTGAGGTTAGGAGAGCTCTACTTTCCTGTAGCTTTTCTTTTATCCCCAGCATGGCTCTTTCTTGTGACACCCCTCGCTATACGATGACCCAGTTCTTCACTCCAGAGATAGGATCATGCTGTGGGAAAGGCAGCTGAGGATTGCTATCCATCCCCACCACTGGTGTGGGTGCTAATTACCACTGTGTAGTAATTGACTTGTCTGTGCATCAGTAGACAAAGAAGGTCTGGAAAAAATGTTCCTTCCTTCCTGCCTACAATTCTGTGTGATTTGGAACTCTTCTTTGAAGTCAGCTGTGTCCAGGGTTATTGGCGGTTACTTTTGTAGCCTGTTGTACAGCCGTAATAGAAGAAAAATTAAAGCAAGCAGTAAAGGGAAAAGGCCATTTTTTGTGGTTTTTTTCCTTATGTTGCTGCTTTCTTGGATGTCGTTTTAGGAGGTAAATGCAAGTCTGTTATGCTAAGGAAGCAATTATAATCAGTGAATCTAATGACAAATGATTTAGCTAACTAGCCTCATTACATTGAACATCTGATTACACTGAATGTAATATTTGTCATTTTAAAGTGTTTCATTTACAATGTAACTTCAAATAGTTTCTCTGTCTGAAGCCTCCTGTATTTGTTGCCTCCACAGAATGATGGCAAAATTAATTTAATTCTTTTTTCACGGATGTTATAATCCATGAGGTTTTCATGTTGTTGGGTGTTCTTGTTTCTTTTAATTTTTAAAAAGACAAGAAAAAGGAAACTATTTTTGCCCCTAGAATTTATGCAAGCATGGAACAAAATCTGTCTGAGGAATATAACATCTTTTTTATTTATACATGCATGTACACACGCACAGCAGCCTCTCAAGCTGCAGGCTTCTTGGCAGGCTGATGTTTTCTGTATCCTGCATAATTTAGTCAAGGCAGAAAATAGATGTGATGGCAGTCATGGCTTCAGGCTGAACTAAAATTCTTTAATAGTTGCTTTGGTATAAATGAGATACAATGACATAAAGGGCATATCTACTTAGAGATAGTTAATTACTATGAAAGGTCTGTCACTCGAATAAACTGATGGGTCCTCAAGACAATACCTGCATTATCACAAAGACCGGATCATATAGCAATTCCTGTAATAAAAGCATTAAAATCCACCTTAAAACTGCCAGATTCCTTCCTTCCCTGTTTCCAGGGGAAAGCTTTTTCGAACCAAATTGCTCATGTGGTTAAGAAGCTTATACTGTTTGTCCTTGTGCGCTGTTGTCCTGTGATTTTTAGTCTTACTCTCCTTTCTTTCATGTCTGTCCACTTCAGTGAGTGACATCTTAATGAGCAACATTAACAGTTTTTGTCACTGCCGTCAAATTCAGAAAAGAGTAACCTGAGGAGAGTTACGGGTTTCAGAGAGTGATTCTGTGAAAATATTTTCTTTTTGGTGGGTGGAATATTTATAAAGCAGGTGAAAAACTATTTTCGTATTTTCAATGCTAGGTATTTGATACATTGCTTTGTGTTTAAAAAGTGACAGTAAAACCGGACTGCAATGCTACATACACAAATTTATCGTGTAGTTTATATGACTATAAAAATTGGAAATCTAATGCCTTTTAGATTTTTAAGATGTGTTTCCAAATGAACTAGATACTTGTGGCTGAACTCTCTCTGAATGCAAAATCTTTATGAAGGAGAGATTGAAAATTAAGCATTCACTCTGAAGGACATAACAAGGAAATAATAGCTAAATTTGTCTCCTGATGAACTTAATGAGAAGCATTTTAGGTAGAACAGAAATTAAGATTCATTGCATCTAAGTGAAGCAAGACCAGAGAGAGAATAGAGAGATTCTGGACAAAGTAAATTAAATTTGTCTAGCTTGTCTAAAAGATGTTGCCAGCTGGCTTGAATTTAGCTTTGTTTTTTTTTCTATTCCAGTGCTGTGCTCTTTCTGTAAGTGTAAATTCATTGTTTCTTTAGACTTTTGACGAAGTATGATCAGTATTTATTATAGGTAGTGTCCTGAAATTGAAAATTATGTGTCTTGATGGATTATATATACTGAGTCTTTGCTCACTGAGGTGAACATCTGGTTCATTCTGCTTTCTTTATCTTCTGCAAATGCAGAGAACGTGTATCTGCAGTGATCAGAGGTGGAGCCTTTTCTTTCACTCCTGGTCACTGATAGGAATCCCCCCCAAGCCTGCAGCATGTACAGCTCCTAGCTGCAGTAGAAACCCTGACCACCCAATGACTCTTTGGCATGTTGTCTTTTCTAACAGTGTATTCCATGTCTGGAATATCAAGAGCCAAAAAAGAGACATCTATTGTCTGAAAGGCAAATGTGGAAGCAATTAGTTAGTACTAATGGGTTCAGTGTGGATTTGGCTGTTTGGATAATGACGGGAGAAGCAGGAAGGCAGCTGTAACTGATCTGCGGCCCAAGAACTTCCCTTTAACATCACAAATAGGATGGTTTCAAGTGATCTTGGAAGTAGGTAGAGATGCTGGAGACTAGACTCCTGGAAAAATAGGGGTTAAAATGTAGCATGTGAATAGTGGGGAGTGTTACACAGAGCAGATAGTATTTTTTTCCATTTTTTGTTATCCATGACTTTCTGTCTTCACATTTCTGTGCTCACATTTCTATGATCCCTCCTTGTGTGTTTGTAAAGGTGTGAGAGTAGGGCTGTGATGTGCCTGCTGGGATAGTAGGGCTGTTCTTTTGCAAGCATCCTACACAGTTTGCACCTCAGGTACTTGTACTCATCCTAACACCAATTTCTCAATGTGCCCTCTTCACAGACTGGAGAGGGATTAAATTGGTGGGAGACCAGTAGTTTAGCCAGGTGCTGCAGGCTTGCAGGGAAATGAGGAGCGCTATGAAGAATCATCTGCGCTGTTTAAGATTCCAGTTTCTTAGGCATTTGGTTTTCCAGGGTTGAAAGTCTGTGTCCTAGCTATGTTCCCGGGCTACTCCACTAAAGCAGACAGTTGCCACCAAAGCCATTAAGTTTCATATCTTGAAATTTTCTTAACACCCCTCCCCACTTGTAGGTATTTCTGTGCATAACTAAATCTAATTATTCTCCTCTTTTCTCTGTGTATTTTGCTTGTCTTACCTTACAGTCACATCTTCCTCCCCATAGACTGCAGTTTCCCACAGTTCTGCTTGCTTACATTTACAGTAGAGACTGACAAAAGCTGGTTTGTCACTTTGTGCCTGGAATCAGCCAGGACTCATAGAATCATTTCGGTTGGAAAAGACCCTTAACATCATCGAGTCCAACTGTTAACCTCACACTACCAAGTCCACCACTAAACCATGTCCCTAAGCACCACATCTACACATCTTTTAAATACCTCCAGGGATGGTGACTCCACCACTTCCCTGGGCAGCCTGTTCCAGTGCTTGACAAACATTTTGGTGAAGAATTTTTTCCTAATATCCAATCTAAACCTCCCCTGGCACAACTTGAGGCCATTTCCTCTCATCCTATCACTTGCTACTTGGGAGAAGAGACCAACACCCACCTTGCTACAGCCTCCTTTCAGGTAGTTGTAGAGAGCGATAAGGTCTCCCCTCAGCCTCCTTTTCTCCAGGCTAAACAACCCCAGTTCTCTCAGCTGCTCCTCATAAGACTTGTGCTCCAGGCCCCTCACCAGCTTGGTTGCCCTTCTCTGGACACACTCCAGCACCTCAATGTCTTTCTTGTAGTGAGGGGCCCAAAACTGAACACAGTATTCGAGGTGCGGCTCACCAGTGCCAAGTCCAAAGGAGGGGCTTACTGAGTTTCTTACACATGAGATATGAATTACCCATGGCAAGTTCAGAGCCACATGGTATTAAAATTTTCTGTTCTGCCTTTCAGTTTGCACAATAGTTGTGAAAGGTCAGAATATTACTATGTATGTTCTTTGAGAATTTAAAATTGTGATACGGTCATAAAGGTTTTCTCTTGTTATAATTAAACCTTTCTGTAACTACTAATGGCACTGTACATAGGACACTGTATCACTGACACAGATGTTAGGACACATCATTTAAAATCACTAGGTCTTAGTATGGGCTGAGAGGGTAATTATATACTTGGTAATTTATCATTTATTGAGACTTACCATTTAGTGGAAAGAACATGCAAAACACTTAAATTTGTTTGCTGTGACAGCAAATTGTTTTCTGCAATGGGTACTTTGTACTACAGAAACAATTGAATATATATATTATATAGAGAGAGATATACCAAAAAGTATTTCCAAATGTGTGCGTATACATATATATAATATACATGCTATACTCATGCTCACCTATATAGTTAACAACCAGTTGGCAGAACATAGAACTGTTATTAAAGAAATACAGAATTATGTGTGCATATATATGCAAATATCCGGAGATATTATTTATCTATGTCATAAATATCTGCTTTGTAGTTTCAGCTGAAGAAAAGAATTAGGGAACTTAGCACTTCCTGACTCTGCACCTCTGTACTGATGCATGCTTATCTACATGATCTTGTTTCCAAGGGATTGAAAATCAAGTAGAATTAAAATATATTTCCATCCTTTTGTTGAAGTCAGTATTAATTTATTTATACGTATGCCACAGTGATGAAGAAAATATAGAAGACTGAGTTCCTCTCTGCTATAACATCAGAGCAAAATCTTTCTAGAGCAGAACCCCCAACTTGCCTTTATTTAATGCCATAACCCAATTACCTTCCCTCTCCCTCTCTCTCCCACTCCAATCACTTCTTTACTATCCTTGTATTCTAAAGAAAAGATGATCAACATCTAGGATAACCCTGGAACAACAAAATGATAATAAGACTAGAAACTTGGCTTTGCTTGAATTACTTGCATGTACAAAGTTACTCAAGAATATGTGTCTCTACAGGTTTGGAGCCTCCTTAGGGTTCAATTTTCAACATTTAAAATTTTCAGGATTTTACATGTCTGGGTCAATTTTGGAGGGTACCCTGTAAAATGCTTCACTGAGAAAACCTCAGTACTTCTGTATCTCTCTTGTACTCAAGTTCTGGGAAGACATCTTGGGAAAGCATTCATCTTGTGATAGATTTTTCTTTTTGAACCCTAAGATGTTTGTTACCTCATTCCAGTGTAAGTTTTCCCTGAAATACTTGTCCCGTTATTTGACATTGTTACATAGGGGATATCTTATGAAAGTGGAGCATGGCAATAATCCCCTGTAGTTTTAATGCCTATTGGATTTTCTACCTTTTTTTAAAGAAGGGCTTTTCTGCTGCAGCTTAGAGAAATTCTAAGGTTTTTTTTAGAAGCAAAACCGGCATCACATTTGCAGACAAAGAACTATGATTTCATTCTTGTTCATTTCAAATGCATTAGAAAATATTGTCCAAATTGGGCACCATGCCAAGATTGCCATTAACTTTTCCCATAAAATATGATTAAGGACCTTAACAAGCATTTAGTAATTAAGTGAAGTGCTTTGGAAATTTATATGCTGTCCACAGTTTGTCATGTTCTGTAAAATACTGAAGACAGTTTTTATGAAAAGCAATAAAAATGAAGCACTTGAGAAACATCTGGAAGTGTTATCTGATTGGGGGGGGAATAGTTTAATTTATAACAGGATATTTTGATATTTAAAATTAATGTTGTGTGTAGTTGATTTTTGTTTGCTCTTTAGGTTAATGAATAATTGACTGAGTTAATGGAGTAATTCCTATAATTGTATATCACATTCTAGTGTCCATGTTGCTTCATTTTGTACCCTGAGTTGATTATTTTCCATGTACTCCATTAATGTGTGTACTGTTCTATATTTGGTTTCTGGTTTCATTTAATGCAGCTGAATTTGCTGAAATAACAGTCCAAAGAGCATGGGAGTGCTGAACAGACTCTGAATGAGGCAGGTTTTCCTGTGGCATGGCGGGAAAAAACAGTAGAGGCTTTCAGCCTGATAATGTTCAGTGGATGACAGGGTGATGCTTTGTTTTTTAGCTTTGCTAACAAAGAAAAAGGTTGGTCTGTTGCTGCTGAGGCAGCTTTTATGTGCTGTGGCCACTCAAAGTGATTTATGAGTAATTTTCTCTGCAAACCTCTTTTCCTTCCAATAGTCTCCAGCTTCCTTTGACACAGAGTACATTCTGGATCATGCAACAGGCTTAATGGAATAACAGAACTAGATTAGCTTTGCTGTGCTTTCTGAGGGGATTAATTCAAGCCTTACATTTGGGAGAAGATGCTTTTCAAAACTGCAAAGCTATAGGAAGAAAAATCTACTAGAATTAAAGGTGGCTGGATTTTTTTATCAGCTCAGTTATTCCAGGTTATTGAAGAATAAAAGGCTATTCAAATCTGCAGTCTGCACCCCTCCCCTGCAAGTGTGTAACAATGTGAATAACTTCTTTCACAGATAAAACCATAAAAAGGGGAGGAGAATGATTTTTATCTGTGTATGTTGTATGAATCAATGTTTTCATGACTGGAGGATCCAGGTGATCCTGTCATTTGAGAGTTAGGATGCCAGGATGCATTCTTTTCAGTGTTTATTTTCAGATTTTATTGCCACTGAAATTTGGTTACCCCACTCCATAGTTCCAGCCTGGGTCATGGCTCAGCTGTGACCATTAGTCAGGTCTGCTCCATGTGCACAGGCAATGGAGCTGGATCATAGTGATACCTTGGGGTTTCCACTGGAGAATCTATGTTTTATTCCCTACACATTCCATAGCTCAGTGGGGTTTTTCTTGTTTTGTTTTATTTTAACCTTGGCCAGGATTGCTGCAGTGGTAGCTGTTGCCTGGTTCTTACTGGATGCCTCATCCAAGCAGGGAAGTCTACCAGGTGTTTCTGTTTTCAGCTGCCCCAGCAGGTTTTATGAGCTTTTCAACCAGCAGAATGAGTTTTGTGATTAGAGAATCACAGAATGGTTTAGGTTGGAAGAGACCTTTAAAGATCATCTGGTCCAACCCTTCTCCCATAGGCAGGGACAATTTTTTTTTTCTTAAGCGATGCTGCAGAGGCAGAGAAATTGGGATCTTATCATGGAGATATGTAAGGTATTTCCTCTGCCTATGAGATGTTTAATGATAGCTCATCTGTGGTGAGCAATTAATTTGCTTATAAGGTAGAAAGAAAAAGATTCCTCTAGGGTTCCTGAGTTGAAGGAGACAGAAGAACTCCATGCTTCCTGTGTGCTCTTTGCTAAAGCTCTTCCTTTCTGGTGTTGAATAAGAGAAGTTTTCCTGTTTTAGGAGCAAAGGATAGCATGGAAGCCCTCTGTACAAAATGTCAGCCTCCTTTATGCCACACAGAAATTAGCCAACCTTTCTCTTTAAAAGCAGTGCACGTTCATTTGTCCGTTTTATAGAAACTTTTTCTGGTACTATTCATTGATAAGTGAAAGGTTATAGAAAGAACTGGGAGAATGTGGTTTGATGAGCTTTAGTACACAATATATAAACCTGACACAGTAAGTATGTTTTCTCTATCGCATTTGTGTTCTGCAGGTATATGACAGTTTTCTTCGGCTTTTCCTTTCATGCACTAATTTTCAAAGAAGTGTGCAGAAATTGTAAACAAAGGCAGTTTGTTTTTTATTTGCACATGCATGCATGAGTGCACACATTGCAAATGCTATTTTGCTTGTATGATGCATATTTGCCTCTTGTAGGGTTTTTGCCTTTCTGTTTCTTTTTATATTGTGAGCTTGTCTATGTTCCCTCTGTCAGTACTCTGTTTCATGTTTGGGATTCTGGTTTTATATTATTGCAGTTATATACAGCTAATATTAAAAAAGCTTGTAGTGCATGAGGCTCAGGCACTGTTTATATGCCAAGTTTCCCAAAGTCACTTTTAAAATCTAGACAGTTGCCACAAACCTTTTCATGGATAGCTTTGGTGAAAATCACTTCCAGATCCAGTTTTTCTACTAACTAGACATTAAAATTTTGCATTGTACTGTCAAAGGGCAAAGGGACAGTTTTTGTCTCCAGAACAAGAAATGTTCCTCATTACTTTAAAAGAAAGGGTGATAGTGCCTATTTACCATGTATTATTCCTTGATCCTCTCATAGCATGAAATTTAAAAAAAAAAAATTCCAACCTTAGGATGGTGTCTAAGAATAGTCACATTTTGTTCAGGAGTTTAAACAAATAACAATTTTTGCCTTATTCTGTTTGTTCTTTCAGGGCATTCTACCTGGACAAGTCAAACTTGCCTCCAAATTCAGCATCTAAAGCAGCTTATATAGATAAGGTAAATAAAAATGTTAAGTGCCTAATTAAACTTTGCATGTTACACACTGTTATTGTAATCCTTTTCTGAGGCTTTCTTAATTCCATCGAAAAATTGAATTATTTAAAGCTGGGGGTGGGGGGCAGGCAGGGAAAGGAGGAGCTCTCTTGCAGCATTTTGTCCCACCTGTGTTTTAGGGGTATGCGATGCCATGTGGTTCTGTATCAAAAGATGGCTGGAGGGCATTAATTGGAGAAGGGGAACCATAACTTTCCTTTTTCACTGTGCTTTCAGAGCAATGCAATTGCTCCAGGACCATGTGGGGGGTGGAAGGATAGGGTGGGGGGAGAGCAGGTGCAGGCAGAAATTTGTTGTTGTGAAAACTGGAAGCACTGTTCCAAATTAAATGCTCCTTCAGCATCCTGCTCAGAAGGCTTTCTTCTGAACCTCCTCACTTGGGCTTTCTTCAGATGCCTTTATTTGTCTTTAAACCTCTGTGACCAAGAGATCCCAGAGGCTATGAAAATTCATTTAGTGCTCTCTCCTGTTATTGGAGAGTTAATGACCATATTGCAGCCCAATAGCAGGGAAAAAAGAAGTCTCTAGGGTCTTGCCTACACTGACTTCAAAAGCGATCGAGCTACTGTGGCTTGAGAAATACAGTGATCATCACATGAGCCCTATGATAGACTAAAACTTTGTTGGTATCATCCAGCATGGGTGTTAACAGACTGATAGTTCCTGTTTCTTGGATGCATGCTGGACTGTATGGGAGGGGAGGAGGACATGTGCCTGTGCTTCTCCTTCCCTAGTGAGTCAGCAACTTAACTTTCTAAGCAGTCACAGGTGCAGCAGAAGACATTTAGCTATATGTGGAGCACTTGTTACCCCTAAAACTGTTCCCTATCAATTTCAGTGAAAACTTCAAGGGCAAAGTAAAAGCATCTCATAATCCAGACCTGACCAAGGGATGCTAGGTTAAGCTAATGCATTTATTTTACAATTGGAGCAAGCTATGAGTGAGTGCATGATCTGTTTGTGGGTATGCCTTTTGCTCTGTTCTCCATAGCTCTGCATTAGTAAACAGCACCAGCTAAAATCAATTTAAATGGGTGCAAGTTAAACCAATAGGACCTAAACCAAGTTAAATCTATTTGTGCCCAGGTTTAAACATGCTGGTTGTTATAATTGATTTACTTGACCTCTGGGCTTTCCAATGGAGTAACCTTCATATAGGAGCAAGTGAGGCTGCCATTTCCCTAATTAGTTAAAACTGCCCTTAGGGAATGGATCTGTCTTTCAAAAGATTCATTCTTTGAGTAGCAGGGAAGTTTGTTGGAATCTTTAGGTGTTTCTGGAATAAAGAGAATAGGGAATTTGGAGTTAGGAGGTGTGCAAAACTGTCTTGTGAACATCTCCTTTACACAAAGAACCATGAGATGATGTTTTGCATTGTTAGACCACTCTTGAAGGTTTCTTTTCTGAGAGCAGGCTTCCACTTGAAGCTGCCTTCTTTACTAGGTGGATCGTTTATTTTCCATATGGTAATGCCGAGGTTATTTTAAGTCCTGCTACAAAGTTAACTGTTCTTGTTTTCTAGTGTGTTTTTTGTCATTTCTGTTCATTTTTATTTTTCCATGTTGTTAGTCAGGATTAGGAACTAGACATTTGCATAAATAAAGGACAGTGTTGTCTTAATTATAAGCTGATTTTCTCAGCGAGTCAATTAACCAGTCTTGGCATCCCTCCTGTATATGCGTACGGTTGTAGGTTGCCTCTTCATGGCTCCCCTTCTTTTACAATACCATTAATGGAAATGGCACTGATGAGTCTATTCAGTCTATTGAATTGAAAAACACTTCTGTAGGCAGGACTGGGAATGAAACAGTCGGTGACGGTAAGAATTTAAAAGTTTGAAAAAGTTGTCATAGGTCATGTAACAGAAGACTGTGTGCTCTGTGTTTGTGTTATGGAATTTGGCTTCGGCTTTCTCAGCCAGCCCTGCTGTTCCATGTGCATCTGTGATGACCTACTCTAAAAGAGCATTTCTTGTGCTCTCAGTAGCAAATATTTAAATATCTCTCGCTCTTCCTTTCTTGCAGCTGATGAGGCCTCTCAATTGCTTGGATGAACTTTACCGACTGATAGGGTCCTTTATCCGATCTAAGCGCACTGCTGCCTGTGCATACACTGCGTGCAGTGCATCTGGAGTTGGATTGCTTTCAGTGTCTTCTGAACTCTGTAGCAGGCTTGGAGCTTGTCACATCATTATGTGCAACAGTGGAGTTCACCGGTATGACAATTTCTTTTTCTCCCTTTCTTTCAGTCAGTCATTGCAGGTTGGAGACTGCTCCTTTTTATTTATAGAGAGGTCTTACACTAAATATCGCACATCTTAGACTAAATATCTAATACACTTGAAAGATTTGTGGTGAAAATCTAGAATTGTATCTGCAGTGATTGACAGAAATGAGCAGTATGATTTTGGTTTATGCGGTTGTAATGGATTGTTCCTCATTCAAGTCAGAAAAAGGCAGAAATCTTAATTGCTAAAGCAGAAAAAGGAAGGTTTCCTAGGTGAATAACATACTATATTAAACTCTTAATACAGGCAAGAAATGCTGAAATTTGTATTTGCTTTGTAAACTAGGGGGAATTGTAGTAGAGGTTGTTTCAAGGAAAGAATAAGAAACAGAAGAGATATGCATTTTTGCAGGTGTGCCTTATGACAACTAGTTCAGCCTGTAGAACAATTGGTGTCATTAATACAACATCAAAAAAATGAACTAAGCTATAATCAACAGATCTTTGTCATCAACACTAAGAGATTTTAATAGAAATGTATATATGACAATAGTGTCATGATAGAGCTGTCTCATACTTAATGATATTCATCAAAGGCAGCGATATGTTTACGTTCCAGCTGGGCAGATTACAGTTTTTCTGTACCTTATACCAAAAAAGCAAAGACTACAATTGGAGAGGGGGGAAAAGCCCCAACAAACAAAAACCCCAAACATAACCAAGACTCTGATGCTAAATATCTGCTCTTTTTATAAGAATTCCAGACTGTAGATTACAGGTAGTGATATGTTAAAAATATGCTCCTTAGTTTATGATCTATGCAAGTCCTTATTTTAGCAGACTTGGTTACCAGTATATTGTGTTAGAATGAGCATTACTTTCTCCTCATTTTAAGTAATGTCCTTTCTTTGAAAGTGCTCTGAGGAGGGGGAAAAAAAAAAAAGGCAACATAGCTGCAATGCAGATTATCAGGCATGAAAACAAGGAAAAGCTCCATGTGTATCCAACACAAGTTGTATTAAAACAGTGCTTGCCATTTCTTTTAACAGAGTTTGCAACAGACTATTTGTGTTACTTTCCATCAATGATACAAGTGTATTTAACATGCTGTATACTGTACTTGATTTTAGGCAATAACAGAAAAAGACTATTATTTAACACTAGTCACTGTATCAGATGAAAATGGAAATGCTATATAGCATGGACTGCCATGAATTTGTCATTTCAGAAGGCCATGAAGCTATACAGCTTTTCTCTGGCTCTTTATCTTGGCTTCAGTTTCATGTCTTACGTGATCAAAAAAGGCTTTGGGCTTAATTCTGCCATTTTTTTATAAAGCTGAAAAAGAGTACCTCCAGGTTTCATTATGATTTCATGGATTATGTTCTGAATTTGCCAGTATATTTGTGCCAAAAATTCTTATAGTTTATGAATAAAGTCAGAGCAACTTTAATAATCCCAATAAACTATTACCCCACAGTGTGTGGGTCACAAATTATTCAGAATAATTCGATGACTGAATAAGAGGTGGTATGCTTGATTCTGAATGTGAGCTGTTCTTAGATGAAAAGAAATTATTCATCAAATTTCTGCTCAAAACTAGGGCCGATTTAAAGGTATAAACTATTAAATGTATATTCAAGTATATTTAAAAAAACACAAAATACTAGAAAACCAACATATTGGATTTCAGGACTATATTATGAGCAATGGGAATGGGATTTAAATGTGTTAGGTGTGAGTTTCCATCTAAACATTAGAGGATTCAAGACCACCTATTTACGTAAAGGTGCAAAACACTTTAAAGCGTGACTAGTTCTGCTTTACAGCGAGTCCATCTGAGCTTTTGTACAAGATACTGTTACTTCATTTGTGCATTAATACTGCCTTTGTGGCTACCATCTGTTCAGAGAAAGAAACATCAACTCTTGGCATTATCAGAGACATTTTAAGATAAGCCCTCCAGGAAAAAGGAATGCATTACTTAAGATTTTATATGTACTCAAAGAGTTTTTGTCCTGAATTTCTAAAAGTTCAGAAGAAAACTCTTGTATTTAGAGACTAGAAGGGATTCTTGTGCTATTTTTTTTTGATGTGGTAAAAGTTGAGGAAGTTTTTTTTAACACCAGTTTCCTGAAGTTGCTATTGTGCATACAAACTGGATGGATGAAGAATTTTTTCCTTTGAATTTGAAGTCATATAAAGTCCCTTCATGTGCTGTTTTCTCTTTCTGGCCTCCCTAGGCCACATCGCTAAGTAGGCTCTGCTTTTTGGCACTCTGAAATTGCCTTTGCCCAGATAGAAAACCTGTTTTGACTCCAACTGGTCGGCCTGCTGGGTGAATTTTTTTTCCCTGACATTTCTACTGCTAAATTCTGCTTTGGTTTTGTGAACCTACTCCCCTTCCTGCTCTGCAGAGTGAGACTGTCTTGCAGCACCATGAAATCCTGTGAGGAGCACAGAAGAGGGAAGAGTAAGGTGCTAGATGTGAGAGTCCCGTAGACATAGATGATTTTGCTTGTTGCCTGCAATCTTGAAGGCTTAATTCTTCTGTTTGTTGGAATATTATTTAATCAGGGCAGATAATCTTGCAAAATAGTGCTCTTTAAGTTGTAAATTAGTTCTTTAGAGTTCAAGATACTGATTGTCAGTAAGAGAGGATATTTATCTCTGGTTGTATTCAGCAGTGTATCTGGCCTTCTGTGTTCTTAGAAACTAAATGCTGTGAAGTGTTTGATTGCAATCAGCTGCAGAAATCCACACTTTGTAGGCACCGACCAAGGACTCATGACTGTTTTTTAACACTATGCTATGGATATTAAATGAGTTGAAAACTGGTATTATCTACAGATGCTGCTAGGCAAGCAGATGGGGGAAAGATGTGAATTGTCTTTGCAGGTTAAACTTTGAAAGTATATTCTTCACTTATCAGTCTTGCCATCTTAAAAATGAAGAATAATCAACTCAGAGCAAGGTTCCTGTATGCTTCCTTTTACCCCCCCCCCCCCCCCCCCCCTTTTAGCCTAATTTCTATGATTGGTCTCTAATGGGAGAGAACATCTGAGAGTGTGGAAGTGTACAGGGTGCTCTGATGGTCAGCATCTCTCTTTTGTTTATGGGGAGTGGGAACTGAGCAAACCATTAATCTGTCAGAATTTAGACGTATTTAATAGACTTTAAACAAAATATATATGAACCTTCCGTCACTCGATTAATCTGTCTCTTACTGAACTGACTGGAAAGTCCTTTCTATGTTTTCTCAACCTAGGTGTCATGGATTGACAGGGGGTGAGAGGGGGTGTTCTGCCACCCCTCCTTCTAACCAGAAGTGAATCCCAGATAGCTTGGGAGGGAGGTGCTGGGTGGCAGTCCTATGCAGAAGAGGCCAAGAACTATGAAACAGCAGCTTTGTCTGCTTTGACAGTGATTGCTGATCTCTGGATCAGCAGTGTCTTGGTTTCTGACTTCTCTGCGATCCATATTAAATTGCTTTTTACACTGCACTAGGCTAAACCAGCTTGACAGAGTTCGTATTTTCATCCCTATATCCAAGATAATGCTGGGGATTTTGAATTGCTGGTGATTGCTTTGCTTTGATTTTTATTATGACAATATGTTTACCAATTTACATTAGAGCCTGAAATCCTCTATCTATTTCAGACAGCAGTTCTTTTCAAATATATTTCGATGATCAGAAAAACAAGGATGGGGAAAAATAAGTCCCTTTAACCTTCCCTGTCCTAAGTGACATGTGAATACTACAAACTCCCCTTGGATTACCATAAGCGAACATGCCTTGTTGATCAACATCAGGAACAGAGCTCTAAATTAGTCCAAGAAATCAATAGTTTGCAGTTCTATTTTCCCTTTTTTATTATCCGTAATTATATTTCTGCCTGCCAATCAGCTGTCACCCTGTAAACAATGCTCTGCGTTCTTTACTTATATTCATTCTGTTTGAAGTTGCAATCACTCTGTATAAATGTAGGTGATGAAAGGCACTTTTAAATTTTATTGAATCGTGATGCTAGCTCCTGCTTGAGGGAGAAGAGCGAGACTGCACTGCACAGACAGGTCCTAGCCCCTTTCTATGCCAAAATGAAATTAGGTGCAGCAGCTGCGGAAGTCTGTTCAGGGACCATAGGCCTTACAGGCTCAAAGGAATAATTTAAAGCATCCAAATGAAACAAATCCCAAGTTTATTTAAAATTTTGCATTTCCTGGAGGATCAAGAGAAAAGAAGTCTTTTATAATCTAGATGAACCCCAGAAAAATCACTGTCTAATTTACTTTTCTGAATTTTAATTTCCCCTCCAGAAAGTCTCTCCCTAGTGTTACCATCCTTCAAGCAGTGGGGTTCTGGCTGGCAGACACTGGGCTGAATGATGAGGCAGGTTTTGCCAAGGCTTGATTATGCTGTCTCCTGTAGCTGGCACAGCTCCTGCAATCCAGCTAAACCTGCTCCATCTTCCACATAGGAAAGCAGAGTAACACCATAAGCTGTGTGTCATGGCCAGCTGCCTTTCTGTGAATCAAATGAAACAAGGTGAAAAATAGGTGCTCTGAATTTATATTTTAGACATTCTATCATAAGAATTCTTCCTTTTAGATTATTTTAGAAATTTTTCTGTAGGAATTCAGTTTTGAGCTCAATGACTGTGTGCTACAAAAAAGAAATCTCCTTGAAGTTTTGCAGCTGTATTTAGGCTGGCTATTAGCTCCACAGTAAGAAGGCTTTCTGGGATCGATGGGACTACTTTCAGGAGGCAGGTCAGCACAGGCTGAAAAACATCCTTGCTCTTCTCCAGCCTTCTGGTCTAAACTGTACTCTTAGTCCTGCTACCTTCTCATTTGGTCAAGATTCCCGTCTACTTTTTAAATGGCAGTTTTGTTATATCTGTCTACAGTTAGTGCATTTTTGTGATACCTACTGAGGCATAAACAAACCTTTCATAAAATAATTTAGGATAGTAGAGTATTTCATTCTGTGCTGGTTACTATTTGAATACAGTTACATAACTGTGAAATGTGAGAATTTATCTTAAGGCAAAATAAACAAGACATTTAGCACAAATAGGTTGTTTCTACAGTGATGATCATTTTATTTTGATCTGTATTTGCTGTTCATAGGCAATCTAGTACATTTTTGCTTTGTTATCTCTAACACATATGAAGGACTGTAGTCCTAGAGTTCTCTTGCAGGTTTTAAATTCTGAGACTATTTCATTTAAAATGCAATCTGAAAATGCAAAGAAGTGCATAAAATGCACTGAGACAGATAAGATGGATCTAAGTTGTTACTAGTATGGATTTCAAGGTGTTCTTTTTTTTCTATTTGGATTTCTTTTAACATTATGGACATTTAGTAGCAAGGTTGACAACAAAACTCTATCACTGTGCTCTGTAGAATAATCCTCTCATGCTTCGGTTCCTGCCGTATTGCCTTATCTGCAGTCCGGGTCTTTGGGAGAATCTGATTCTTCCTTAAAAAAACTGCTACATTACAACAGAAATAGAATAGATCCTCTCAAATAATCTAAAATTAAAACCTTATCCAAATCTTTTTTAATTTTTGAGGTGGAAGAGAGTTAGGTGAATAACCTGAACTATTACAAGACAGGAAGTAAACTGGAATTTTCCAGCAGATTTACTTGCCTGCTTACATGGGAAGAAGCCTTTAATGTGAAAGACTTTCTGCACAGAACAAGAGATAATGGCTGAAGCTGGGTTTTCAGTTGACTTTAGATTTTTTTGTTTGTTTTTGCAAATATGACTGAGAATGAACAAACAGAAGGCATGGGATACTTTGAATCTTTTGGAAATGCTGTTCTTTTCATCAAACAAACAATATTTAATGGTGGAAGTGCCTCCTTGCAACATTTGCAGTTGATTAAAGGTGGCAAGATCTTAACAGGAAGAACTGTGCAGTTTTTTAACACTGACAGAAGATACGTGCTGAAAAGTTATCCTTTTTTTTTTTTCTTTCTTTTCATTATTCTTTGAAAAGCTCTCTGTTTTGAAAAAGGTAGTCATATTTTATTTCTGGAAATCGATTGGATGATAGTAATCTTCCAAATAAACTACAGAAAAAGAAATCATTATTACCTACTGCATGTTTCATGCTTCAGGATTAAAAATTACTAATATTGAATCTAATAAACCTGATTAAAACCGTATTTGTAAACTACAAAAGAAGTCATTAACCAAGGTTAGGTCTGAAATATGGCTAATGTATACTTACCTCCCAAGACTGATTCTCTAGCTTGGTAAGTTCATGCCATCTACTTCAGCAAGTCAGAAATCTGTTGGTAGATTGTGTTTGAAAATACCTGGTAGAGCTGGTTATCCTGTTGTGGGATGGTGGATGTATGCCTGATAAGGGAGTTGGGATAGATGTATTTTAAGGTTTGCACAACTACATAATCACAGTGGTGCCTCTTGTGAAGGAAACCTGTGCATGCTGATGCTTAATGGCTAGAAGGCAGAAGTCCCCTTAACCGTGGACTATCCATTTCTGTGTGGTGTATGTAATATCTTCCACAGTTACTTTTTGAAGCATTGTTTATGATTACTGAACCATTATAATGGAATAAATATATTTCACTTGCAATGTAATGGCTTTCTATATGTTGGCAAAAATAACACAAGTTTTGGCCTAACCTTCAGTGGATGGGTTCAATCCAAGGCTGATTTTAAAGTAGTGGTCTCTAAAGTAGGGCTCTTTCCACACTGGGAACAGCTTGGCTTCACAAAGGTTCATAAAGGGACTGAACCTAAGTCCTGAACTCCAGTAGAGATTTATTGTAATTGTAAAATACAATATTGTAGTTTAATGTACGAACTTCATGCTCATTTTCTCTCTAATACCTATTGGGAGGCCCAACTTCCCTGTCTCTGCAAAATGAAATTTTGTTCAGCAGAGTTTCAGTATACGGGCACAGAGAATGCAAACTTCAGTTTTACTTGCATGGAGACATATTCCACAATGAGAACAGTTTAGAAATTGTGGGAGAGTCTTGAGTTAGGCCTGTCTATAGTTTTTATGCTTATTTCTTATAGTCCTGAACAACATTTTTGCTCCTTTTTAGGCTTATCATGACTTATTTTCTTCTTTGGGTTCCTCATCAGAATTAATACCTACTACCCAGCTGTCACTAGTAATTATAGAGAAATACCCCCCAAAATGTTTACCCCAAAGTGACTTACTTTAGTACTAAGTTTTTAATTGCTGCATAGACTGACATAAATAATAGCTGCTCTATAAGCATTAAGTTAAATGACAGCAGAAACAAGTGAGTACTTCACATTTAATTGGTTTAAAAGGTGGTCAAATGTAGGTATGATTAGCTTATGATGTATGGAAGGAAAAGTAATTAAAATAATAACATTGGCATTAAATTACATGTTGAGTAGAAACTTTAGATTTTAAGTAGACTAAGCATACATGCATCCTTTTCATAATTTTTTCCTATTCACATAACCAGAACATAATTCATTTCGACATCTCTGACTGTGGTAACTACTAAACCAATTTGTTTCACCTCATCTTCTCTATTGAGGGCATTTTTCTAAGGCATATTTTGATGCATCTTTGGATGTAGGATGGCTGGAATCCTAATTGAAACCTGAGAATGAACTGAATGATTTAGATTCTTTTTACTCTGGTAACATAGATACACAGTGTGCTGAGTGGCAGCTCTGTAGGTAGTGTACGTGAACTCAAATTATTTTTCCTTTCAGGTGACATTAAACAAGCTGTCACGAAATAATCAATTTCTTAGAAATTTTCAATCTGTTTTCCTCTTTAACAGCTCCATTTTTCAGTGTAGATGTATGTCTATCTAGTCAATTTGCAGCCCTTTTAGTAAAACTCACATCCAGTCAGAAACAAATAGACTATTGGTGACAGAAAATGATTTAACCTCTTTTGTTCAGGATGGTCTGATACCGAAGATGTTTGAAAGTGTGTATTTAATCTTCACATCAATACTGTCATGACTGATGGGAGACTGGGGATAGCAGGGACTGGGAGCAGCTGCAGCCCCTTCTGTTTCTTGGAAACCAAATGGGTGAAATGAGGAATTCTCAGCCCAGTTGTTCTGGGAAAGCCAAATGTCTGTGCTGCCTTGCTGCTGTAATCTGTCAAGGCAGGTAATTTGTGATTCTAACCGACATAAATTCTGAGATGATGAATTTGTGTCTTTTGTTTTTCTGGCGTAAAAAAAGGGATGAGAGGAAGAGAGAGGGAGTGAGAACAGATTTTGATTTGTTTACACTGTAAAATATATGAATTTGGGATTTATGCTTCCCATAACAAAATGTTATGAGAGCATGGAAGGAGTTTTTCCCCTAATATTTTCCTCGTTTGGTTTCTCTGGACTGATTGCATCCAAATGACCAGATACTTTCGGTGGTCAGAACTGCTTCCAAATTGCTTTGTAAACTTTAATACCATCTGCTTATCAGCTCTCAAAATGGGGGAGAAGGGTAGATTATTACATATTGCACATATTTGCTGACAATCCTTGATATTGAACCTTGCTCAGACCACCAGAACAGTCTTACCATATGAGGAATTCCCAGCTTTCATATTGTTTCATAAAAGTGTACAAGTTGTATTTGTTTAAATTTGCATTTGCTTTATCTCTCTGTGCTTGGCAGCCCAATTGCTGAGGTACTTCCAGTTATGACTTTTCCATGTTACCATCCGATGTTTTGTGTGTGCATTTGTTTCTTTCACAGCTGGTTTCCAGGGCAGTTTGATTTGTGATAATGGATATGTAGTAATTCAAAAACTGTATTTGAAGAGCTGGGAGAGAGCACCAGCATGTAAATATATGTTTACTAGTGAGCCAGTTCAGCATAGTACCATGGAAGGTTTATATATCAGTTTTATTAGAGGATGCCATCTCATTGATTCAGTATTCAACCAAAATGAAGCTATTTGAGTGTCATTGGTTTTTATATTTAGAAAGTAGTAATTATTTCATAATCACATGACAAAAGCCATATCCAATAATTTATATTTAATTCTACCATACATCAGACCTTTTACATGCCTTAAGAGGAACACAGTGATACTGAATTGCATCTCTAATGAAATAGTATATTGAAATGCAATCATGCCACTGATGCTATTTTAACATTTTTTAACATACGTTAACAAGTAAGAATGTTTTTTAAAAGAAACAGTGGATGTATCTAACCACCATTACTGTAGGACTTCACCTCGAATGTAAGATGTTTTATTAAAGAGGTGTGATAATAGTTAATGTCATTGCTGCTGTCATCTTGAGTGTCTTCACTACTAATTTCCTAGGATATGTTAAAAATATTATCCTTAGAATTACTATTCTTTTTTGCCTTGAGGTGAGATCTTCAATTTTAGCCTATGTGCTTCAGGACTGTACTGTAGTTGTTGCCTACCTCCATAGTAGCTTATTAAAGAAATCTTCATTATGCTATTTTATTCTTTGTGTCTGCTTTTCCCACTGTGGTTATGTCTTTACACACCTGACAACCTTATTTCTCAATCCTGGTTGGCACTGTCAAAATGTAGATGGCTCATAATGTCCATGATCACCAGCCATTTCATCAGGTTTTGGATAGGGAGCAGTTTGGCAGTCTTTTCCAATCACAAGATTAGTGTTTGCACCTAATTCTTCAAGCTGACCATCATTTAGTAGGTTCTTTTGTTAGTTTTGATATCACGCATGCAGAATATGATTTTTCTGTTCTTTCAGTCTTTTGCGTTCCAGGAAGATGGGATTTATGGGAAAATTGGCTCAGTAACTGGTTGGTTGAAAGCTGTACTGTGAGCCCATTAACCTCTATTATACCTACAGAGAGACTTTTTACTCTTTTTCTCTGGCTTAGATTACACCTGTCAAATTAGATTTCAGATACACTTGCTTTTTCCCCATTGTCAATGAGACAAAGCTTCCTTTGCAGTCTGGTCTTGAAGGTTAGATGTTTAGATTTTGGTGCTGGCAAATATTACAAGCATGTACTTTATTTGGGCAATATTTCACCTTTCAAAGACAAGATGAAAACACAGTGCTTATAACTTCTAGTCTAATATTTAACTTTTATGCACCTTAATCAAACATATAACACAAAAGATCAATAGGTTTTTGCTTCAAGTTAACTCTGAGGTCAGTGCATACAAAAAACTGGGGAAAAAAATTTATTTCATTACCAAGGAAAATCACTTAGTTTAAATTTTTAATGAAAGGCCATTAATAAAGCTACAGATCAAATTTAGTATCTTCTACACTCACTACTGTGAAACTTTTTACAGTCCATAAATTTACTTAAGTGGTATTTAAAATGTGTCGGTGGGGAGGGTTCAGTAAGAAAATAAGTGCAGACACATTCTTCCTCCTACAGATCTTCTGCTCAGCAAGATGAGTGTTTGATTGAAACATATTGTCTGTTCTGTGTGCATAATATAAACTATGCAGAATCTTTTGGTCAGGATTTTGAACAAAGGCTACTCAAAAGTATATTTTAACCATGTGTCTTAGTTTTATTATTTGAATTTGAAATATGCAGCTTTTGTCAGGTTCTGCTGAGGTAGGATCATTTTCTGTACACCTCATCTTTCTGGTTGAAGAGATTTGATTATTGCAGTACTTCGGCTGTGAACAGAAAAATCATTAAGCAGCTTGCTGGTGCAGAATGGAGCCACTCTCACCTCTTGGATGATAGCAGCTCTCAAACATGTTATGCCTTCCAAAAAGTACCTGTTTCTACTCAGTTTTGTTGCCTTTATCTGTGAGTCTTCTACAGCTTTGTTCTTGATTGTATAAGAAACCAACTATTTGTCCTTGTCCTCACCATGACAACTGAAATCGGACGGCATGTCCAGAATGACTTTCCCTGCTAGTTCTTGTCTGGTTTGATGACAGATTTTCCTACAGCAAGATCTTTAGCTCTGAAACTTCCCTGGTTGCTCTGACAAAGCAATTACAGCCTTTTCATTATGATGTGGTACCATGATCAGTTTTTGTCCTCAAGTGTTTACTTGAAAAAAGATTGGCAAAGTAGGAGAGGACAGTTTATTTGAAGGAATGCTCTATTTATTTATTTACTTTTTTGAAAGGGCTAAACGTCTCTTAATTTTGGACTGAACTGCACTAATGTGCCATGAGAATAGCCAAGCTAAATTAATGGCAAGATGTCAGGATCCTGGTACTAAAGCTAGGGTCTGCATTAATAGCGGTGGGTGAGAGATAACATGTGCAGAAACCACCTGGAAAGGGATTTACAAAAAAATTCTTCTCCTTGGGTTGTTGCGCTCTCATGTACTTGCTAAGCCATAGTTGGGTTGTGGTTTTTATTGTTTTTGTGTTTTGTTTTTTTTTTAAACAACAGCAAAACAAGGCAAATGCATTTGGTTGTAAGTCAGCACGAACACTTGTTACACTCAAAATCTTTTTACTTAAGAAACATTTTAATGTTCAGGCTAATGCCTGCATGGGTGGGGGAGGGATAGGGGGCAGGTCTACTATGTAATCTTTTTATTTATAACTTTTTTTAAAAAAGATATTTGATCTAAAAGCAATTATTTTAAGGAAATCACTGCTAGCATATAGCTGACTTCTGTCTTCCATTGTAGCTGCACTCTGAGTGTTACCCTGGAGCAGGCGATCATTCTGGCTCGGAGCCATGGGCTACCTCCTCGCTATATCATGCAAGCTACAGATGTCATGCGCAAACAGGTAAGATGCTCGCTGTGGGTAACATCTTGATATTTCCTAACAAGATGTGTAATCATCAAACAAGAATGACTTGACCAAGCATTTTTTTAACCTCCATCTTAATGTTGTGTAATGTCTGTGTGAGTTTTCTTAGTTTGGGTATTTTGTTGGGGTTTTTTTAATTCTCTTCCTTTATTGTTGACTGAAAGGTGTTTTGTTTTTTTTTTTAAATAATGCAACAGGCTGTTTTTAACCAGATGCTTGCTTTCTTTGTATGTGTAAAAGGGTCATAATTTTTACAGGGTTGATTTTACTTAATGATTTTTGTATAGTAACTGTTGTGGCATTATCTTACATCAAAATAGTCTGTTGAGTAAGAAAGTCTTTATTTAAATATATATTACCCATAAAAATAACTTAAGATTATTAACTCTTGTTAATAAAAAGTTACTCATGTACTGAATGAAGGAGAAGTGTAGGAGGGGAAGGGAGAAATAAACACTGTTGTTCTTAACTTTACAGGCAAGATTCCCAAAGACGATGTTTTGCTGCTTTTGCTTAGTTGCCAGCTGGGGTTAAACCACAATAAGTGTGCTTATTTCAAAATAGTGTTTTTCACTCTTTGGTCATAATAGAATATTAGGATATAGAGGCTGTTGTGGATAAATAACCACTTCAACATGAACTCTTAGTGCTAAGGTATAACAAAAAATAGTGGATTAAATGGCAATATCAACCAAAAATGGGGGATACACTCTGCTGTATTGGTACCACTTTTCCTAGAATATCTTATTATCAGATAAATACTTTCAAAACGATGTTTGGAATCTTGGAAAGAGTTCAAAGGAGGAGCTCAAATGATCCAGAGGTTGTTAGACAAGGCTTATGAAGTAAAGATTAAAGAGCTCAACCTATTCAGTTGATCAAAGCAAGGTTGAGTGGGGGTTTAATCACTCTGTGTGCATATGGAACACATATCCATCCCAGCCTGTGGTAGCTTTCAACCTTATGACAAAAGCATAAACAAGATACAGGATGCACTCAATCTTGAAGTGAAAAGCGTAAACAAGACACAGGATGCACTCAATCTTGAAGTGAAAAAAAGATAATTAAATATTGGAACAATTAATCACAGATAAGACAAGATTCATAATTTCTGGTTTTTAGTTTGAATCTAATTTTATTATTTTCATTAATTTTGCTACATATTCCATGCAGTGATCACAGTTTAGTTACAAAAATGATTAAACTGTACTTTACTTCTAACTTGCTTTTGACAAAAATGCACATATGCTAGATCAAACCTTTAGCCTGTTAAAGCAATTGTGTAGATATTCTCAAGCCATAGAGTCTGATCAGTTATATGTAAGTGCTGCTGCCTAACATGGATACATCAGAGTAATTAGTCTCATTCCTTTTCATATCGGATTTCCACTTTATTCGGTGCATAAATTAAGTTTCTGTGGTGAATAAATGTAGGTCTGCTCAGGAATTATGGCTTTGACTTGACTTGAAAAGAAAGCTACTGCTGTATAAGGATAAACTTGCATGTGTAGGTTGATATATCTGCTCCTGAAGTTCTAGACAAAAGGCATATCTGGGTGTTTTGCAATCAAAAAAAAAAGTGGATGTAGAGTTTTGCATATGTCTGCTTGCAGGATTTATTCTGTCAAAGGGTACATTTCCAATATACAGTTCTAGACCGTTTTCAAAAATGCTGATTAATTTGTGGATCTTCCACAGTTTATTAAATGAAAATGAAAGACAAAATGAAAGTAACTTGCATGATTTTGAGCAGCTGTAACTGTACTTGCTCAAATAGAGGTGTAGAAAGCGGCCTCCAGTGAGGCTACATTCTCTGAAGTAAAACAGCAGGTGATCAATAGCTGTTAAAGATACCAATATCTCAATACCACCCACAGACACTGCAAAAAAGTCTGCTAGTATATCAAGGCAGACTTTTTTCACACGTTATTCCTCTTGCAGGAAACCACTACAGCATTTGATAGAGTGATAATCTTTTGTTGTAATTTTAAATCAGTCTTGGAGTTCTGTAGTAGAAATACAACCCTCCATTAAATTCTAAACATTTTGGAGTAATTTCAACAACGCACTGTGGTATTTTCTAGAAACCTGTTCTGAATTTAATGTTTAAATTATCTGTAGGATTTAACTGTCAGGAGCATAATGCAGGCCATAAAACTTGGAGGGGAAAAAAAAAGCACTTCTTGGGGTTTGATGCAGAACATTTAGTTAAGGGCAATACATGTGTTTTCTACCTGGCTTAATGCAAAACAAACAAACAAACAAAAACTTTGTAAGCCCATTTATACCCTGAATCTTTTGTGGAATAAAGAGATCAGCCACAGGAAGGTGCAAATGGAAGGACCTCTATTCCATCTGTTATTCTGTAGAAGCCAGCAGTGTTAGCTCCTAGCAGTATCAGCTTTCCACAAGGGGAAATTGCCTCTACTCAAAGCTGATACCTCTTCCAGCTTGGGGCACCAGTACCGAATAATGGAGACACCTGATTGAATCAATGACCTCAGGAAATGTTTTTTTTCTTTGAAATTGATAACAAGACTCATAATAGCCCTGACTGTGTTGTTGGAACAATTGACAAAGTAATTGCCCTGTCAGTTATAATTAGGTATTTGCAAGCACCTGTTCTGCAAGAACTAAAGAAAAGAGACCAACTTGTGAGTGTTGGTATGAACTTGGGTCTGTGGGATGGTTTTAGTTAAATGATTTCTGGTTTTCATCTGCTAATCCAGTCTAGATTGATTTTTAAAAATAAAAATTTTGACAAAACATCCCAACTATCTTTTAGTAACTATTTACTCACGTATGTTTATTCATGTAAACATCTGTACCCACAAAATACTATGTAAAACATCCTGACAGGAGTGTGTCTTCAGGATGCAGCAAAGTGTGGAGAGGACAGAGGCCTATGAAGGGAGCTGTAGGGGGGACAACAGGGCTCTGAGGAAGAAAGGTAGCTAAAAAGCTGAGAAACAGAAGAGGCTAGGAGAAAATTTGTGCTGTCTTTTAAGTGAGTAATCCTTTTTCCATGCCTTTTCATCATTATAATAACAGCACTACATTTTGAATAATTCTCAATCTACTGATTTAGAGTTCTTTGAGCAGGGCATAAAGAGAATCTGTTTTCTTTATGTGACTGGTTCTTGCTATTCTTAAATTAGTGTGTAGCTTGAAAATAAACCTGTCATTTTTTTCTCATGGCAATGAGAATACTAGTTCATACATAAGAGTCCAGATTGATGGTGGTGTTTCCTCAGAGCTGCTGGCATCTTTCACCAGTGCTCTGGCAGTACTGGTACACAGAGGGAAGCATTCTGGAACCATGTAGCACAACTGTTCCTTATGCCTACATGAGATGAAAAGCGTTGGTATTTACATTGCTATTGCTTTAAGAATAATATTGGAGAAGTATAAATTAACAGTATATTGAAATAGAAATGGTATAATGGTGGTCGGTGGAGACAAAGAGATGTCATGTAGCAAGTTGCTAGTAATTCTTGGGGGCTTTTACTCAAAAGAAATAAGAATCTGGTGGTTTTAAGTAAGGTCTAATTTGTTCTCCTTTTACATGGTTGTATAAAGCTAGACTCCTTTTTAAATCAACACATTTGATTTATTATGTGAGCAAGGTACTAAAATTAATTTGTCTAGTGAGTGATGCAAGTAAAAATAGGCTGGTTTTGTTCTCAGAGGTAGTCACAGCACCGATGTTCAGGACCTACATGTGATTAATTTAGATAGTTTTCCCATGTATATGTATATTCTGGCTCTCAGTTATGTTAATCATATGCCATTCTCAGCATTCGTCATGGTGGGGTTTCTTTATTATGACAAAATTTTAGAAAATGGCACTGACGAAAGGACACTGAAGGTGCTGAAGGTCTGGACTCAACTTGTCTAACTTTGTAACCAACACCAGATCAGCTATCCTTATGTAATTCATGAGACACTTGTCATATTTGTTCTTAAACCTCCAGTAGTGGAGACTCCTGCACCATGCTTCCTAAGTGGTCTGTTCCAGAGTTTTCTTAACCTTTTCATTAGGATGTATTACTTAGTGCCTCATTTGAGTCTTTTTTTTTTTTTTTTAATTTATTTTTATTTTACTCCCTTTTTAGCAGTAGACTTTTAGTATTTTGAATGTTTCCAGAGATGGGGCATCTACGACCTCTCTGGACAACCCGTTCCAGTGTTTCACCACTGTCACTGTAAAAAAAATTCTTTCTTATATCTAGTCTGAATCTACCTTCTTTTAGTTTAAAACCATCACCCCTTGGCCTATTGCTACAGGCCCCACTAAAACGTCTGTCCCGAATTTGATTATCATTTCCCTGATAAGCCATCACTTGTTCATCTGATCTTTCTTTTTTCAGTTGTGCTTTCTTACCTAATCATTCTCCCTATTCTCCTCTGAACACTTTTAAAGTTTTTACTAAAGATGAGAAGAAACTATGAAGAATTACAAAAGGATCTTGCAGGGCTTCATGATTGAGCAATAAAATGGCAGATGAAAATCAGTATAGATAACTCTTAAGTGATGCACATGGGGGAAAAAACCAAACCCTAAGTTCATGTTCAAAATAATTGACTGTGAGCTTGCCATTACATCTCACACTCAAGACCTCAGGATATGGTAGAAAACATCAGCTCAGTTCTCAGTAGCTATCAATAAAGCAAATCAGAATTTATAATGGTTTAGGCAAGGATAGATGACAAAGTAGAAATCATGCTGTCATGACCCTTCATTTTGAACTGTCTGATGTTCTGATCCATTCCATAAGGATATAGCATAATGGAGAAGGTTCAGAGAAGGTCAGAAAAAAATGATCAATGGTTGGGAATGGTTTATAGACAGGGCAGACAGACAAAATAATCTAGGATTGTTCAGCTTCATGGTGAAGGAGGATATGACAGAGGTCTAAAGAACAGCTAGGGACTGACCATTGTCCTCACCAGTGCAGAACTAAAGGCATCAAATGAAACTGGCAGATTCAAACCAAACTAAAATAGTGGGTTTTGACACAACAAGCTATGACTGTACCCAAGATGTTGATGATCTTCCACAAGGAGGTTAGTGATGTGAAGTTATCCATGGGTTCAAGATGAGATGGGAAAGAAGAGAAGAGAATCACTGCAATTGATCAAATACATACTCACTGCTGAACAGAGGAAGTATTGAGTGACTAATGATTGAATTCTGGAGGAGTTTCTGGCGAAGGACATACGATACGTTTGTCATGGTCTGCAGTCATGTCTTTTGCAATTGTTGGAGACAAGCTTACTGACCTAGATGTAAAACTAGTAAAATCACTTTTGTATACTGCCTTCAGTTTTTTAGGTACTCTAGTTATTTTCTCTATCTTTACCACTATTTTTTTCCTAAAAGAAATGTAAAGACACAGTATTTTTTGTTGCATGTGTTGATCTACATAAACTCTGAGAACCTATCTGTGTGTAACCAGCCAGCCTTTTTCATCTTTTGTTTGAGCCCATAACAGTGAACTAGTAATGTCTCAGTTACCTGGGTACCAGGCTTCAGTCAAGTGCAAGTTCTAGTCCTATTTGATGTATTAAATCAATGATTATACCTCATTTTTACATTATGTACCGCTGCCATTGCAGCTCTGTTTGGAACATAAATTATCTTTGATGTCTTACACCAGTCTAAGATCTCACTGTAAGAATATTTTTTGTTCTTTGTTATTTTCTCCTGAATTTAGGTAGTACAGAAGGAGAAATAAAGGGAGAGTCAGTGTATGTATTATAGACAGAACAAGTAGTTTCCATCTCCTTTAAAACGTTAGAAAACGTAGAGACTGTAAATCTAACAGATACGTTTCTTTATGATGACTACTTTACATAAATAAAGCTGCACTTTAAAGCTAGACCTCATCATCTAAAACCAAATTTTACTATGTTCTTTCATATGTTTAAGCTAGTTTGTTTGCAGAAGAGTCTGGTTTTTTTACTATTATGGTATATGAACATTTTGTATGTTTTATAAAATTCTTCCTTACTGGATGAGTCAGTGAGACAAAAGTATTTTCATTATTGTTTTTCAAACAATCAATTGAGGTACAGAGAGACCAGCTTCTCTATTTGACCCTGCTTTAAGCAGGCATGTTGGACTCGGGAGGTCCCTTCCAACATTTTTTTTTTTTTTTTTTTTTTTTGTGTGATTCTGTGATTATAAAGGAAGATCAGGACCTGCATTTTTCTAATCCTAATTCAGTGCCTCAATTTAGGCCATTTTTCTAGATTTAAATAGAAGGCTATACATAGGAAATAATCTGTAATATTTGTTTGTTCGGAAGGAGATAAGTGACATTTCAGAAAATAACTTTGTTTTCCATGCCTTCTACAGAGAATGATGACAAAAATGAAACAAATTGAAACAACATGTGTTTGAATTATTTTAAAGCTTAAATGTTAATTTTTTATGAAATCTTTTATGTTAGTAAGATATATATGTACACATTTATTTAATGACAAATGGAAAGATTTTGTCTCTTTTCTGCATATTTCTCTAAGTTGAGAATTAATGTACTGCTTTAACTTGTTCCCCACCTTAGAAGAGGAGAGTTGTTTTGGGACATGGAGTATATGTATTAATTCATTATATTCAGTAGTTATGTTCATCTGGAAAGCTCAGAAAACTTTCTAACTTGTGTTGGACTAAATTAAGCAAAATTATTGTTTGTCTTTCACAGGGTGCGAGAGTACAAAACACAGCCAAGAATTTAGGAGTGAGGGATCGAACGCCACAGTCTGTGCCAAGGTAACTGACAGTTTGTGTCTTAGACCATGATTTTGTCTAGTTTGTGCCAAATTCTGTCCTAGCTGCCCAAAAGCTAACAGTAAACAGTGACTAACTGGTGAGATTTGGCTTTTAATGTACATACAATTACATTCTTAGCCATACAATTTTACTTAAGTAATTAGTTGCAGAAGTTAGGCTATATAGCACTTCAAAATGTGAGCATTTTTGAAAAATGAAACCTAGTTCATGTTAATTATGAAAACACTGGAGTAAATCCTTCACCACTTGTGAAGTTTAGTGGTTTTGGGGAAATATGCCTAACTAAATGCATAACCCCATTTTAATGAAAAACTATGCTGCAGTCTCAGCAAAATCATGTTCTAGTTGCTTTTAGAGATGGCATAGTCTTTCTTTGTCTCTTTCTGAAGCATCCAGCTTTTTAATGCTGTGATGGATTGCAGGTACCTGAAATGCCCCTTAACAAGCACGATACTTATAAATGAAAATACCAAACGACAATGTTCTTAATTTTATTTTAAAGTGGTTTTATTAATCCAGCTCTAATTTAAACTTTTTTTACCTATTTAAAACAATGGGGTTTGTTGACTAATTATAACATTGAATGAGCTAAACAGATATGTGGAATACATAACAGACCCACTGTGGTGTTTAAATTTCAGTAAGGAAACAGGGAGTTAGTAAAACCTGATACAGGTAACTGTGTATGAACACATATGCTGTCCATAGCCTCACAGAAAGACTGTCCTCTGGGTTCTGACTGCTAATACTTGGGAACTTTTTCTTATGCTATTTGCTCCCCTCTTCTCAGGTGTCCCAGTTTCTCCCAGTAGGGAGTCAGGCTACTGCTCATGATTTACTTGTAACAAATCACAAAATATTGTTCCATGCCTGTGCTCGATCTGATTCTAGAAAAGGAATGTACCTTAAGTGTACAAGGTATGAGTAAATCTGAGTAGCAGCTGCCTTTCAGTTGCTGAGTAGCAGCATTTCATGGAGCGTATATGCATCTTGCATGCCCCATCAAGGAGATTAAATAAGATCCAACAAAAATACTGATTCTAGAGTAAACCTGTCAGCAATAAAGTCATTGCTCTTACCAGCAGATGAGGGCGTCCCTTCTCACAGTCGTGATCAGGTTAGAGGCAATCCAGGACCAAAACTGCCTGACCAACTGTCTTGCATTGTGGGAACCTAAAGCAGTAAAATAACATTTTATTACAGTAAAAGCTGTGAGAAGCCTTTTCATATTTTGAATTATATGGTTCTGGCCTTAAATGGACTCTTCCTTCATGACATAATCTGGAGACAGCCAAAAAATTCTTGCAAGCCAAAATTTTCCCACCTCTAAATGACAGAGCATGGATCTAGATTCGCAGCTTTTGTGATAAAGCAAAAATCTAAGTTCTTAAAAAGAAAAACTTGGCCATGAGGCATTTTTTGGCTTTGCATCAGTTGAGAAAAGATTGCCTCCTTCCAGTTGACACTCCCACAACATAGCAATGAAAAACTGAAGAAAAATTATGAGAGCACTCCTAGAATATAGAATAGACAGATGCATCCAGCATGCTTGCCAGTCAGCAGCAACAGCAATGTCACAGGAATATCTCATGGACCTCAGTGTTTGGGGCATTTGGTGTAACATGAGAGAGGTAAGTCACGTAAGTCAGAATAGTCATAGGCAGGAGTGATACTTTTGATGTATAGGTAAATGATACTCTGGGTTCTCAATTCTTTGCCTTACCATTACATTTGGTTCCATTTAACGTCACCTGACAGTGTTGCCAGCTCTCTGCAGCTGCCACTGTTTTCTGTCTTTTCTCAGCTGATCTGTTTGTACTATCTCAAATAGTTGTTCCATGTGTATTGACCCAGAACAGGCTGTTTCTGCTCTATACCGTCTTCAGCAATTATAGCTCCTTAGGGATTTATCCAGCCTTGTTAGTTTGCTTCAGAATTCCCCTACATCACTTGCTCTGAAGACAAGTAATCTTAATGATTACCATTTTAACCTGAAGAATATACAGATGTTGGTACTTGGGGCTGAGCTTTTCTGCACATTGTTCCATAGAAATTAGATTTGGCTAAAACATCAGCAAGAACTAACCCCACTGCAATTACTTAGATGAGATTTTGACAGTAATTTTATCTGTCTTTTGCCAGCTTTGAATATTACTGCTTTATTACACCAGCAGAATCAAATAACTCCAATAACCCCTGTTTATTTTTCACTGCATACTTGTCTGCATAAAGATCAGCCCATCTTATTCTCTCATTGGTATACAAATATGAGATATATGCATGTTGGCTTATATATGGCTCCTAATGAATACACTGGTGTTTGTACAATGTGACCTTAAATGATCACATTTCTGAATCTGCCAGATGACAATGTGGAAGAGCCCAATGGTCTTCGGAATACATTATGGTAGAGGTTTGAAAGCAGGTTTGCAATTGCTATTTGGCTGACAGAACTGATGTTCCCTGTTTTTACCATCCAGAAACAATACTGCTTGATAACCACTCCTGGTGAGATTCAGAGAAAAGTTATTTAGCCGGTGGTCATTGTGTGTTGTCAGCGTCCCATGGGTTTTAACTCCTAAGGGAACTGAAATCAGAGAACAGCAGCTATCCTGCCCTGCTTTTGCATAGCCACAGGATGCTTTTTTTCTGACAAGATGTGCCTAGATGTTGAAGAGGCTTTCAGTACTCACAGGGGCAGCCATACACACTGTGCCTTGTGTTATTTCAGTATCAGAGTATCATGCCAAGAAGGCACCACCCCATTGATCTTGAATTGTTTGTGGAGCCCAGCCACATGTACAGATTTTTGTTTTCTGTGTTGATTTGTTGTATGATTTTGAAATTTGTGATTAGTTAAAGTGGAGTCATATAAATTAATGTGATGCTTACCAGGCAAATTTGCAAAATACACTTGGAAAACTCAGATACTCAGAGCATCTTAAATATCCTTAGCCCACAAGCCACTGGACAAGTCACTACCCTGCCTGTAGCCAGACCTGCCAAACCTGCTCTTTCTATTGCTTTGGTATTTCAATATCAGAGAGTCTTAATGTTAAGTGTTAATGCACATGCTGTGTCATTGTCTCTTCATTTTTTGGCTTCTGATGCCTTTTCTCCTTCCAATGCCACACTTGGTCTCTTCTCTTTGCTATTCCTTCAGTGATACACTTTCCCTGAGGAAAATATGTAATCTCCAAATGAGATCATGTCTGTTGCTGGTTCTAATTGCTGTGGTTGCAGGGGAGATACTGTATGCTGGACATACTTACAGAGAGCCTGAGGTCAGAATGATTGCAGTTTATTTTCAGTAGTCCTAACATTAGGGTAGTTTCAAACACTTGCTAATAACCAAGTCCATGCGAAAGGGTTTAATAGAAGTTCAAAAGCCTTTATAAATGAAGGAGTGGCTATTTCAATCTGTACTGAGGTAGTCATTTGAACCAAATCTTACTGGTCTTGACTTCATATGTGTAGAAACGGGGTGGCGGGGGGAGAGTTTAAAATCTTCACGCTGGCGTGTCACATGTGTGACATCTGTCTTAAGTTCTTCGAACAGCATCAGTTTTATAGGGCACTGTTAGAGTGAGGTCTGACTGTGCCAAAACAAAACAAAAATGGAGGCAATTGCATTCACCAAGCAGCTTTTCCTATTCAGAAATTCAGAGGAACAACTGGTAACTGGATTAGTGGAGACTTAGTTTTCTCCAGAATGGGGTCTTCAGTGCAGAAATATGAAAACTTGACTAAACTGGAATATCTTTATAAGATTGTTTATAGATGTGTGTTTTAATGATACCACTTTCAATGTAAACATTCATGCTCATGAATAAGATTTTACTGGTTTTATACCAACCGAATTCAGTACCTCTTGTTTTGCAGTGCAGGAAGACTTAGATTTAGTTTGTGCTCCTTAAATTTACCCATTTTAATAATGACCAAGCTCTCAGAATAACAACTGCTTTGTTTTTTGTCGTTCTCAGATTATACAAGCTATGCCAGCCACCACCACCTGTTGGAGAAGAATGAGGAGAACTGCTCCGGAAAATAATCCAATAATGGCCTTTAGGATACTGGGACTATATGACAAAATCTAACTGCACTATAGCAGTATGTGCCTGGGGCTTTGATAAATAAAAAAACCCTTTACTCAGGATAAAGAAAGAAATACCCTAAGTATTCTCTATTGGCATTGACTTCCAAAAAGCATTTCTGGAATCTCTGCACTCTGGCCTTACACCAGAACAGGAATCTTCCTTGGGAATTTTACACTGGAATCAGATTCATTTGATGTGTCTTGTTCAGCCACACGATAGGTATAGCCAGCAGCTTGAAAACAAATGTCTTGTTCAGAGAGAATGACTTCACTTGTACACTATACTGAAAGCGTTCTTGTGGAAGGAATACAAGCCTAGATAAACTAGGCTTGATAATGAGCATGCACTTCATATGGGGCCCTTTGCACTGATAATCTCTTTTTCCTGCCATCATCGTAATTTCTCAGAATAATGACATTACTGTTTCAAGGATATAATATAAATGAGGTTTAAAGATGGAAAACTCATCTCAGAATTGTGTTTAATGGCTGCAGGCAGACTGCTGCTATGAACGTGTGCTTGTAATCAGTAAACTCAGCCATGTCTTAAGCAGTCCATTGTCGTACTCCTTTAGGAGAACCTATATAGCGTATGAGATGAAGTTTTGCCCTTTTTCAGTTGTCATTATAATGAAGGAGAAGAAGGCTAAGTCTGATCTTCACCCATAGTTAGACTGAATTTCAGACTCTGTCTAATGGATATTTTACATGCTTGTGCCTCTGCATTTCAGAGGTTTCCAGAGTTGTATATATTCTTGTATAGTACTATATTAGCAAATCTACAGAAGGCGAGGGTGAGGCAGTATTGTTATGTTTAACTGGAAATGTCTGTGGTTTAAGTTGAAGCATGGTTTGGGGGTTTCATGTTTTATGCTACCATTTCCCGTATTTTATCAGAATTGTTTTGTATAGCATTTCAGTTCTTAGGAGTGGTAATTGTTATAGATTTATTTTGAAATTGTACTGAGTATTTAGAGGGCCCAGGGAAAATGTATCTGCGTTTGGCTGTTCTTTTGGCCAAAGAATTTTCAGAGAAAATGCCCCCAAATGAGGTTTCGTATGTGAACACATTAAAACAAAACTGTATTCTGAAATAGTTCTACTTGTAGCAGTAGCTACGCATTCTATTCGAGCAGGACATACACTGTCTGAATAAAATTTATTTTTTGTACAACAGCAGCTTATAGTTATGCTGTAGCAATCAAACCTTACAACATAATTGTTGCGTATTATCTATTTATGAAATCTTCAACAAATATATTAATCCATAATGAAATAAGTGAGAATTCAAAATGAGCTGTACTCTTGCAGAGAGTGTTTTTTATAGAGGACATCTAGGGGACTTGTTACTTTTCTCCAAAGGAGGAATTAGAGCTCCTACCTTTTTCAGTATTCTTAATGTTTTTACACAGACTTTTAACTTTGCTAAGAAAATAAATATTTTTATATATCCACAGATATATATGTCTGCGCATATATGTGATTTTCAATATGTATATATTTATGTAGTCATATCAATTACTGGTCCAATCTTAAATATAGAATGTTTGCCTTGAACTGTGACAAAGACATGCAATAATGAACACTTCAGTAACAATTTTGCCTTCGTGCTTCGAAGTTTATACCCTTTCATAGTTATTGGAAGCTGTGGGACTATAATCTTTTTGATTAAGGAAAAAAACCCCCAAAACCAGAAAACAAAGTTTTACCCTTTAGAAGCTTACTCTTTTGGCTAGGATGACCTAATACTTCTACAGAAGAAAGAGTTATGAATCGTATATTTGCTGTTCTTGTCAGGATCTCATATTTTTGGATGTGTTTTATTCAGAAAAGCATTATTAGCTAGGGTAATTCCTGCTCCAGGCAAAAGCGCCAAAAATGTTTCAGTTTCTGCTTGTTCAGACATCAGGAGTCCAGAGAAGCTGTTAACCGCCTCATGCCAAGGACAGCGCTGCTGTCAGCCCCGGCTGCAAGCTTGCATCTTCCTGTGAGATTCGCCCAGAGTTTTGGTTTTATTACTATGAGGCAAGTCAGCTGTCAGCTGCATGGAGCTGCTAATCCTTTATAATACAAAATAACCTACGGGACAAAATCTGTTGCATGCACACGCATTATTGTAACTAGTCCTCACCTTTTTTATTGCATTGAAAATGGTAGGAGTGCAAATATGCCAAAATAGTCTCCTTGTATAATATAATAATTGTCTAATTCATTTTGTTGTTGAAATCATGGGGTAATAGACATTTGTAAACACCAAGAGACAAATAGTTATGAGGCAGTCACTGGACCAAATTCTTTAACTATTTTTTAATGAGTGTGCATCAGAAATCTTGACCTCTTGTTTTTGTATCTAATTTTTGGTTCTTTATTCTTTTTTCCCTGCTTTAAAGGCAGTTTTCAAAAACTTACTCAGCACTGTGAGCTTCACTGGTGACCCGTGCTGCAAAATAAAGTATCGCTTTAGCCTGGTATCAGGGGGGTCTGAGAAACTTAAGCCCTGGTTTTCTGGGATTACAGGTAGCATGTAAAGATAGGATTTCCAGAGGAAATTGGGCATAAAAGTCCCACTGACTGTCTATGGAAAGTGGGTGCCTAATTTCTCAAAATTTCCTTCAAAAGCCAGTATTCGCTTGAAACATTGTGTAACTTTTCAAACTCCTTTTCTTGTCCCTCTGCTTTCAGAGCACAATGCACATTCTAACACGTATGGCTTCTAGTAACATTAGATGGACCTTTAAGAAGCCCATTCTTAAATTATAAATTTACATATGTTCATTGCTAAAGCTATTTATCTTGTTTGATATATGTAGAAGATTATTTGTTCCTTATGCAAGGTGCACTTGCAGAGTAAAAAAAATCCATTCTCATCACAGTATGTTTATCCTTTCATAAATTTTTAGACTTACAGATGACAAGAAGAGATGACCAAGAGCGATGATTTACAAGAACTGTAACACCCATAGCTTTTTAAATCTTTGCTTCTACAGCAACAGATTATGCAGTCTATTTTTACAACAATGTGTTGTACTGGTTTAGGGAAAGCATTCTGTATGTAACTTTTACTTTTTTATCCAAGATAAGTGTAATTCTTCTGGGAATAAATTCAAGGACCTAGAGGCATACATTACCAAATACTGACTACCATGATTCAGTGGTAATCTATGGGGGATGTGTAGGTGACTTAACAGCTGGGAAGGGAGGGTTAAGGGCCAGGGAACAGCTAAGTTGCCATGGGGTTCATGCTTGGAGAAAACTTAGATTTTAAGGTAGAGCTGATGATGTTTGGCCTAACTTTGTAACCATCATCTATGAATAACAGGATGCTAAACAGTCTTTAATGTATGAAATGAGCATTGATTCAGTCTAGTTCCCCAAATTAAATATTTCATAACACTTATTTTCCTTGTAGATTGTAAATGTAAATGTATACATTCCAGCTTCGCAATGTCAAGCATTTTTGTGTTTAGGGGTCCATTTTAAAGTAAATATTCCTGCTATCAGCTGAACCAACCAACCAATGTTATGTCCACTGAGAGAGTTGCAATCTTTAGTGGCTTTTTACAAGATTTTCACCAGGTTTTAGCAAATGCATCAGGTCTTCGGGTTGTTTTTTATTTGTTTCTTTTAATGCAGTCAGTAGTGGTCAGAACTGCTCTTCTACTGTTTTAGAGCCAAAATAAACTTAAGTTGATGAGGATTTATAGTAATCATACTTCATTTCATTTGTTAGAATCCCCTAATGGAAAAAAATGAACCAGTTTTATTGATCTGGTTTTACCCAGAGAAATTCACAAGCACACAACAGTGATTTTTTTTGTTTTATTAATTCACTGTCAGATGTAGTATGTGTGTATATATATCTAAGACAATTGCCCAAATGTGAGTACACACATCATGGTTAAGCATAATGCTCAAAAAAAGAAAGTATCTTTCATTTATTTTCATTTAACTTGTGAAATTGGTAACTGTAGTGTGTGTGTGTATATATATATATATATATGTATTGTTCCATACTCTTCACTTTACAGCTACTTCATGGATATGTCTGCCAGCATTGTACGCGTATTTTGCACCATTTTTGTTTAACATTATGAAAAGAGGAGAGTTTCTTAAGCTAATGCATTGCCTTATGTATTTTATCTCTGTACTTGTTGATAAATGCAGGTAGTGCTTTTCTAATTGTACTACAGCAGTACACTGGCATTGGTAAATCAGATGCACAGTGCATACCTGTCTCAGGATACCTGGATTTTTCATCATTAGGTTTTGAAGTATAGAAAGATACTGGACTCATATTTTTGTATGCTGACAATTGTGTAGGTTTTTTTAATATACTGTATATACCAATCAAGTTTTCCTAAAGAAAATGTATCATTAGGAATGTTTCCCTTTTCCTGCTAGAAGACGTGAGTTTATGTTTTCTCGTTATGTATGTATAAAAGAATACATAGCATGCACAGTCATGCAGCTGTCAACACCGGTGAGAAATTTCATACTGTCCAGAGGCCAATCAAGTAGTCATTTTTTACGTTATTCTCCAGAAATAACATCTCCATGCTAGAAATCTTATATGGCTAGAGTGGAACTACTTTAGAAATAACTTCCGCTTCAGTTTGAAAGTCCAATAGAGTGTCGAAAGTAGCTGGGACATTTCTGCAAGTACTTAGATTTGGACTTTCATGGGAATATCCACAACATCTTTTGTGGGGGTGTGTGTCCTATCTGTACCATGTGCCAGATTTAAAAGACTAAGCAGCCTTACTAACTTTTTTAACACCCTGTATATAGTGTATGTATTTGGTTATACTTGTGCTACACTTTAAAAATGAACTTAATTTCTGCATTGAGTATTGCACATGTTTTTCAAATGAAGAATATATTGTTTGTAACGTCTCATTAAGCACAAGAGAGCATTACTGCTTTGAAATTTTATGTTAAAGTACAGCCATATACGGAACCTCTCGGGGAGCTATTGTTTGAAAACAGTCAAACTAGCAGCTCTGTGGGTAGCTGAGTTTGTTAGAAATAACCTTTGGAATTTAATGTTAAATATCCTTGAAACATGGATTTAAATTACTTTTTCCTTTTTTTGTAAAATGCCTGTGTAGCATACTTGGAATCAGTTGCTATATTGATTATGGGTTAAACTAATACTATGTACTTTTAGATCTATGGTTTATTTTTTTAGTCTACATATTAAAGACTGGAGTGGTAACAATGTATTACAAAATGTCAGACAGCAATAAAACCATTCATAGTATGGCCACTGCAAATCTCTTTCTTTATAAGCAAGAAATAAGTTGGGGGGGGAGGGGGTTGGAGGTCTTTAACCCTTTCAGTATGGCTGCCCTAGGAATGCTGCTGCAGGAGAACAGAAACTAAACTTGCAGAAATAAATGTTTATAATAAGAATCTGTTCTGAGAACCCAGGCCCAACTTAGGTTCATTGCTGACAACTGAAGTGTATTTTTACAACCTGTGGAAAACTGAAGCCTGCATGAGCAGTAGTCCCTGGCTTTGGGCAGCAGTATTTTGTGAAGGCTGGAAGAGACACAGGCATGAAAATCCCTTTCTGGCCCCATGGTGCCATTACTGCCCCACAAAGGTCTAAAACATCCACCGTTTCTGGCATTCCCTTGTCTGAAGACCAAAGTGTGAAGTGGTCATCATCTGTTTGCTGCTGCACACAAGGATAATGCAGCGAGCATGATGTGGAGTGTTGCACTCCCTGTGCTAAAAAACCCACCTATAAATGACTGATCCTTTAGAGAGATTGGGAACTAGCTCCTAGCTACTGTTGGGGTGCCAGGGGTTTGAGGAGTTGCACTGAATGTTTCTTTCATAGGACTGAAAGCTGGTGAAATACTAGACCTTGCTGAGCAGTTGTCTCTGTATGAAGGAAGTTCTGATTTCTGCATGGTGGTTGTGATCAAGAACAAGAGGAACAGCAGAGGCAGCACCAAAAGCAGCTACAATGGTTTTGTAAAATCCCTTTTGTTTTCCATATTCTGCTAGCAGGGAGGAGGGTGAGGATGAAAGTATATCTGGATAACTAGACTTCAAAAGATAGATTACTTTTTTGTTTTCTTCTGTCCTAAGTATTCCGCTCTCCATAATTTTGTGAAGGAAGGCAGCATGGAATTTCGGAGAAGTAATGAGAAGCAGAAGTGGCCAGATGATTTCAAATATGGTCTGCTTTTCCACCATTGTAAGTGAGGTTTCTTTTTTTCAGTGCTCCTCGTTTCTGTGGTCTTGACTTGTTGCCATATCAGAAATAAAGTCGAAAATTATTTTCTTGATCAGTGTACACAATGGGCATAAATAGTGCTTTGAAACAACTTCTGAGAAAGATATCAGTTACACCATGGTAGCACTTGGGTGTCCAGTAATTTCTCATCTTTCATGAGAAAGTATTGCTGTCATCATGATTTGAAAGTGAAAATATCTGCAAAGGGACTTGGCCACACTTACATGTCAGAGGTCATATGAGGCACAGTGAGTCCACGATTCAAAAAAGATAATGTATCTTTGCCTCACATTAAAGTATGTGTCAGCTAATCTTTGAAAGTTAAGACGCTTCCTTTTAAATGTTACAGGTAAACTTACTTTTACTATGTATTTGATTGTTTTTTTTTTTTTAATGGCTCCTTATGTCATGCAGAAACAGGATGGATGATGCTCATACTTTGCTTATACTAATGAAGTGGAATTGCTAACAATTACTTCATTCTTGCTTGTAGAAATCTTGATTCTCTGAAACTTCTTTCCCAGATAGTACTTCATTGCCCCCCCCCCCTTTCTGTATACATTTTCCTTTGTGGAGCTGCCAGGGTCCTGAGGGCACTAAAAGGCCCTAATTGCCGCAACCAGCCTCAGTCCTGCACCCACTGGCCATGGATCTGGGGCAGCATTTCAGCTCAGGCCTGGGCAGCTCCTGTCTCCAGCCTCACCTCCTGGGAGGACCTTGAAACCTGTGTTACGGGTAGCCTTGTCTCTAGTCCCATCTTCTCTTTCTGACTGGACTTTCTGGATGGACTCTGCACCTGATTCAGTATTTCGCTTTGTCCGATCATCCCTGGACTGTCAGCAGAGCTTGCTGTTGTCCTGGTCCTGCCGGGGGGAGGCCACTGGGCTGTCTTCACCCACAGGTCCCGGCTTGTCCTCCTTCAGGGAGTGGACTTGCTCTTGCTGCTCCCTGCGAGGAACATCCAGTGCTGGTATGGGTTCTGCCACATCTAATGTACTACTGGCTTGTGTTGCATTAAAGCAGATTAATGGATTAGAGTGCTCTTAGGGGGGAAAAATGCTCATTTCCAGTCACAAGACAGATGGGAGGCCTCTTCCATTGATTTTGATCTTGGGACTAAGGGTAGCATCCAAAAATGCTCTATAGTCCTAATTTGGTGAAACAAATTGAAAATGCATTTCCAGAACATGACAGGACAGGGCAGGAGGGGGAAAGATATTGGTTACTGAGAAGGAGTGCAAGATAAGACAAGTGCTGAGCAGTGTCAACACAGCAATGAAACATCCTGAAGATTGGACTTCAGTTTTTTCAAGTTTTCAGCACAGTTGATGTGTTGTTAAAACAAACAACTGCATCCTTTATAGAAGACTCAGTGTAAATTCTTACTATTTTGACTTACGTCCAGAAATTTTTTTAAAGCTCCAGATTTTAGCTAGTCATGTTTTGTTCTTGTTATTTGGATTTCTTTATCAGGTCAGGAGGAATTTTAACATCTGGAATAATAATTGGTGTCTTTCCCTGTGAAGCATTACAGTCTCTAAAAGTAGGAGGAAATTGTACTGGATATATTCTGGGAGCATAATCAAATAAAAGGAACACCAATAGGTTTTGATTCTGCTTTCATTTAAATGAATAACCAAATTTTCATTGACTACAGAGAATGAATCCATAATACTGGGACTATTATGCCTGAACCGGACTAGCTTGAATGCTTGTCAACGTGTTTAGTTCACCTAATCAATGAAACTATTCATGTCTCAAGACAGCTTGACTGGAAATGAGAAGCAGACCACATTTAACCAACTGGGTTTTGTCATCAAACAGCTATACAGTAGATCTAATCAAACCAATACAGGGCACGATTGCAAGCAAATGAACATCAATAGTGCATTAACTAAAGTCAGTGCATCAACACAAAAGTTAACAACAAAGTATCACCCAGATTAAGGGAGAAATAATGTCTGATCCTGCTCAGTGCTAATATTGTAATACATTTCAAAATACATTGACAATTGAATTCAAATTCAAGACAAAGTGAAGCTTGACTGAGTGTTTAGCAATATATTAGATGCTGTTCTGAAACAGGAAAATACATAAAGCTTTTATATATTAAGAAGTCAGGTAGGTGTTTGGAATTTTGACAGCACACCCTTGGTAGCTTGGGAAACATATGGAAATAATTATAATCATGTGCCAATTTTAAAGGACATTTGTGGGCCTGATACAGACAGAACAGACAGTAGGCTTTCATTTCTGGACTAGTTCCTATTGCTTTGAGAGAAAGCATTAATATTTGAAACTGTAGTGTGGGACTAAACTACATTATCTAGATACTCATCATGCAACAGTCATGAGGAGAAAGAGAATCTATTTTAGTCTTAATTCTTATCTTTAAAGAAACACAAGTTCCCTACCTAATCATAGCTCCTATTTTTACTTCTAATGTGAGAAATAATCAGTGCCTCTCTACTGTCCTCAGTAACAAAGCAATGTGTTAAACAGGATTTTAAGACTTTTCCCTCTTTTCTTTTCTTTTTAATTTAGTAAACTCATTTATTCAAGGCAGGTGAGATGCCTTTCAGAGGAATAGTAGAAGTTAAGATTCCAGTCACATGGATGTTATGGGCCTGTTGTGTCTTCAGTGCCTCTCTTGAAGGCCACTGTCTGTTTGGAGCTTCCTGCAGGAGCGCTTGTCCCAGCGGTGAGCAGTCAGGCAAAGAGAGGACTCCGAAGATGGACGAGTGAGCAAAGTGCTTTCTGTTAAGATGATTGTGGTAAAAATGCACCTCGTTTCCATTGGAGTTTATCTATGATCTAAATGAGCTTATAACAAAAAATACAGTTCAGTATAGTGACAGTAGAATATGAGCCTTACTGATGGTCTTTTGTATATCTGATTGCTAGAAAAACAGGAAACATATTCTGTACCAGTTAGAATGAAAGTGGGACAACTGCTTATATCATGTTTTAGAATGGTAATAAAGTTTGAATGTGAAGGGCAAAAAAAACCAGTGGAAATCCCTACTTTGTCCCTAGGTATCCTTAATATTTAAATTTGCTTTAGGCCACATTAGATCAAAAGAATGAGGACATATCCCTCATTATAATCAAGATTTTAATAAAATTCAGAGCAGTTGAAAATCTTCTCTTAAGAAGTAGAAAATTTGATATAAACTGAGGAACTTATTCTACTCTTCTTCCACTCTCCAAGTCCTATTCCCCTGTTTCCAAACACTAATAATCCCTGTGAACCTTCCTTAGAGCAGACTCAGTGGGGAGACCAAAGAATAAACCAGCATGGAAAATGGACTCTGGTTATGTTCAAAGGAAAGAAAATCACAGGTGCTGAAGGCTTTTCAAATGTGCTGAGCCACAACCATTTTCTGTTTCATTCATGATGTATGTCACTGAGCAGGCCTGTTGGCACAGTGCAGAAATACAAGTTCTGCCAGAGTATTTCAAAGTTGTGATACGTGGAAGTAGGTCTGCTTTGAATAAGGGAGGGTGAAATGGAAGAAATGTGATTACCCTTCTTGTGAAATTCGCTGTTTGGATCACATGCAAGACTGTTCAAATACACTGCTATGGGAAATAAGACTTTTTGCCAACCTGGATTTTAACAGTCTACTGAAAAATAATCTGCTATCTGCATCCTGAAGTGACAGTTGTGTAGCGTTTCAGCTACTGGGTAGTAGCATGAAGGTGTGGGAGGACAGACCAGAGATGATGTCAAGGTTCCTCTGGCTTGTACTGTTGTTAGTGTGGTGCACCATCTTCAGCAGGAGAGATAAAGAATTGCTCCTCTTCTAGAGCACAACCAGGCCACTGGTGTGCAGTCCCGGGATAAGCACGTTCAACTGTTTTCAGGCAGAGAAGAGTATAGTGTTTAGTTTGGACTAAAAACTTTTGATTGCCAGGCCAAAACTCTGAGAAGATCTTTATACCCTTTCAGCATGTGGCCCAGTCTCACGAGTGTTAGATGTTATAAATCTATGTGCTTTGGATCAGGCCTGCTTTATTTCCAGATCCTGGAGGCACTTAGATGAGAGTTGGGTTCCAACCTATTTGCCTTTCAGCCCTAGGCATACCCAGAGCAGAGCTACAGTCACTCAAGAGATTTTTCAGCCAGAAGGGAGGCATCCGGAGAGTTTAGGCAGACTCATAAGCCCTTTTGAGTAACACCTTTGGAATTAATGATTGACATCCTGGTATAGGTACTGAAGCTGTAGTTATCTAAAAGTAAAATCAGAAATTATGTCATATTTTTCAAAAGTGACTCAGGGCTGGGTTATCAGAAAAAAAAAGAAAAAAAATTCAACTGGCATTAAGATATGGATCAAAGGAATTAATCCAGCTTTGGACTTGGATTCTGACATGCAACCTGGCTTCTATTCATTTAGTCACTGGTGTCAACAAATGCTAAGTGTCCGGGTATATCAATCACTTCTGAGGACAGAACTAATGCTCCTGTTCCATTAGCCAGCTCTGATAATTTCACAGTGAACACCTAAGTTCTGACTTATGGCAAGAAAAGTCTTAAATCCCTTCTATGAGACATTTGTATTTGGATACCTAATCATGAAGACAACCACTTGTTAAGATTTCTAAAGCCTAGTCCAAATTATTTCCATGGCAGTTAGGCATCAAAATGCTTTTGAAAATCCCACCAGGCTATCTGTACCATTTGTAAAGAGGTAGCTTGAAGAGTCTCATCTAGATGCATATAAAATGTAAGACAAAGGAAGTAATATTCATGGTGTCATAAACTTCCTTCAGAACAGAAGTGAAATACCAATTCTTATAAACAAACTTGATCTTTCATTTATGATTTTCCAGTCATAACAGCAGTGCACATTTTTTCATATTCACATGAAGTTCCAGTATTTAATATATTGTCACAGCAACAGCCTTTGACTTGTAGTTCAATTCAGTATGTATTTGTCTAATTTGGCTTGAGTCATTGCTGTAGAGACCTTTCCCCATAACTGCCAATCCCAGTGTATGGCAAGTTATACTTAAATTCTTACTGGCAAAATGATCAGTCGTTCAGAGATTCGGGTTTATATTCAGAGCTTCCTCTTCTCTAACCTTTCCAAATGTCTTTGAATATATAAATGTCTCGGCTAACCACCTAATGACAGGCTCTTTGGCTGGCTCCCACCCACTGTGAACGTTATTACTCATGTTGTATTTGTACCACAGCTTCCCAGATATCTCAACTATTCAAAGATTTTTTAAAATTGTGCATAATTTGGAAGATCAGAACTCGAGTAAGTCAGTGTTTCTATTGAAACAGCAGGGATAGAACTAATCCCCAACAAGTATTCCCTGAGGATAATGAAAGGCACCATAATAGTCTTAAAGGATTGTTATACAGTCATCATATTAATGCTGTTGTTCAGTCCTCTAGATAATACATCATTCTTAGATCCATGTGGAAATGTTATACATAGTCTCCCTGTCCTACTCCAGGATGGTAACTAAGTTAGGAAAGGAGGATAGTTCGTGACCAGGGCAAGGAATTAAGAAGTCTTGGATCAGTTTCCAATCGCTAACATGCACTTAGGTATTTACTTAAGGTAAATACTTAATGCACGGAAGCTTTTCTGCTTCAACATCTGTAAAATGTGACTAATACTATTCCTTCAACATTTAAGGTCTTTCTGTTTCTGTTCTCTCTTTCTCTATATAAAACGCTGCTTACAAGCATCTGTATCCAAGTTTTTGATGCTCTTAATGCCAACCAACCTTTAAAGTCATGATATTTGTACCAGTAAAATTCCATAGTCAACCACCTGCCTGCCTGCTTTGGGGCATCCCCAAAACTATGCAAGTCTCTATTGTTATCTAGTAAATTATTTAAGCTCTTTGGAAACACAAAGTAGATATTCTCCTGCATATCTTGCTAGCATGAATTTTCTTAGAACACAAATGTTAGATCAGAGCTCACACACAACCTTGAGAGTGAAGGTGGTATAGCCAGGTCACCCTCCAGCAGGTAGCGAGTCCAGCCCACCTGTGTTTATTGATTTTACTACCAGTAAAGCACTATACACAGTTACATGAAAGTGGGAGAGGAAGATCCGTGTCCTCTGGACTTTCTGGGGAATGGATAACTTTTCAGAAGCACCAACTGAGAGGGGGGTGCACTGCTGAATCATTCAGTTCTTCTGGCAGAGGCTTCCACGAACAGATGAACCCTAATTATTTCACCACATAACTATAGATTTTTCCTATAATAAGGGCTTACATGGGCCAGACATGCCAAGTCAGGCCCTTGTCAACACTCTTCAGGCTAACTATTAGGATGGTATTTATGCTGAAGCTATCAAAAGAGAAGCTATGCAATTTGCAGAGTCTATAATTCTGCTGATGATAATTAGCTCTGCTTTGCCCTAAATGTTCTAACAAATGGGTCATTTGCAACCAAATATGTTCAGCGATATTTCTGTATTCTGTCTACATAGTGAGCAAGAGAAGTAAAGTTTTACATCAGTGTATTAATTATTTAGCATGTTCTCATTCTCTAAGTATCCAGAATCTTTTTTTCTCAAGCGCCTCTAAATTACCTAACTAGGTGAGGAAGAAGAGAACACCTGAGGAGGAGGGGGAGATAAGTAAGCTGGTAAGATGAGTAAGCTCTTTATATAGAGGCCATGCTCAAAGCCCAGTAACATTGATAGGAAAACTTCTTTTGGCCTCAGGTGGCTTTGAAGGAGCTTTCATTTGAATGAGATGAAAGAAAGCTCTCACTCCTACAGATGAAACTAAAAGAATGACCAGAATGGTCAAGTATAAAATCTTTCCAAGTTGATTTCTCACATTATGTAGGGGTTGGAAGCTGGGCAAGTACACAGGGCATTGTATATTCAGGAAAAATACAGGCTAATCTACAATGTACATTACTGTTACGTGGAGGAAAAACAACTATGGAAGAATTAGAGCAACAGATTTATATTTCATATATCCGTAGATTTGAACAGGTTTTGGATTGCATTCAGGGTGACATTTTTTCTTCATAAAATTTGCTCACATAATGATATAACTTTGTAGTCTTATTATGACTTGGGCTGAGTAAGTTGTATAAATTGTAATTTTGTAATTCTGCAAAGAAGGATATGGAGGCTTTAGCCATTGATACTGCTCAGAAGCTATATTAAACATACATAGCTGATTGCCACAGTGTTGTTAATGCTGAAGGGGTTTCTGGGAGCAGGATCACACCTACGATCATGAGAGGAAAAGGTGTTTCAGAATTTCTGCCATTTTTTGTTGGTGGCAAGTATTTTGAAGAGCCCTTGAGGATGCTTAATGTGCAAAAGTGTCTTCCAGGCTCAGGTGGCCAAGCTGACAGTGGTTTAAATTTAGATTTGACTGAGCCTTAAAGTGCATGATTGTTTTGATTTGTTTGGAAAAACGTCCCTAGGACATGTACCTGGAACAAAAAATTCTTTCTACTTTTTAGTTATTTAGGGTTCTTTAGATGTACACACTGTGCGTGTGTGAAGAAGTTGTGAAACAGGAACAAAAATTTTCATATTTCATCCCAAAGAAAGATTATGCAGGATAGGAATCAGTAAAAGGACTATATTGTCAATATGCTTTTGCTTTTATGTCACTGCAGAGTACTTACTGGGAGAGTAATGTGTTAATGCATGTTACCTCTTAATTTCCAAAATTAATTAAAAAAAAAAAAATCCAGAGACTATAAATGTGATGTTCTTAGGACTGTTTAACTTCATTTTTTTCTGAAATTTCCTTGACATGGCTATTTGGTATCCAAAGAAAAAACAATTTAGCAATTAATTTTCAACAATTCTTCAGAACTTGCAATGAGAAAGTGAGGTAGAAGTACATGTGCTTGAGGAAACAATATATTTGTAAAACACAAACACCCAAAGCCCTGCCCCCCCAACACTTAGGTAGAAAATTCTGTGTGGTTGGATTACAGTAAGAAAAAGCAAATGAAGCAAAGAAATGTGAAGAATTGGGAGCTTCTGTATACTGAATGAAACTTTAATTCCAGGAAGAAGGGGGGTCTGCTTTGCTGATACATTTTCTTTTTTTTTTCCCACTGGAATTTATGCAACACCAAACAGCTTTATCTGCTGTGGAAAAAACACTAATTTTTATTTTCTGTGATAAAGAAGGCATTAAGAATCTCCTTAGGAGAGAAGGACTATTGACTACTGAAAAACTTTCTGAATTACTAAGTAGCTGGGACTGAAATCACTAAAACTGTATGTAGGACTGGTATTGATAATTTGGAGTAAATTCCTGTATTTTTAGTTAAGCACTTAAAATATCAGGGGTCACCCCTCCTAGGAAAAAAATTAAAGATGCTTTTTCATTGTTGCACAGTTTTCAAAATTCTCAGACATGTCTGCTCCTACAGATTCTACTCCCTGAAGGATGTTTCGGGGCTCAAACCTCAAGTTTAAATTAAAACAAACACAGGGATAAAAATTTGCTTCTTACCATTTTTCATTTCAGTGGTTGCAAAAGGAAGTCATTCCAATGGAAGCAGCTGAGCTGTCACATCTCCTTATGCCTAGAGGAGTTTGGAGGGAACCATGTTCAAGTGGCACTAGCTTAAGTTTCTTGCTACCTATATCTCAGAAACAACTCAGGGCTGGCATTTTTTAACCTGTGAAAAGGTTGAAAAATCATTGTGACTCATCAGTTGAGAAGACCCACTAAGCATTACATAAAGCTGTAAGATGGAAAAACTGCATCAATTGTTAGTTTTTCAGACTCCATTTCGGAGTGTCTTCTAGAGCTGAACATTGGTTAATGAAAACTAGAGCTTTGTTCTTTGCAGTAGAGACAGCTATGTACATCTGAATTAGACTGGTGTTATTGCCTTTGGAAAGGAAAAAGAGTACATTTGGAGCCTCAATAGACTAGAAATTTGCTGGTTCAGTGGTTCCAGAGGCATAAACACCATCCTTACATGGATCTGCCTCTTGTGCTGTTTGCAGTATAAGTGTTAGCAAAGATATTTCTACTTGGCTGTATTGAAACAGTGGAGAAAGGGGTAGTTAAAGACTTGGTGTGTTTGGCTCTGACTGACGCAATAATGTCTCAAGTAACTCCAATTTCAGTCCACCTTTTTGAAATACCAGTGATGGTACTTATCCAGAACATAAAGATGTTTCTTTTGGATGGAAGTTATGATACAGAACTGAATCGGGATTTCAGCATGGTCCATGGCCTCTTACAGGATGCAGAAGTACTATGCATGGTTTTGCATGTCTAAGTCGAGCACTGGATCAAAGGCTACTTAAGCCTTGAGTGAAGAATAATAAGATTTAGGCCCATGAATGCTTAACTTATTTTTGAGAACAGGACGTATCAGCTGAGTTGGTGAGTCTCTGCAGGGCTGTGTTTTAAGGAGTCAGAATATTTTACTATTAACCTTCTTGTTTAGGCCTGTAGTAAAAAGCTTCTGAGGAAAGCCTTTACGTAGCAGGATGGCTACGAATATAAAACCAAACTACAACCATTTCTACAAGATTATTCTGGTAAAATGAGGCACTGTCAATATTGCACCTTGCATCTGTGCTCTGCTAAGTATAATGTAAAAAACATTTTGAACACTCTTACTGTAAAGGCTTTTTTGCCAGACAGGAGGTAGAATTTTCATTGATACTCTAATATTTTGTTAGATTTGTGACATTGAGAAGACAGAGAAGATTTATATTTTGTACTTAAGCAAAACCTGCTGTCATTTGGAAGTTTCCTTTTCTAAAAAATAGATACAGTAGTAGAAAAAAAATAATGCTTATGCAGTTTTATTATGGGTGATACTCTCTTCTGGAGCAACTCCATAGACTCCAGAGGTCTTACATGACAGCTGCACATGCTCATTATGACCAGATTTTCAGTAATACTGAAAACCAGAATTTTTACTGATTTCACCAAGATCCTTGTGTGTTCACTGAAGCAGACAGTTCCATCTTGGTGAAACACTGAAAATAAAAAAATAAGGCTTATTGAGAGACTTCAAAATTCAATTGGTACAGGAAGAAATTTTTTTAGAAGTAATGTAATTAAACCATTTAAAAAATAAAGAAGTGCAATAGAAGAATAAATCCAAATAATGAAGCCTGCTATCAAGCAATCACAGAAACTCATCCTCTCCTCCAAAATAAGATTTTTCTAGAACAAGCCTCAATAAGCTGTTATTGCTTTGATTTCTATAAAGGACAGCTCTATAGAGAACAGTGTATCGTGTAAAAAATCGGCCCTAACTTTTTTTTTTATATATTGCTGAACTTAGTTCCAAGACTTCTACAAACCTTTCATGAAGAAAAGTGCTGCCTTAAACGTTTGAGGTCAACAATGGGACAGAATCAAACTAGGATGAGAGTTGGCTCTGTCAAACTTAAAAACAATGAAAACACTTTACCAAAGTGTTTTGCTTTGTTTTGGATTTTGTTTTTTTGTTTTTAAATACCTCAGCATTTTCAAACTTTGCCTGACTTCATATGATACTTAAGTGATGGGAGTCTTCAGAGAGGGCTTTGAAAATCTATACTTTAAGTTCCATACCTTAAGGCTTTGATACAAGTCGTATCTTCCAAGGAATGACCCTCCACCCCCAGCCATGCTCATAACCACATGCTGCAAAACTAGAATACTGGTTTCTTAAGCAGCTGGTACATGCAGCAATACAGAATATTGTGCATTTCCGGAAAGAAGAATGTGCATTCGTCATATCTTTACTTTTTCAGGAACAAGTGGAGAAAAGGAGAAGACTTCAGCTCCAGACACATCAATCATCAGGCCCAGGATTGTGAAATTCAGGTTGTCCAAGCAGTGGGTACTGGCGGTCATCCTGGAGCAAATCCACAGTCAGAATCACTGAAGGTATGGGCCTGCCATAGCACAGCGACTGGCCACAGAGGCAGTGACTACCTGAGGAGCTCTATAAGGAACATGAGTGCAAGAGGTGAGGGACATTAGAATAAATCTAACAATGCTTCTGAGAGCTTATTAGGTTTCCTCTCATACCTGACCATCATGCTATCATGGTGGCTTTCCTTTTGGAGAAGCCACCACCCTCACGCCTCACCTTGCTTACTTAGGGTTGTCAGTGGGGCCAATGCTGTCTGACACAGCCATCGATGGGCTGACCAGTGGGATGGTGTGTACTTTCACAGCATACCTGTGGATGGCACCAAAACCCGGGGAGTGGTAGGTGCACTGGAGGATGGGGTGCCATTGTGAGAGGCCTTGATGAGCTGGAAGAATGGTCCCATGGTAACATCATAGAGTTCAACAATGGCAAATGCAAAGTCCTTTATGTGAGGCAGCAGTGCAGGCTGGGGTAACTTAATTGTCTAGATGACAGCTCTGGAGCCAAGGGCCTGGCGACTGTAGTGATGAAGCTGGTCACGAGTCAGCAGCTGCAATGAAAGCTAACCACATACTGGGCTCTCTTAAGAGTGTAAACAGCAGATCAAGTGAGTAATCCCTCCTTGGCACTCAGGAGACCACAGCTGGAGTAGTCTGTCCAGTTTCAAACCCTCCCACCAGTCCCAGTACAAGAGATGTCTACAAACTGTAGAGAATGTAGCAGAGGGAAGACAGGGCTGGAGCACATGGCACACAAGGTGAGGCTGAAGGATTTGAGCTTGCTCAGCCATAAAAGAAGGGGGTTGCAGAAACAAAGCCTGATTCTTCTGAGAAATGCAGAGCTGAAGCACAAGATGTGGTGGTCACAAGATAAAATATGGGAAATGCAGCATCAGCAGTGTTAAGGGAAAGAACATTTGTCACCTTAAGCACTGGCACAGTTTGCCCAGGACAGGCTGTGAAATCCATCCTCAACCTTAGAGATGGTTTTGGGTTTGTGTGGTGGGGTTTTTGGTAGTGGGGGAGGGGCTACAGGGGTGGCTCCTGTGAGAAGCTGCTGGAAGCTTCCCCGGCTCCAAGTCAGACCTGCCTCTGGCCAAGGCTGAGCCCATCAGCGAGGGTGGTAGCACCTCTGGGATAACATATTTAAGAAGGGGAACCTACAGAGAGTAATGGGATTGGAATGTGAGAGGAACCCCTCTGCAGACAGTGAGGTCAGTGCAGGAGGAGGGGAGGAGGTGCGCCAGAGGAGGGGATGCCCCCGCAGCCCTGGTGAGATGGCAGGCTGTCCCCCCCAGCCCACAGAGGGGAGCGGGGGAGCGGATGCCCACCTGCAGCCCGGGGAGGAGCCCACGCTGGAGCAGGGGGATGCCCCCAAAGATGGCCGTGACTCTGTGGGAAAGCCCATGCTGGAGCAGCCTGTGACTGAAGATCGGCCTGTGGAAAGGACCCATGCCAGAGAAGTTTGTGAAGGACTGCAGCCCGTGGGAAGGACTCACGTTGGAGAAGTTCGTGAAGGACTGTCTCCCATGGGAGGGACCCCACGGTGGAGCAGGGGACAAGTGAGGAGTCCTCCTCCCCCCTGAAGAGGAAGGAGCGGCAGAGACAAGGTGTGGGGAGCTGACCCCAACCCCCATTCCCCGTGCCCCTGCACCGCCGGGAGGAGGAAGGAGAGAGAACCGGGAGTGGGGTTGAGCTGGGAAGGAGGGAGGGGTGTCCCTGTCCTTGTCTTGACCCACAAACATTTCTTTGTATTTTCTCCTTCTCATCCCACCGTGGCCAGGGGGAAGAAGTGAACGGGCAGCTTCATGGTGCTTTGTTACCGGTTGGGCTTAAACCACGACAGAGATTTTCAACACTCAGCTGGAAAACACCCTGAGCAATCTGATATATCTTGGAAGTTTGCATGGCTTTCATGTCTTCTCTGACCTAAATTACCCTGGTTGCTGAATCAATTGCCACTAGATGAAAGCCTCAGACACCAGCATGTTCCTTCCAGACATATTGACGCCAGACTGGTTGCCAGCTGATCAGTACAAGCTAAGGCCTCTAGGCTCCACAGGCTTCCTGAAGGTGCTAGATGTGGTGAGCCACATTCTCAAATACGGCTGTCTGCCTCTGAAAATTCTGGACAGGCTTCCTGGTCATGCCAGGAGCGTTGAACCATGTGTCTTCAGCAAGTGGCATTGATCTTCTGGACTCAAATTTCCTCTTTGTGATAGGGAGCCTGGCTAGAATGGTGTCAAATGGCCCAGTGGTCAGAGACGTGAGCTGCTGATGGAAATGTCTCCTCTATGCACTGCAAGTTTTCAAACACCACTTCTTGCAGACAGTTGACTATCTACATAGCAATAGCTCATGTTATGCAATGCCAGAGGCTAGGGAAAGCCAGATACACTTCAGATGGCATAGACTCTTGAGCAGAGCAAGAGGGGCAACAGCAGGCAGCAGTTACTGCTGCACTGAAGTTGGTAGCTGTGGATACCTCTGGCTGTCTACTGCATGATGCTTCACCAGGTGTCACACGAGAGGCCTCTGTGCAGGTGTGAAGAGATGCAAGGTAAGTGGTATGCCAAGCTGCACTGCAGCTACCCGGCAGTGTGGATGAAGTCAGTGTGCTCAGAAAAGCACTAGTCTTGAACTTGACCTTACCGTAAGTAGTTGGCCTCTTCACACTTTTATGGATCTCAGAGATGATGCAGACACATATTTCCAGTTCTTTACATGCCAAGAACATGATTACATACCACTTACCCAATTATTGCTATTGATTTCAAATATATGGTGGATGTGTCAGCAATTTCATTAGACTGTCAAATGAAAGGCAAAGAAAGATAAAGATCGAATGTTTCATCACTTCCGGATAAAACTATTCAACCACAAAATACAGTAGAAAGGTGAATGCCATTTTGAAACTAGTAACACATTTTCAGTCCTTCTCAAATGGCCCTGGACACCTGCATGAGAATTAAGAGGTTTCATTTGCTGTAGTAAAGGGACTTAGAAAAAGCATAACAAAGAGTACAAGGAGGAGGAACAGGAAGTCCCAGAGTGCTAACTACAGTCAAGTGCCATGAAATAGTTGCCTACAGTAGTTACTTGAACCATGAATATTACATGACTTTTTGACCAAGAAGTCAGAACTTCTTTACTATAATAAAAAGCTTCAATCCAAGAACATATCAAGAAAAGGACTGTAACTCATCTTCTAAGTTTTAGGGCCTAGGTGTGATATGGAGAACAGAATCCTAAAATAAAGCGTTAAAAGAAGATAAGGTATGCATATAAAAAAGAGAAATATTTGAATACTTAGTTTTCTTTGCCGCCAATAAAAATAGTGAATGGGATTCCTCAGGGGAATGCAGAGATGGAAATCTGGCTAAAATATAGCCTCCCCATGAGGACTGGAAGACTTTGCTTCCTCCCTTTTTGGAATGGTCTTGGTTACCTATTGAAAAATTAATAACAGAATACAGAGATAGTGATGATAAAGAACACATGCTTTCATCCCCACAGTGTAGCAACCGGTGACAGCACAATGATTCAATGAGATTTAGAGAGCCAAAAATCATTAGAGGAAAAGCAAAGAATAAATGTGCTCTCCTAGAAGAAAACAGCATTGGTTTTCTTAACTGTCTGAATATTCTATAGAAAACTGTACTTTTTGAAAAAATGTTGGTTTAATCTAAGTACACTTTTTCTGTTAAACCTTTTTAAACAGCTTTTCTTTTTTATCAACCAGAAAACAAACGATTTCTTTCTTCTTCTTTTTTTTTTTTTTTTTTTAGACTAGAACTGAGTTTCACGTGTATTGAATACTGCTGCAAAGAGGATGGGGATTTTTTTCCCTCCATGTCTTTTGTGTGAGAGATCTCAAATAGCAGAGGAAAAACAAGTGAAACTTAGGAAATGCTTTCTATCATAACGTGAAGAGCTGGAATAGGAAAGGTATGCAGTCACTCACACTGCAGGTCTTAAGGCATATATCTGACAAACATTAGGTCACAAGTGATACAGATGTAGCTGATTTTGCCTTTGGACCAAAGAATGGCAAAAAGACTTCTTGAAAACATTTCTAGCCCTAATTTTAAATGTTTTTATGACATTCTAGTATGAACCTGAGCTTGCCTTGACCTACAGTCTGATAATGAAACACAGTCAATGTTCATTTTGTATCATTTGTGGTTTTGCACATCTGCTGGCATCAATACAAAAAAGCTCCTTCTTTACTTTGAATGTTCAAAGTCACATTTTGGAACTGATAGCATCTGGTCATTTAGAACAAACATAAAACTTACTTCAAAAGCAACCATTACCATAAAATTTCTATTCTAGACCTGAGCAAAGTTATTTTAATTTCTATTAATGTAAAGTTATGCAAAATAGAAGTTAATCATGAAGATACCCACTTTCAGCTGCTATAAATAAGAATGGCATTATTGAAATAAATTAAACCATTTCTGCCTGCTCCAAGAAGTTATCTGATCATAAGCATTTTGCTACACAACTGTGTGTGCATTACAGAAGTAAAATTATTGTCTGCCACTGCTTTTGGGAAAATTCTTACTATCTTAGCTACTAGGATTTTGAATAAATTGGGTAGAATAAATATGTAAGATCTAAATCGAACAAAATGTAGATTAGAACAAAAGTATGGGAGGTCTCCCTGTGCAAAAACTGGAATTGGGACCAAACGGAACTGGAAAGGGTATTCTGCACTCTATAGGAAACATTAATAATAGTTGGCCTAGCCTGTGGAATGTGGAGACTTTTCAAACAAACTGTGCCTTGGCATTATTTTTTCAAGGCACTTATAACCAGACATGTAATCTTGTACTTCTTTACTTCTTCTTCTTTATTCCTTGGATGTGTATACATACATATGTACATATATACACACATACATATACACATACGTATGTGTATGTACATATACATGTGTGTGTATGTACGTATGCACATATTTAAATATGTTCTGTTCTTTTGCATTTGTCCTGGCTTTTTTTCTTTTCCATTCATCCTGTCCTCTGTGGACTGGTCTCATGTTTACCGAGACGCAGACCACTCAGCTCCTGTTGACTCTGTGCTCATGAAGCTATTAAGATCTGTAAAGTTAAGCATATGTATAAATGCTTTCAGAAACAAAGTCTCAGTTGCCTCTAGATGCCTAAATTTAAACATCTGGATATTGCTTCTATTTGATCTTATAGTTTCTATGACTTCTGTTACAATGAGGCTAACCTAATTGCCTATGTACTCCTACTGGCCCTGGCTCCCTTATTAGGTATTAGGAATACTTACACAGTACATTTTCCAGTCTTTGTGGATTTTCACTGAACTGTGGTAAGCAATTTCTATCTGTGGACATGACTGGTTTTGCCCCTCTTTGTCTAGGAGTTTCTAACCGTGCTAAATTCTGCAGTGAATCTTTTTCTAACTAAGAAAATTTGTTCCATTAGTCATCACAAGTTTTAATTACTGAGTTTTCTCTCTCATTTGCATATATGTTTAGGATTTTACTATGTTCTATGATGTGGGTTTTTTCCTAAGTATTACTTGCTCTCCAGATGCAGCATTTGTTTGGCTTTGCTATATACAAAACTTACCAACCCAAAAATCTAATTGCCACTAAAAGCATTAATTCTGTTGACATGTCATATAGGTATATTTCTTTTAGTAATATAATCCTTTCCTTGCATAGACAGAACTTATCTCAAAAGATTGTAAAGGTTTTTAAATTAACCTATATACACATTTAAAGAAGTGCATAAATGTGCAATGAAGTTAAAGAATAGAAGTAGATAAAATTTTTGTCCATATTACCTGTTGAAACAATTTCACAAATGAGACACTGAAACTAGTAGCTACTGTGCTAGTAGTTTCAATCCCACTTGACTGAAAAATCTTTTTTTAATTTATGATTCACCCTCCCAGTTCTGATAATTTATGACTAATCTTCCACCAAATTTCATGCTAGTCCTTGTTTTGCTGATAAGTTTATGCTGTATTCTCTGCCATAGTCCTCAAATTCCTACCGTAATAGCAATTACATTTTTTTTAACCATTCCTCAACAATGTTTACCCAATCTGTAGAGCTGCATGTCTTATAGATGGACTGCAATTCCATTATAAATGAACTGGTTCCTTGCTGTTATATTATGTTCATTCAATATATTAATTACAATTTTGCAGTACTCCTGCAGTCGGGTAGCAGATTTTACATTTATGGACCTGCTTCCTAAAGAAATGATAATCTTTTCTTTAGAAAACAAACAAAACCTCAACTCTCACCCACAACCCACCCCCCCTGCTTTTTAAGACCAGTTTTGAACAGTTGGTAAAAAAATTGTAAGGTGACACAAAGGCAGGAAAACAGCAAATGTAAAAGGTCCAGAAATTAATTTAGAAAACTTTCTGAAATGGACTGGAGAATTTGGGTCATTATAGGAATAGATAGGGGAACTGAGGATTTGGGGAAAAGGTAGGTCTCCTACTTCTTATTCCTCCCTTGGTTTTTAATTTCTGGAATTGATTTTCACATGCAGAGAGCAGATGTGAGGGATTCTTGTTCAGTACTTGAGTCTGCAACAGAGGGTGAGTTGAAGCCCTTTGGAGAGTTTTGTGTACCCAATAGGCACTATTAATTTGTGATTAAAAGGGAGATCCCTATAAAACTTTGGAACAAATTCTGCTACCCTTATTCATCTCAGATAGCATCTTTGTCCACAAGTATTCTTGATATATGGGTAAGTGGAAAGTTTTATTATATACATTAATGGTAGTGATATTACTTGGATGAAACTCTTCTGAAGAAGGAAGTTGATTGGGTCAGGAATCCACTCTTCACCTCACATATAATTTCTGCAGTAATCCAGTGTCTTCTAGCTCATTTGGCATTAAATCACACCAGATTAACTGTCAAGTTGCAAATCACTAATTCAATCTACTGAAGTCCCTTTATGTATTTTGGAAGAGCATCCAAACCTGGTGCAGCCTGACCTAAATTTGTGTGAACTGATGAGATCGCAGAACAATGAGAACTACTGTTCATTTCTGCCATCACTTAAAAAAAAAAAAAGAGTGAATACAATGACCATATTATACAAAGGAGAGCCATAAGGACTTGCTAATTACATAAAATAATTAAATATTAATGTATGCATAATAGCATCTAAATAGTTAAACATTGCAAAATAAAGTACTCATTCAGAGCAGAAAACTATGACAAATTGTTGGTATAGCTGTTTACTGTGATGCTGAAAGTTCATGCTGATTGCCAGCTGGAAGAGAGAGAAGAGGGAGATATAGGGCACAGGGTATTTTTTATGCAGTGATAATTATGCCTGTGAAAGCCAAACACTTTCCTACCTACTGGCTAGTTTCTGCCACACTGTGGAATGAGCATATAAATGTCCTCATGCATAGACAAAAAGGGTTATCGTTAAAGGTATTACTTGCAAACTCTTGGGTTTTTAGGCTTTCTCTAATTGAAACTCTAAGGTTTTTTTGCATATTTCTATTGCAAGTAATAATGTATGTCTCTGTTTTGGGTTTGTGTGGTGGGGTTGACAGCCTCCATTGCAGAATTGGGTAAGACAAGGCTAATCCAAGCAAACTGGCCATCTGTATCTTTGCCAAGCCTACATAGTTGTATCCATGTTCATTCTATATTAACTTATAAGAAGAGCTAAAACTTTGGGGGTGTATGGAGGGATCACAAACCTCTTTGTAATATATTAAGCTGTACCATTCTGCATTTTTTGTATAAGGAGAAATGTGTATACCAGAGATCTCTACTACTCCCTCCCTCCCCCAGCACATTATAGCTTATTGGAAGATTTGTAGTAAGCCCACTTGGTAGAAATTCTGAACTGGAAAAGGGAATGCCTTTTTCAACTGCTGGTAGAATGTAACACATTTCTATGGAAAAGCTCTTCTTTCACCTGATAAAGACTTGATGCCTGGCAGTCTTGTGGCCTAGTCTAACACAGAACAGGAAAATTGTTCTTTCTAGAATTCCAGCCTAAGAAATTTTAGATTTCTTACAACTGAAAAACTCCCCTACATTATCCAGGAGCAGAATAAAGTTGAGGTAAATGTAAGAAAAGTGCTGATAGAAAACATAGCATCACAGAAATGTCTCTGTAACAAGTAACAATTGTTTTTTTCACCTGGATTGCACTTTTGAAAGGTTTTGCAAATGTTTTAAATGTGATTCTGCTGTGGCTGTCACCTTGCCAAAGTGTTGGGTAGCATTTTAAGAATCTTTTGGGTGGTATATTAATATCAGACTGCAAATTTTAATCACAGTCCAGTTGCTTTACGAAAACTCAATTGAAGAGAATGTATATGAAACCTATTTGATTCCTTGTCTGCCATTAGAGTATTTTGTATCTATATGGCCCAATTTCTCATTCTTATTTTATCCAAAGTGACATTACTTTTGTCATTAAGATAGATGAACCACTGCAATTTACATCTTCCCAAACCCCAGTTCCAGTCCATGTCTTAAAAGCACACTACCTCTTCTTGCAGTATGCATTTTGCATACATCTTATATCTGATTTTATTGTAATCACTCATTTCCTAATGTTCCTTCAGCTCATATCTTTTTTGCTCTGCTTGGCATGCTCCTTGGACTATATCCAAAACAGTCTCTGATCTTATTGTTCAGTAAGCCATATGAGAAAACACATCTGATCTTATCCCACAGCTCATCACCACCATGTTATTCCACATAAATTTTCTTAGTCATGCTAGAATTTTTATTTCACTTACTCTATAAATCTAATGGAAACTCTGTAGGACTTATGAACTAATCCTTTTACAAGTCACTTTAATGTCCAAGCAAATCTACAATCATCACTTTTCTTGCTCTCAGGGATCAGTATTACGTTCTCTGTTAATACATGGTAGCAAACCTTATTCTAGTTGAGCACTAACAGCCGTACTTTTGCACCTCCAAGCAACAAATCAGTTGGGAGATCAGCACTTGCACATTGGTAACTTTATCCTCCAGTCCAGGCTGGACACCGAAGGCTATGTATGTCCCTATACTCTTCACTCGCGTTCTGTGTGGGCATAGGTGTGGGCTTATCTGAAGCCTGTAAAAAAAAAAAAAAAAAAAAAAGAGTGTGTTTTGGGGTCCGAGCACTTCCTTTATCCCATGTTCCTGTGTCGCTTCATTTTGCAATGATACTCTGATTTCTTCCTTGCACACCCTCTGAACTTTGGTGGCAGTATGCCTTTCTGTAGTGCTCTGTGGGGCTCTTAACTCCATTACCACAGTCTCTGCCACTTTATCCTTTGCCTCAGAGTCTGAGGGCAGAATTTCATATTAAGAACATAATGTCTTAATCCAGTAATTTTGATGTATATAAGCTTCTCTTTCAACATCCTTGTAATTATATTATATTCTTATAAAATAAACTATAATTACAGTCAATTTCCTGATTTAGCTACTACCCAGACCAATTGCATTATATTTGTCTATTAAACATATTGTATACATTTGCATTTCTGATACGTTGTTTTTCAAGCTTCTTGAATGTGAACTGAAACTGAATTACACTCTGTTCTGTACTTGTAAGGAAAATATCTTCTTGTAGTATTTCCATTTCCTTTGTCTATGCAATGCTTTCTGTGAACATTTAAAACTACTTTTAAAACACTTTTAAGATACATTTACAATGTTTTAAAAATAATTCTCAGGTGGCAGTTTCTCTCCAGCTCTCCTTAGATAACATCCTCATGGGAGGCAGGAGTGATTTTAACCTCTTTCAGAAACCAGAACCAGATAATTCTGTAATATTATGTATTTTTTTAATTTACTGAATGAAAATTTGAAGAGGATGCCCATACGCTAGCCAGCTTTTGACTGGAATGTACTGGTTTAATGTGCTGGGAATTCACATTTGAAACATCAGTTTATTCAGAGTACAAGAAACAGTAACAAACTAAAAGGTTAATATTTCTTATTGCTAACCTACTTTTAAACTAAGAAGAAAATTTTGTTTCTGTGAGAGTTAAGTTTGTAATGAAAAGAATTATAACTTGTTAACTAGTACCAGCGTATATCCTACTTGAATTTCTGTTTAAAATGCAATGCAGGAGAAAACAGCTCATCAATTTGGACCAGCCAGTCATAACTCTATAAAGGAAATATATTTGTACCTAGCTGCATTGCTGTCATGCATAATGACTCAAATGGGTGTGCATTTTTAAATTAAAAAGAAGTAATAATTTTGTTGTGATGCTAACAAATAAATGATTTGGAGAAATATTTCAAATATTAATACTCCAACAAATGACACAGAATATAAACTTTTCATCATTGCAGACTACGGATCAGGTAAGAGGACAACAAAAATGCATAAGGGCAGTGACTGAGATATTGAAAAATTCTTTTCAAGAATGGTGGGTGGAAGGGGGATTGAAAAATGTTGAAAATCAGTGCAACTTCAATCTCAGTGCAGAGGTGAATGCAACCTGATGATGGATAACATCTGCAATGAAATAATTATTTCTACAGAGCTGGTGCTAGAGAACTACAATTATTTTTCTGTCCTAAGGAGCTTGAGTAGAAGACTAAAATGGTGATTTCTTGAAGCAAGACTTTACCATTGGTGGGGACAGAAGACTAAATCCTGAGGTACAATTTCTTAATGTCATTGAAGCAAAGTTGTACTGATGCTGGTTACCTTCTTTATAATTGAACTGAAACATCAGATTTTCAACCTTAAACAGAAGTATCTTTACTACAAATGTTTCAGCATAGGCAGATGAGAAGGGCAAAACAAAGCCTAAAGTAACAAAACCTGAGATCCACATCCTTGGAACCCCTGTTAGCGTCTGAGATGAGAGCAGTGAGGGTAGATCCTGGGATGAAGAAATTTTTCAGTGGCAGGAATGCTTCATCTATGCCAAAGAAAAGGGTAGAAAGGAAAGTGGGGTGTGTAAGAGGCCTTTACAGACTAGACAGAGAACTCAGTGCAAAGTAGAAAAGAGAGAGATGCTGATTTTATGGTAGGAAAATGCATTGTCAGTGAACATCTGGATTGTTGTGTGTGATGTGCTTAAGTACTAGAGACCAAACCCCAGACATCTTTGGGGTTTTTTTTCCCCTGCACTCATACTGAATTTGGAGAGCATCCTTACTAATAAAAAATAAAGAAGTAGACAATGTGCTTATCTACTTTGATAGATAATATACTCATCTATTTTGGATACCTCTTCATAGCAATCATAAATGATAAATAGGAAGTGAATAGCAGGAAAAGAAATGGGAAAAACATTTGAGTAAGAGGGGTACTGCATTCCTGAATGGGCTTGTGGATTAACTGTTTAGGAGAATGTTCACTACCAAGTTAATCTCTGATAACTATCCAAACTGATTTTCCAAACCTTTTGAAATGTTCCAAATACCAGTGTACTTTATCTAAAGCTCAGTAATAGCAACCTGCGTACATTCTCACAATCTGTTAGCCATACCAACAATGCTGTTATCTTTCTTACATTTTCTCTGTTTTGAACAGACTGTTCATTCATGCATTTTTTTCTCAAGTGCAGCATGTTGCTACTTAAGAAAAAAGGCTGCACCAACAAATCTGGCAGATCAATGTATTTCTGTTTTCTGAAATATAACTTCTCAAAATTCCTTTCAAAGCTTCAGGCTTTCTGTTCTTTTTATCCTCTATCCTTACTGTGGACCTGATACTGATCCTACTAAGTTTAGAGGCATAGGCTCCATCTTGCAGGTGTGATTCCAAACCTCTTGCAACTTCTTCCTCTCTTTGTAGGTACAAGTAGACAAATGTGTTGTTTACATTGTCATTTTGACAAAACTGCCAGCATAGCATAGTACAGTGAGCTTGATAGATACCATTTTCTAATGAACCATCATACCTGTTTTACAATCCTTTCCACATTCTCCAGAAAATTAATGTTGTACACTGCATGATTCTAGTAGTTTGCTCACTCCCACTGCTTATGTTAGTTATGTAGATACTTGCAGTTTCCTCCCTTAATGGTTTTCCAATCACTTCGTCCTTGTGCTTCTCCCCATGCTTTTGCAGCTTCCATGCCATGATTTAGACATCATCAGAAAGTCTTTATGTAAATTCACAATTGTGAGCATCCCCATTTCTTTTTAAAAATCCCTCCCCTACTGCATTTGTCAAAAAGCCTTAAAAGCCAGACAAATGTAAAAAATTTCTTATGCTTATCTTTGATAATATACTGAAGTCCATAAATGACAGTCTTTTAAGTCATGTATTAATGCTTACCTAATAATTAGAAAATAGTTCTTGTTGTAAAGAAAGCCACTATGCTGAATTTCTATAGTGCATTATGAAAAATACACTATAATTCTAAATGGGTCAGTTGGCATGGATATTTCCCACAGTACAAAACGTTCAAGACTCAGTCCACAAATCCAACTGGAATAGAACTGTAGTCCAATTCATGTAAACACACTAGTAGGAAGATTTAAAGCAGGTCAGCCAATGATTACTAAAACATTAAAATCTTGACTCCTAGAACACTTAAAAATACAATTAATAGTTAATTGTAGTGTTGTTTATAAGCAGTGAACTAGTATCTCTATAATATATGTGGCTTATATTTGCATGCTTTATTCTTTTGAGGGGAAGTTGGTACCAACCCGCATATTATTTTTTATATGTAGAGTTTGGAATTTCAATTTCCTGATAAGAACATGACTGAACCTAAAATATTTCTGTAAAATAGACAATACATTCCTCTATTTGCATGAAAAAAGTTTCCAGCAAAATAACCGTCTACATCTTTTCTTAAAAAAAACTCAGGCACGTAGGTAACCTAGTCTCCAAATTAAGATTTCAATTTTGCTACAGAAGATAATCCTTTATTTCAAAATTGTTTAGGACAATGAAGCTTATGAAATGTAAATTGCTTTATCAAGTGCTCGAAAATTAATCCTAGATTAAAAATACATTTTAAAATGTTATTAGGGATGTCATGTTACTATTAACAAGCCAAGCTTTTCCCTCTATTTTGGGACAGGAGACAAATTCAATTACCTTTTTGCTAATTGTCTGATGTATGTTCTTATTGTAATGCATATTCTTTTAAATGCTTCAAGTTCATAATTGCTAGTGGGAGACAGCTGTATGGCTAAGATTTGGTGTATCAGGTGGAAAATGCAACTCATTAGCAAGGCAGCAGCCTATGAAGACCTATGTGCATGCTGCTTTAGGAAAACCAGTTGCAACTTTATAAAAGCAGATAGATGCAGAAATGTTAAACACTAGTTACTTTCATAACAGAAATATCAATCCCTCTTTCCAGTTAAGCAAATCAGCCATGATGAAGTAACCTTGTGTCCAGCATTTTCCATGAGAAACAAACGCAGGGGGATAGATCCCAAGCCAAGAATTTTTCCCCTTTAGAAAGAATCAGATGTGTGTGTGATGGCTGCAATGCTACCAAGGGCAAGCATTCAATGGCACATTGAGTCCAAGGTCCTTGTCCTCGTCTTCAAGGTTTGTAATGGGCATTGGCATTAATATTTCAAGAACTTCCTCTAATTTCACATCCCTCCAAGTATAAGCAGTAATCACCGAAGGAGATACTATTACCTAATAGTTGCTAAGCTTCCTACTGCAGGAAATTAAATGGGATCATTGCTAGCCTTCCTCTCGCTAAAAAGCAACATATACCTCCTTGCCGGGATTTTTGTGTGAAGATAGCAATCTTTAGGTTAGTAAATTTTCAATTTTTAAGCTCTTATCCCTGGGTATTGTCTTCAAATCCAGCTCTGTTATGTCTGGAAAAGAAGATACAGCAGCAATGCCAACTCATGTATTTTTTACCATTACTCCTTTTATGTTTAGTGTTGGGTTTTTTCTGCCCCTAGTTCCTGCAATCAAATGGCTACAACAGAGTCTTTGCTTTCACTATAAAAAAAAGAGTTACTAGAGATCACAGCTTTGTGTCAGGGGAGGGGAGGAGGGAGGCCCAGAGGCCTTGAAACTGTGAAATTTAAAGGTTTAAAATCTATTTTAAGGTGTCTCTTGATGATTTTAGCTTAGACTCCCCTTTTTTTTTTCTTTTTTAAATGTTGGAATTTGGCATTACTGGTATGCTCATTGAGCATAATCCTGTTCATTCTTAGGTATGTTCTGGTAATAAAAAACAACATGGAAAACAGTATCCTGTGCATTCTGGGGATTCCTGATAAGTAAGGAGAATCCTTGACTAGTGTTAACTTGTGTTGCTAAGAGCAGAGGAGTCCAAGTTGTATACACAAAAGCTAACTTGAGTGTCTGAAAACTAGTTGTCCTAAACCTCCTCTATCTAGATTGACTTCTACACAGGTTTGGTCCTTTAGCAGCTTTAGTAACAACGTTACCTGTTTTCAGTAGCTTCCTGGAGAGTATCTTATAGGCAGCTAAGGCTTAACAGCCCTCCTAGGCTAGAGGTAGCTGTGACTGAGCTCCTCTGCTGGCCACCCCCTCACGCCCCCCTGGAAAACATCATCATAATCTAGCAATACACTTTAAGTGTATTTAACTAAAAAACAGGCTGAAATGCTTGGTAGTTCAGAGCTTATGTGACTTTACCCCTGCAAGTAGTTAGGATACAGTTAGGAGTACAAACATTTATAATAATCATGCAGTGAGTATACAAACATATTCCAGGTTTAGAGACCCTTAAGTAAACCTTGCTGTCCGAATGCAATACACACGCACAAAAGTAATCGGACTACAGCATGAACCAGCGTTGCCAGCTGAGTCAGGTACAGCACTTGTTCACGTCCGTGTCCGAGATCTCCCTGCAAAGCAGTTTACAATGCGGTAACCCATGTTAGTAGAGTGTGACTCTTTATTCCCCTCTAGTGGCTGGTCTGCATAGCATTAGAGTTACTAGTCACGGGCTAGAAGAACTAGACCAAACTGTTGGGACAGCAGTACAGGCCAAACGTGGGTCAGCCCCTGCTGCCATCCACACTACCAGAATGCCAACAGTGTGCAGACAAATGCTCTGTGGTCTGGCAGCACTAGAGAGGGAGGGGAAAGGAACAGTTTTTGAAGGCTTGTGTTTTTATGCTCTTAGTCACTACCAAATAATTACATTAATATTTGTATCGTCCAGAAAGGAAGAAGAATGTAACTGTCAGTTGGTGTGCTAAGTCTTTTATTTAACTATTTTAGTCCCTGGGTGTCAGTGTAGCTAAATATGAATCTGGCCTGTCTATCTTTAGGAGGGTACCAAGAGCTCTGCTTAGCAGGCTGCATTGTAGTCTTAGCTGGCTTCCTAATAATGCCAGTCTGTAGTCTTCTGTACTTCACTTAAACTGTGAAATCTCAGAGCAGATTTGTCCTTGAAATGTATTTAATATACACAATCAGGTCCTGCTCTATTATCAGTGTGCTCATAAGTACAGCTACTTTTCCTTTTACTTATGTATTATGTGTAGCCAAACAGAAAACAACTATAAAAGCACTAAAAATGGATATAAGCTGCAATAAGTCTTGAAAGAGTAGTGATTTCTATTAATAGTTGGATTGGTAATATGATATTAACTAAATTTTTCAAGTTTAGATGGCTTTTTCTCTGAATAGGATGAGAGAAGAGCATTCCTGAACAAACTATTGGAAGCAGGAAAGTGAACACGATGAATGAAAACAAATTACACAATACATCTGAGAATAAGAGGAGTCAAAGAGGTAGTCACTCATCATCCTTAAGCACAGTGTGGGTTTATGAATCTTGGATTTTCTAGTGACTTGTTCTTGTCCTTACTAAGAACCTGAGGATAACATAAGCTTTTAAGTTCCGAAGGGCTCCTGCCCTACAGGGAATAGGAAATGTTTTACCACAGAGGCTGAGTGCCTGTGGCCAAGATCACAGTGTATAAAGGACAAAATATCCAAAACTTAGGCTGAATTCTCTAGAATGATGATGCAAAGGAATCCTTGCTCTTTACAACAAGCCTGAGTCCAGCCCAGATTTTGAAGTTGCATGGCTCTTATCTTGGTGTGAATAGAAAACTATAGAAAGGATATTCAAGGCTGTCTAAACTCAAGCTGATGCTTGTGGGGATATTATCCTTTACTGAGTAGGTTTAAAAAATCCCACCAAACAAAATTAAGTATACCAAATCATTAACATGAGCCCTCCGGTGGTGTTATTCACAGTTCTGTCTGCTAACTTGATATGGGATAAAAGGTAAATTGGGTATTTCAGTACAACGTAGTAAGATGCTTCAATTTCTTTTGACAACATGCTATCTGAGCAGATCTGTTTTTAGGGGAATACTAAATAAAAAGCTAGATGGCATCTTTCTAGGTCAGGAACTGCTAGACCTCCATTATTTTAAACAGCTTGAAGCACTGCAATATTCAGCCACTGTGTGTGCGTGTGTGCGTGCTGTTTTAGAAAATTTTACAACAGGGGTTTGTGAAGTTCCAAGGCTATGCTTTAGCAATAAAAAAATAATGCCTCAGGTACAAAGTGCAGGAACTCAGGGATTTTATTTTCCTGACGATAACTTTAGCTGCATTTTTTTTTAAAGTACAAGCATACTTTAAGAACTACATTTAGTCAGCTGTTGACTAATGGCTCTCTTACCTCTTCATGAAGTAGATAACGACTTTGCATAGCATATCAAACTCAACAGAAACAGACCACAGTAATGGAAGAATTCTTTGTTACAAACTTATTACATTAAAGGAAACATTGACAAAATTGAAAGATTTATAAAGAAAATATCACCAGGTCTTGATGAATACTACCTCTTTTAATGTGCCTGCTAGCTGTTCTTTTTTTTTCCCTAATTATTTTTGAAAGGTTCATCAAGGAATTTCTGATGATTTTTGATAGCTGATACATAAGATATCAAAAGCTATATAACATAAAGCACTTTATGCATGGGAGCTAAAAAGCCATGTAAAGGTTAATAAATTAATATATCGCCACTATAGATTTCTCTTAGATCTTAATGTCTCTTTTGCAGTCCAGATGCCATCTCAAAAAATGAACTTCCTACAGAGTATATGGATCAAATTTTAGCCAGCAGGGAGAAAACTGTTGACTTGGTGCCAGGTATTTGTAACCCACAGAGTACCTTTACAGACAACCAAGTCATCAGTTTCCTTTTCTGCTAGGCAGTGGCAGGTCTGTCTCCTGAAGAACACCTTCTTTGCATGTAAAGCCTGGGTATTTTAACTCCAACAATGATGAATGGGTACTGCAAGTACCTGTAACTTTGAAAATTCAGTGCTCAATGTTGGAACTGCAGGAATCTTATTCCTGAAAAATGGATGACAGGACTGAAATTACGTAGAGTACTATGGAATTACTTAATGGGTCCCTACTCTAGTGAAGTCCTTGAACTAAGTAAGTCAAACCTTACTACCTACCAAAACATGCACGCTCTTCTCTTGGTGAGAAGAGCGAAGGATGAGAAAACCAAGAACATAAGAAGCATGGAGCTCAGACATCACAGGTGTGGACACAGGATAAAAACTGAATAGAGTGTGTTCCCAAGCATCTTAAAATTAGCTCTGTTCTTTTGTCTCCCTGTTTTTTTTTTAATCTTACAGTTTTTACTTTGTGTGGTACATATAATTTGAAATTGGGACATCTTTCATTTTTTGATGTCTGTGTGCAAATTCTTGCAGTCATTTCTGTTATTGCAGTTCAGTCCTGAGTGTTAGGTAGATGTACATGCTGTATACTGTTCTTTAAAGAAAAGTATCTAGAAAATGAAGCAAGGATCATAGCAAAGCACAATAAAGAGACTCTATTTTATTACTTGGGTTGTAAAGTAACTTAGTTTCAGTTGCTTATACAAAAAGATTGCTGAGAGTAATATAAGCTTATGCATGTCCCAATCAGTAATTTTAATCCAAGAGATTTTTTTTAAAATCTGTGATGCTTTGGTATTAAAATGAAAGTTCATTTTAAAAGACCTGTATTAATACCAATTTTAAAAACTAACTTAAAATATCTTAATTAAATAAAAAAAAATGTTTTTCTTCTAACAACTGAGACATACCCAGCTCTGTGCTTTTTTGCAAATTACAGGTATTTATTGATAGCTATCTTAGTGTGGCTTTTCTTAAATCTAGCAACAGTTTTTGTGCTTTCTTGGAAAAAAGAGGAAAAAACGCTAACAGTGAAGTTCCTTTTCCTACTCTATCATGTCACTGAGCCTATGCTCTCTGCAGGAGACACCTGCACTCCCATACTTCAGCACTCGGAGAGCTTTCTGTCAGGGAGCTGCTGGAGACCTTCAACTAGGAAACAGTAGCACGAAGCTCTTGGTAAGGAACTGTCTGTGTTCGTATCTCCCCTACAGTGCCTTATCCATATCAAAGGATAACCTGTCAGTTAAGTGTTATAGGAGCTGTGGGATTACGAGATGTGTCTGTTTAGAAAGCTAATTCTGCATTTGGCCTTGGAAGCCTTCCCAGCCACAGTGGGATTGCTAGTGTGTCTCTCAAGCCAACTGGAAAGTCTAGATTATAAGTCTGGGTGAGGATTAAGAGAGGGAAAAGAAGGTCTAGGCACGTAGGAAGCAAAAATGAGAACAGATACTAGAAAGATCCATCATCCTTGGAGATACTCAAAAGCCATCTGGAAATAGTGCTGGGCAACCAGCTCTAGGTGACCCTGCTGTAGCACGTGGGCTGGACCGGTCCCTTCCAACCTCAACCATTCTGTGATTCTGTGGGAGAAAAATAAAAACTACAACCAAAACCCTGAGGTTTTAACACTGAGAACTTAGGATCTAGCTAATTGCACAATATGCAACCACAGACAGTTACGCTATCTTTAAAACCTCATTTAATAAGTTCTCTTTTCCATTTGTATTGCCGATAGTCTTGTTTCTCTTCTTCAGTCCTCATATTGGTTTACATAGAGCAGTGACAGTTTGCAGGTCCTGGTGCGGTCAGGTCCCAGCAGGTCTGGAAGTACCACTGCTTTGAAAAGTCAGGTTGTATAGGGCCATAGAAACATATATTCTCATTTTTGGATCATGGGAGGGAAGCATCATTTTGCAAAGTGGGAGACTTTTATCTATTGGAGCAGTCTGGGTTCTGGTGAGATCTGTGAAATTTTACAAACATCCTCATCTGATGGGAATCATTAGAGCTGCTATAGAGGACCTGCATCACTGGCAATTACTGTTATGATTGTATGATCCTCATTAGGCTGATTAAACTAGGTTAGCACCATATTCTTTAAGTGGCACCAGGCAAAGCAGCTGTACTTTGCTGGAGTTGATATGCTAAAACTCTAAGCTGGTATGAATCTTAGAAGACTACCAACACACTAAAAATCCAAATTAAAAAAGGCCATTTTTTAGTGGCTACTATGGAAAATAAACACTCTGCCTCACTAAGACTGTGATGAGCAGTGAAACTGAGTATGATCCAGCAAAACCATTAAAGAATTCTACAAGCTATTGCTTATGTTACACGGTGCACTGCAAACTCTTTATCATACACTTACACCTGACCTCCTTCTAGGTAGAGGCATGAGTTTTAGGTCAGTAAGGAGGACTTTGAAGTCAAACAACAATCAATGGCTGTGAGAGCAGAACTCCCAATCTTTTGACTCCTGACAAAATTCATCCTTTAACAGTTTCTGAATCAGGAGAGGCTTGTACTCTCGCATTTGCAGAACACTACTTGATTGGGAGCAGGCAGCCTGATTCAGCAGATGTGCTGAATGTTCCCAATATTCTTCAAAGCTGTTTTGTGCTCTAAAAAAAAATCTTATAAAAAAATAAGATATGTGTTCTTTACTGTGTGGTGGTTTTTTGTTTTTTTTAAACAGGTGAATGCTGGTACAGCAGAATCAGTTATTGCAGAAGAACATAAGTGTCAAATCCTGAGAAGCTTGTTTTTGTTTGTTCTTCTCTGAGGGAGGAAAAAAAAAGCTGGTTATGACCCTGCTTCCAGAAAAGGTGGGGAACTAATTACTCGAAGTGGAGAAAGAATAAGTACTGCTTCTTTGATGTAGCCATTAACTCACTACTCCCTGAAGCCAGCTGGAAATTCCTCATTTCCTCCACCAGGTTTTGGACTAGAGCCCTTGGCTGTTGGAGGGAACTCGACACAACCTGCGACCAGGGTGCACCTACATAGCTGCTTGCATTATTGTATTGAGATGCTCGGTGTCGCTAACTGGGAATTTCATCGGTATCGTAAGAAAGGTAACGTTTTAAGACTTAAAAGTAATTTAAACAAAATTTAAGGAAAAGCGCTGGCTGTAGTCCCTGCACCCCCATTCCCCTCTCTCCCAGAGACTCGTTTCACTCACTCCCCGCGACCCTCCACCAGGTGAAGTTTGCGAGTGCCGGTCAGGCCCCTCACACCGGGCGGCCCGCGGAGCTCACCCCCCGCCCGAGCGGCTCCCAGCCTGGGGGTGCAGAGCAGGGCGGGGACCCTGGTAAAACGCCGGCGCGCAGACCAGCGTCCCCGGAGGCGGGGGTGGAGAAGCCCGTCCCCGGGAGGGCAGGGGAGCGGCGGCGGGAAGGAGGCAGAGCAGCCCCCACCTCCCTCCCTTCCGCCCGCCCGCTCGCTCGCTCGCTCTCCTCCCCCTTCGCTCGCTCCCGCCTTTTGTGCGCCGGAGCCCGGGCGTCAACGGGCGCCAACGGCCGCGGCGCTGACAGGAGCCCCCGGCCATCGGCTTCGGGAGCGGCGCTGTCGCGAGGGCGGCAGCTCGAGCCGCAGCTCGAGCCGCGGCTGTTCCCGTAACCAAGGCGCTGCCAGGCACCGGCGCGCGCGCACACACACACCACACACACCACACACACACAGAGCGCGGAGCGGCGCGGGCTCGGGGGCCGCCTTTGCAGCTCTTCCCTGCCCTGCACCATGCTCCGCTCCAGGCAGCGCCCGCCCGCTGCTCCCTGAGGGGAGACAGCCCGCCGCCGCCCCGCGCCCCGTTACAGCGGGCGACTGGCACCGGCTAACCGCCCCCCCCCACACCCCTCCCGCGGTTACCTGAGTTAGCTGCGTCCCGGGGACTTCGGGCTGCCGCCCCTTCGCAGCGCCTCACCCCGCTCCCGCTGTGGTAGCCCTTGGGCGGCGGGGGAGCGAGCCGCGAGCAGCCGGAGGGACTGCAGCCGCCGCCGGGGAAGAGGAGCTCCAGCCCCCGCCTCCGGAGCTCTTCATGGCGTCTCACCAGCAGACCAGGATCCAAGCCTACCTGGAGAAGAACAAGATCGGTCCCCTCTTCGAGGTAAGGTGCGCTCTTGCCGGCCGGCCCCCCCGATGGCCGCGGCTCCCCGCGCAGCACAGGTGAGCGCAGGGGCGAGGACGAGTTTGAGGCGCCGCTTCGGCGTCTGCCCGGCCGGGGAGGGGGAGGGCAGCGCCGGCACCCCCTGCCCTGCCGCTCCGCACCACCCGTGTGCCCTCGTGTCCCTCCTCCGCGCCCCTCCGACTGTCTGTCGGAGCTCCGCGCAGCCCTCCCTGCCCCGCTATCCCGCCGATGTGCCCCGCTGCTTCGCCCCGCCGCGGGCGCGCCGCCCTCTGCTTCACACGCGCCCGGGCGGGTCGTGAAAGAGGTGCCCCTTCGCCCTCCCACCCGCGGCCCCAGTCCCTGCAGGCGCCCACGCGGCGCTGCCCGCCTCGCCTCGCCGGCCGCGGAGCCCCGCCGTGGTGGGACGACGGCCCGGCGCCGGCCGTCCGGCCGCGGGGAGCGGCGTACCGGCTCACCTCCCGTCCGCCGTGACGGGGAGGGGGCGCTCCCAAGCCCCCCTCCTCGTCTCTAGGGCGGCAGCGCTGAGCAGCGAGTCTCGGGGGGCGTGGGTGGGCGCCGCACGGCCCGTGGGCGAGACCCGAGACGCTGTCCTTCTGCAACCGGCTAGCGAGGAGGGAGAGGGTGGATGCCTGCCCGCCGGGGAACCCGCCCTCTGGACCGGACACTCGGGAGGAAATCTGTCCTACGAAAAGTCCGTGTCGATAGTGTTTTCAGAAATTTTTATCTGCAGTCATACACTTGGGAACCGTATGTTTGTTACAGATTTTCCTTGGTCTTACAAAGATGCACTTGCTTGGATTTGTAGATGCACAGATGTGAATATTTTACTATTTTGGTGCATAAGCTATGAATACTTAGAATTTGAAAGGGTACTGGAGCAATCGTGATTATTACCATTTTATCATCCTGTTTCTCATACAGTTTTCACATCTAAATGCACATATATTATACTCTGGCAGTATTATCCCAAGACACAAGTCTTCCTTTTTCAGTATTTAACTTGTTCTCAATCAAGCTTGCTATGTATGAAATCTTTTTTATTCTGGTGCGGTGGATGCCTTGTCTTCAGTGTATGTTTTGGGTAGCATTTGCCAACCCTCATAAGAAAGGTTCAAATTTTGTAGAAAACTGTTTGCTAAGGGTCAGTTTTTGTATTTTGCATGGGCTGAGGCTGTTGTGAAGGATTATATTGGCTCGGTGTCAGAGGTGTTAGATATTTTGCAATAAATAAACCCCCGTTTGATGGAATGGTAACTGGGTACTAGGGAACAGCAGGTGATTTTTCTAGTTCTAGAATTCTTATAAACTGAAACATTTGTGTGGTCCAATTTCCAAATAAAAGACTGTTCAATCGACACAGTTGCTGGGGCTATATACGTACCTGACTCCTGTATATTTCAATGGGAATTAAGTGCCTTGGGGTTGTTGAGGAGTTAGGCCCCTGACAGCTGTCATTTTCTTCTAAAATTTCTTAACCCATTGTCTTACACATTAAAATTCAAAGAAACTACTTGACATCACTGTTCTGAGTCACTGTGTTTTAACCTAGTTTTTCTGTACTGTAACATGCTCATCTCTATTGTTTAAATAGGAGCATGCTTTAGTTATCAATAGTGGAGAAAAAAATGAAGAAGTTGTATTTGTTATAGCATTTCATATATCACTAAATATTTCACTAATCACCATAATGTAGGAATTTCATTGTAGTAGAAAGACTCTGTGGAAGGCTCTTTGCATAACCTTGCAGGCTGTCTACAGGTTGTTAGTGCACTCCTGTATACCGGGAAGAGATTTTTGTGTGAAACCCATTAGACCTGAATACTAGGGAGTGGATTTAAGATATAGGGCTGTAGCATTCGTGTAGCTGTTTAAAGTTATTTTAATCCATAACACTGGGAGGAAGGGGATCGTAATTCATATCTCCTTCACTTCCTGATTAGCCGTTTAAAATCTACTTACATATTTAATTTTGGTGATGTATTTTTTGTTCTCAACAGTCTTTTTTAAGATCTGTAACCTGTGCTTGATCTTGTAGTACTTAGTAAGGGGAAGACATGTATTTGAAGTTGACGGGAATTGATCGAAGACTATGCATAGGGTGAAGCTTACGCTCTATACTAATATTCCTATTATATATACATTGTGGTATATCAAGAATACCATGTGTTCACAGTCAGATATATTCATTAAAGCATCAGTTTTTCATGTCTCCAAAAGTTCTGACACATTGAGAAGAGAGACCTGTGCTTCCTCATTCATTCGGGAACAGCTCGCATTTTCTTACACCACTTCTGGTTTTGATGCTAATTAATCACCACTTGTCATGGATGACAGCCATCTTTTTTTTGCAGTGAGTACTAATTTTCTAATAGCAAGTCAGAACAGAGTGGACTTGGATTCAGTTTTCTGCAGTGTTATTTGCTGAGCAGGTTATGACTAAAATTGCTCAATATATGCTTCAAGCCAACATTTTAGGAAGTGCTTAAAGTAATACTGGTTAATTGAGGGCAGTCACAGGAAAGAAGAAAGTGGAGAGAGGACATGCATGCTTTCTGAGATGAAGGCAGGGATGGTGATGCATAAACAAGTCATATTGCATACTTGCATAGTGAATGATCGGTGATCAGGAGGACTTAACGCCATTGATCTTAGACACTTACGAAGGCACAGTTAGCTGATGACTGGAACAGCGGTTTCCTGATGATGAAGTACAATTCCCCTGCATTAAAGTTGATCAGTTGATGCTGTTAGTTGCTAGCTGGTCATTCTGTTCCAGTTGCTTGCAGTTATTCTGGTAGTGTCTCTTTTCTCCATTCTGTCCTGTATTTGTGGCCTTCTGTTACCATGGTTAGGGCTTTTGGTACTTCATTAACTAGCAGTATCTACTTAACAACCTCTGTCAGTTTTATTTCTTTGCTGAAGTTTTGTATGGTTTGGCATCTGAATTATCTTTCTAATTTGTGTAAAAGAGAAGTGTTCAAAAGAAGTGCTGACATGTGAGATGAAGGAAGACTGTAGGCCCTCCCTTGGTTAAAAAGTTGTTTCCATCTCTATAAAGAAAGGTAGGAGTAACCTTATGGTGAAAGAATTAATGAGCCTAGGCTGACTCAGCAGGCATCAGTCTTGTACTGACTACCAGTACCTGTTAACGGATAGTAGGAAGTCCTATCCACTCAGCTATGAATAGTAACACACAGATTTGCTTGATTCCAAACATTTTTACTAGTTAAATTCTTATTTATGGCTTAGAGGTGGGAAGGAAGGTGGGTGGGAATTAGTGTGTACATCTAAGACTGTGTCAATTTTGAGATTTAAAACAGATTGCAAAACAACTTCGATACTTCAGCCTCATTTCCCCCTGTTGAATGTAGGTCCTCAAATCATGGTTTTTCAAAACTGTTACTTCTCTGCCATTTCATTTTACAGGTGCCTAAGGTTTTTGCAGGTAAAATTCCTGTGAACCTATAGGTCAACATCTAAATGCCCCAGGCCATGCAGGTGTTGTTAGTGCTGACAGTAAGGTCTTAAGTTAACCGCTTAAATTCTGTCAGGTTTCATGAGTTGGCTTATCCTGTTCTGTGTAGGTTGTGTAGGTTTTGTGTGTTATGTTTTTACTACTTTTTTCTTTCGCTTTTGAAAGCTTAGACATCTTTCTGTAATAGATTATTGGCATCTGAGAATACTGTGGTTAGACACCTAGTTTAGGTTGAGGAATGCCCTTTAGAAACGCCTGTCTTCTGGGATTTTTGTGGTAATATGTAGCGTAGCACTACCTGATTTATATATATTTTTTTTTAGGTTTTTTTTTTTTTAGATTTAACTTGGAATGTAACAAGAATTCTAAATATGAATTATTTCTGTGATGAAGCTTCTCTGTTGTTTTTTTCCATCTTTCTAAAATGTGAACAGGAGGTGTGTGCCTAAAATTGGCTGGGACAGAGTATTCAGAATCAGCACCCACTCATTTCTGTCTGAGTGAAGTGTTGACCCACTTTGCATTTCAAGCATCCAATCCAACCAATTCTTTTCGTGTGCTAATAATCTCAATGAATAATCCTGCTGCCTGTGAGTATCCATACATCTAGACTTCTGTATGACTCTTCAGTTGTGTTCTCATTTGGGCAACCTGACAGTTAGTTTCTGTGAATTTGAAAGCTGCATCAGCACTCTTAAGAACAGATTGCAATAAATCTTCAAGAGCTCCAAGATAAATTTAGTGTTTTGGAGTTTTCTTATTTATAGAACTGTAGCTAAAAAGCATCCGGCAGGTACATTGTTGTTACACAAACCAGAAGACTGTAATTTCTTTGAGTTATAAAAAGCCGAAATAACTCTACTCAAAATAAACATACCAAACCCCTGGCTACCTAAGAATTTTTCTCAAAGTAATGTGGGTTTAGAACTATAATTTTCATTTTGAACCGCACAAAGGCTGCGTTCATTTTACCACACTTACCCTGGTTTTTTTTTTTAGCAGACAAAATTTCTGAAGCAAATATAATAGGAAACTAATTTTTTTTTTAATTTATGGTGGTTTTTTTTCCTAAATGAGACTGCATTATTGGTGTATATTATGCACTGGCTTCCATTATTTAATTTAAATAAAATAACTACGCTTCTGACTTAAACCTTAACACATCCTAATGCACCTGTTTGGTGACTAACAGTATTTGTAGTGCACCTTGTGACTGAGTTAGCCAAAGTTCGGGAATGAATTCTGGAGTTTGGACCATCTTTTGAAGCAACGTTTGCCCTCAATTCTTAAATACACAAATGTAGACACAGTCAACTTGAGCATCTCATTTACCAGTTTAAGATTCCTCACAGTATCAAATTATGTTTTAAGCTGCAATATCTGCAATGTGAGCGATAGGGATGCTATCAAAGAATTGTTTTCTTTTGAGCTTGCTCAAATCTTCTTTTATTTTGGTATTATGCTTAACTGGTTAGATTCTGTTGCTAGCATGAAGGGGTCTATTCTGGATGATGTGCATTTACTTTGAGAAGCATTTAATTTCAAGCAGCTAGATGGAGCCTTTGGAAGACCAAGTTTTTCAGTACTTAGACATCACAAGCATCATTTTAGGTACTAACTGATTACTCAGTGACATTGTTTCAGCCTGGCAGTCCCTCTTTCAGAGAAGCCAATATTAGCTGTTTTTCAACGGCTGTGTGGAAACCAGCAGTGATGTAGAAATGCCGCAGTGTTACACAGTGGGGGGTAGGGAATCATTTATAAGTTCTAATTTTTTTTGTTGCCTGCTACGTAGGACTTTGTGGTAGCCTTGATGTGCACTGAAGTAAAAAACCTACTTAAGGGGAATGAAAGTAAAATGGAAAAAAATGGTGCAGAGATGTCCTTTGCTTTTTGGAGAATTCACTGTGCATTCTAATAATTGCCTTGCTAAAGTTGTCTTTAAGGCAAAACAAGTGAAAAACCCTGATTAAAACTATAGATAGACCCTTTCCCAATAACAAACAGTTCCATGAGCAATGGCTTTATGCTTTTTGCTTGGATTTTGTGGTGACCAACAAGATGCAAAAGTTATCAGAAATTTCGCTATGGATGAGGCATTCATAATTCTTCTCTCCTATGGAATCTGGGTTTAAGAAAGGAGGTTGGTTCTGAATGAGGAGAATCACATGTTTTGGTCTTACTACCTGACTAGTTAATCTCTCAACATTTGAAAGAACTTGCATTTTTGTGGTGTCTACTCCTCTGGGAATTTGTCTGAAATTAGTCGAAGGTTTAAAAAAATACTAGAAAGAGACAGTGAAAGAGATCACTGATACAGGTATGCATTTATAGGGTCACAAACATAGATGATAATCACATAAACCTTGTTTCCACAGTGGCAAAAACATTACTTTCCTGAATGGGAAATGTGAGCTTTCTTAATTGCTTTTAAAAAAAAATTCCTTCTGGGCACAAGACAGAAAGAAGTAAAAATCAAAGCTATATTCTTTGTCTAATAGTAATAATTACATTTGAGGAATTGTATCTAAAATATGAAATGAGAAAATGAAAGAATCAGAATAACTTCTTTTTTTTACATTAACTTTTCATGTTTTTAAACTCTCAAAATAACAATTACTTTGTTTCTTGAGGGGGGGAGGATAAGGTATTACTGGCTTGCCATAAAAAATAGCTGGGAAGATGAGAGGTAGTTCTCAATTGAGTTGCTCTCACTATAATGTACCAGCAGAGCCTGGCTGCTCAATGTTAAGGTCTAGAGCTAGCAGATGTTCCTGTTTAAAATAAAATAGAATAAAATAAAATGAGTCTAACGTCTTTGCTCTAGGACATGCAGTGGGACAATGATGATTTTGAATTTTTGTCTGGCAACCCTTGTCGTAATGAATCAGCCTGGATCAAAATAAGCCCATTACTACTGCTTTTTTTTTCTTTGTGTTTTATCACATTATGAAGTCTCTTCCAAGTTTTGGATGATATTTAATGCATGGTGTTAATTAAGCCTGAAGTAAGCTCTTCAACTGTTTTGTTTCTTTTGATTAATCCAGTCTTTTGGTACAAAGGACAAATGTAAATGTCAAATATTAAAGAAAAAACTTTAATGGCTTTAACTCAGTCTTTAATTTTTTTCTAATGTGTTCTTTGCTGTTACTGATCTATGCTTTTCCAAGTGGGCTAGATGCTATCCGTACCCCAGAGTCAGCACAGTCTCAGCCCTCTGGTTGTTTTGGAGCTTCTGAGAGGGAAGGGGGAAGCTAGTACCTTAACTGGCATTTCTGCCATGTGCGATGTGCTTCTTTACTGTTCTGGAGCAAGTGGGTTTCTTACTCAGCTTCTTTATCTTGGCCCTGACTGAAAAGACACCCCTAGAAAGACACCTGTTATTAGTGCTTGCTTCTTTTAAAAGTGTTACTTTGTAAATGGAAGTGATAAAAATAGAGTTAGAAACATAATATTTAGGAGTATTTTAACATCATGTTCTTTTACAGTTTGCCAGTAATTTTGAAGATCTAATTAATATTCTTTCCCTTTTTTCAATGTCTTTTTTTCCCTCTTGGTACTTTCAATTTTCTGTCTTGTTTATGTAAATGAAGAGGTGGGGACTGATAATTTCTCATTTTCATTTGTCTAGTGCTTGTGGTTTTGTGTTTTTTTTTTTTAATTGAGATTTTAAATTTTTTTTGTCTTGTGGTATTTTATTTTTTGGGGAAAGCATCTGTGCTTTTCTAGGAGTGAGAGGTAATGGAGATAGATACTTTGTTACCTCTGGACTTTGAGAGGTGGCTTCAGGCATTTTTATGTGCACCAACTTTTGGAACAAAGACTACCCAAACCCCTTAATGTCTGTAATATCCAGATAAAAATGAGGTGTTATTGACTGTCTTCTGTATTATCCCACTCGCACAGATGCACACTTTCTTATTCTCCTAGCTGTGAAGTATGAGAGAGGGATATCTTGTGTGTTAAGAGAAGATGCTTCTCTACCTGAAACCATGAGAAACAGTTAAAACCCAGCTGAAAGCAAAATAATTTTCAAATAGAATTTTTAGGAAACTGTTGGCCTCCTGACTAAGGCAGTGTGCTGTTGCAGACGTTACTGAAGGTGGTGAAAACCAGCACTCATTTGATAGGAGGAACAAGGATTTATGACTTTAATTCTAGGATGTAGGAAAAGAGCTTGATCACTTGAAGAGCACACCTATGCCTTTGCCAAGACAACCCAACATCCGTATCTGCTCTCAGTATAGAGAGTAATATCCTTTTAAAAAGCTTGTAACAGAGACATTTTTGATGGCCTTAACTTTTATGTGAGGTACCATATGCCATGCTGTGTTAATGTCTCCGTTGGCTACTCAGTTTCACTGAACACCTATTTTTAGTTCCATCCAAAAGTGTTCAGGCAGAGTTTTTAAGTGGAAGTTATGATGCCCCTCTGGTTTGCTCTTCTGCTGGTTTGGGCAGTTTTTCTTTCCCTATTCACATAAAATTCAAGTATTATCTTTGCATTAAACATAAGAGTTTCCAGTGAAACACCTCAGTTTTGAACATAACTTTACATAGCACTGTGAAGAAATGTCCATACAAAATGAAGAATGCATGTGAACCTGCTTACCCATGATAAGTAGAAGGCTATTTTATATTAGCCACCTCTTAAAGAATTTCTTTCCATACAGAGAGTGGAAACTGTTACCTTCTTGTGTATTTACATGAAGCATTCTTTCTCTCTACTCATTTTGCCAGCTCCCTGCAATGTTCAATGAGTAAAATCACTCTATTCATGCACCAGATTTCTCTATAGTGGCTGGAACAATATGCTTATCAAGCTCTTTTGTTGGCTTCTGGAGGAGCTGTTTTCTGGGGCAGGAATCATGAGAGTTTGGGTCTTTCAGCTGTGTTGGAGCCTTTTTAATCCAATCATTCCTCCTTTCATTGCTTGTTTTACTCCAGACACTGGTGGTTTAGTACTCAGAAATGCAGGTTTTACTGTTGATCTTATAGCCAGTTGCTGCAGATCCTGTTCATCTTAATTGCTGGCTGCCCATTCCTGCTGTCCTTGTTCCAGAACTGGTGGTAGTCTCATACTACAGTAACCCAGTTTGGGAAGATGAAATAGAAGAAAAGTAAGTCTACAAAGAAGTGAAAAGTGTTCAGTTGGTTTAGCTTGGTGGGTCACCATGTGGTCTGATGAGGAGCATGGCATTGACTCAGGAGAGAAAATGTAGGTGGCCAGAGGGTGAGGAGAAGGAGTACAGCTGCCTTTTTCTGCAGTAGCAAGCTGCTAGATGAGCATAAGTGATCTCCAAATCACTCCATGAGTTTGAACTAACTGCTCAGCCCTGTACACCAGGAGCTTGTGTGCTTAAGTTAGCTTCATATGGAACTTGCCTTTTAAAGGTGCGGTTCCCCATAGGTCAGGAAAATGTCATGGAGCCTGGCCCAGTCCCTTCTGTGAAGGAGCAGAAGAGGGAGTTGAATAATTAGGGAGGATGGCCTAAAGAATTAGAAGGAAATGGACCATATGAATACACTGAGCGTGAAAGTGAGAATGGATAGGAAATGGAAGGGGATGGGATAACACAGATTAATGCTACATTGCCAATGCATTCTTTTTCTTTTCTTTCCCTCTCTCCCCTCTCTCCCCTCTCTCCCCTCTCTCCCCTCTCTCCCCTCTCTCCCCTCTCTCCCCTCTCTCCCCTCTCTCCCCTCTCTCCCCTCTCTCCCCTCTCTCCCCTCTCTCCCCTCTCTCCCCTCTCTCCCCCCTCTCCCCCCTCTCCCCCCCTCCTCTCCCCGCCTCTCCCCTCTCTCCCTACAGTCAAATGGTTACCTGGGATCTGCACTTTCTTTTTTTAAGGAAAGATTCTAGTGCTTGTGGTTGCTGAGAGTATGACTGAAGGGTGAGAAACACAGGGCAAATACAAGAAAATAGAACTTCTTATCATCTAAAGAATTGTGCATGTTTTGCAGTGTCTGACTCATACTTCTAGTACTTCATCTTGGCAATACTACTTGCATATAGATTTGCCAGGGAGTTAAAGGTGTCCTTAGCACTACTGTTAGCACTGGCTGCTGTGCCACAAACTCCTTCATCAAGATTGCGTAACACTCCAATTTGATAGGCATTGTGTCTCTGCTGACATTTGTATGAGTGGAGAGGTAAACTGATGATTGTGAAGGACTCCTCTGGTCAGGTATCTATCTCAAGGAAAGGAATTCTGAATGATAAGTTCTGTGTTTCTTTTGGTGCACTAACACAGAAAAGCTGCTCTGTGTTGTTGATGGCAGAATTTGTCCTAGAAGCCTAAATAAGTGGAAGCTGTCTCCTCTGGAGACTTGGGAGATGGTTCATAGAACTGAAAAGGAAGGCTAGTTTCATCTGTAGATGACCTTAGGAGAGAACCTGTGGAAGCAATTATGGATAGGGCAGTTAGGAAAAAAAAAAATTTATGAGGCAAATTCTGTGATAGTTTTGTAGAGATGAAATCGGGGGGCATGGATGTGAGTAAGGCTATAGTTTCATTTGAAGGAGAAGAAAAGAGAGAGGCAGGTTAAGATTACTGTATTTCTGTGACTGGATTTGCTGGGATTTCTCAAACTGAAATGTGATTGTGTGTGTGCGTGTGCATGCCCTATGCATGCATGTAGGCGCTCTGAAGCGTTCAGACACGCCGAGAATCCCACGTGCTGGACAAAGATTCCACATAGATGTGGTAGGTGCTGTATGTTCCTGTTCAGACATATTGTATTAACTGCACATGTCCAGGCCCATTTGGCATGACATGCTCAATGCATCTGATGTGATGTGGGTATATCTTCCTAACCATTCTGAAGAATCTTGTCCTTCCTGCCTAATCAGGACAAAGCAGAGATGTCCAGGGAAACACAAGCTGAGGACAAAACCAAGGTTTGCAGATGCAGAAATTCCTCTGGGCGTACCATCATGAAACACCACTCCTTATTGTGCTGAGGATGAACTGCACAGGATTAACCTTAGAGAAATGGCAGGCTGCAGCTCACTCACTGAGTTAGACACATCCTTTTGCATGATGTAGAGCCCCCCCTGGAAAAAAAAAAAAAAAAGGTGTTTCAGAGCTCCTTGTAAGTGTGCCCTGGTTCAGAATAATGCCAGTAGATAATAATGCCTGTAGTCTAATACAAAGTGTAAGATAGTGAAGCTATCTGGAGACAAAGGCTGAATGGAGACTTACCAATATGGAACAAAGAAGGGATACACAAAGAGAAGACTAAATTGCTAGAGTAACAGGTTTAATCTCGATTTGTTATCCTGTGAAGGAGGAATACCTGAAAGAAAAAGATGGTAGGGTAGAAAAAGGGACAAAGGTAAATGAGAAACTCAGGAGAATTTATTTTATTCTGTGTTTCCCTATGGTAATAGAAAAAAGATTAGAGGAATGAAGTTGGCCAAAATTAAGATCCACTTAACATTTACTTAAATGCCAAAGAAAAAGTTAGGAAGTCAGGAGAGGAAATAAAATATACAGTAGCTACGGTACTGAAATGGTAGCCAGTTATCTGGCTGCTGTTCCTACCTCTGCTACTGCTGTCCTGCTGCATTATCACGTATTATTCTGTGCTTGTGTTTCCCTTTCCTTTGTCTTGTTTATCTGAACAGAAACTGCAAACCTCTCTGGCTTTTACAGTCTTCATATGGTTTAGGAGTTTTCACAGCTAAGCCCTGAGCTCATTATGGCCCTTCTGCTTCCTCTTCTTTCTTTGTGCTGCCTCAGTGCCTGGTAGTGCTATTAATCCCATTAATTGGTGCCATACATTCAAAAAAATTGATTTCTCCTCCCTTCTCCCCTGCTTAGTGTGACAGTTCAGAGCATTGACAAGGCTGCAGTGCAGTCCATGTGAGCACGTTGTGTTCCCACAGGGAGCCCTGCTGCAGTTGGTGAGGCCCTGATTTACAAGAGGAAGGCCTTCACTTGTAACCAGGCAGATTTAGTCTAACATTAAATTAATAGCAATCAAATCATCAGGAAGCTTTAATTGAGCAATCACTGTCAGGGTTGGGAATTTACTTTGCTGTGTCAGAAACAAACACAAACATACACCAGTGATTTGGAGGCATTGTTTTCTAAATAGAAAGCATAAGAGAATAAGATTAATAATGCTTTGGCTGTTATTAAAAATAGCTCTACAACCCAAAAACCTATCACATCTTCTAAAATTACCCAGATGTCAGCTTCTAGAAATGAAGCGATTCTTAGTTGCCTAAGCTGTTGCAGTCTTGATGGTAGAAGTGTCTGATGAGAAATGATGGACCTAACTATAGGTCTAGCTACAATTCAATTGTGTGTCCTTAAAAATTACCATTGCTACCCATTTAAAGTTTTCAATCGTTAGTACAGTAGTACTTATTTAAATATCCACTTAAGGCTCTAGTAAAATATACTCCTTTAGTCCTTTGTTTGAAAACCTAAGCCAGAGGACAGCTTGTGGATGTTAAAGGTTATGTCCTGGGTAGGTTAGCAAGGGCATGCTGACTATATCTGCGGTGCCAGTTTACGTGGAAGAGATAGTCAAAATGCAAATGACAGTTTTTAGATATATACCAGTTTTGTGTATGTGTTGAAGTTACCTTGTTTGGGCTAGAAAGTGATTTTAGTAAGTTGATCTGTATGATGTAATTATTTGAACTTGCGTTTTTTTATGACTTCTTTTAAAGCCATTTTTTGCTGCTATTTTTTCACTTGGAAAAAATATTTATTCATTAGCTCGTATTTTTGTTACACAGAGACCAATATTAATATTTTCTCTTATTTCATACTTATGCTTTCCATAATGTAAAAATGGCTTTAATATTGCTATCATATGTGTAACTTAACTAATCTGTAACGTATAGAGTGGAAAGTGTATCCTGCTTATGTAAGCTGATATTTATTTAGCTGTCCCCATTATCTCAGACCGACTTTATTTGTGGGCATGATATGATAAGTGTCAGCCTTAAGCCTGTGCAACCAATGCTCTTGTGCTCCCAGAGGCCAAACAGAAGTGTCCAACATCCTCTCATTTCAGAGACTTTTTCAGCTTGGTATTGACATGGTTCTCAGTTTTCAACTGCTCTTTAAAGCTGGCAGGGGGGGAGTTCACGTTACTTAGGTGAGGATTCTGTAAGGACTTGGGCATGTAAATAACTTTTTATGATGTGTAATCCATGCAGCAAATCATGAAGGTAAACTATATACATGCTTCAGCTTTTTTTCCAGTAGCATTACATATGAATCTGCATTTGAATGAACCTTGTTTTCAGCCATAAGTGCTGGTATTATACTAAGAGGTGCAAAAGAAAGAGATCCAAAAATATGATTAGCAGTAGTTGGGTCACTTAATACTTTAGTTTAAGTCTTCATATATCCTGGTTTGTGTTTGTCTTCAGGATGCAAGGTATGCTACCTTAAATTCCTTCATAATGACACATTGATGAGCAGATGTGAGTAGGTCTGAGAATGTAAAATTTTATAGTCTTCATTTTTGGAATATAGTGATTGACAGCAATGTACAACTTGGAGCTGGGTAGAAATATTTTATTCTTTTTTTATTCTTGTTGAAAAACACATCTCCTTTAAACCTTGTTAAGTTTGATAAATTGAGATGTCTTGTTAAAGCAACCCGTAGTGTTTTTGTGATGAGTTGACTTTCAGCTGACCTTCCTCATTTGGCTGAACTGCTTGATGGAAATTACAGTTTGGATGTCTCTTAAGCTCCTACCAGCTCTCTCCATGGCTTGACTATGCTGAGGACAAACTGATAAATTGTGTGTGGAAAACATAGGCCTTAAATATCAATGACATTAATTCTGTCCTCCCTATTCATGGTTCTCTTTCGCATTGAGCTGTAGTGATCACAAATGTAGGCCATCCATATAAAATTGAATCATTACACAGGAATGCAAAAGTAGGATTTATAGTTTTGGGCTTTTTTTGTTTTCCAGAAGTAATGTCAAAAAAGTCCATTGCTGATGTTTAAAAAAGTGAGCATTAGTATTTGGGTAAAGCTAGATTATTGCTTTAGATTTCAAAAAGAAGCCCATGAGAGTAGACTGTTATGCCTGTGATGGTGTTTCTTTCTGGAGATGGACTATTAAGTCGAATGGCTATTCTAAGAACCTTCAGAAGAGTGTTTGGCCAGATTTTTGGACTGGGAATAGGTGGACATTTATTCACTGGAAAAATATTGCTGTCTCTTATTTATGTCACATTACTATTTGTGTTCAGCTGTAATTAAACCCTAGATATGTAGAGGCTTTTTGTGATTTTCAAATAATTGATATAATTGGAAGCATTTGAATTTAAGATGTTGCAAATAATAGGCGTTATACTGCAAAAGTGCTTGAATGTTTTTTTCCATGACTACTTATACAGTGTTTTTGTCTAATATTTGACCATATAAAAATTTATCATAGTATTACACAAAATGGGATCTTGCCATTCTTGTAAGTCCTTATAATAATAGGTACCATTATAATAATCAAGAAGCCTTTCTCATAGCATCTTTTTGCCCTACATTCAGTGGAACATTTAGTTTATTTCTTCTAGTTTTCTATGATATCAAAAGATTTTGTGAGCCTGATGTATATCAATAAGATAATATATATGTGTATATATATATTTGTGGGAAAGGGGAATACTTTCTATGCCTCCCACCAGCTGGATGATTTTTGCATTTGATCCAGTACTTGAGCATTATTTTTATATTTTATACAAAAACTGTTCAAATAATGACATTCAAGTTGAAAGTCAAGCTGAATGAGTGTTACAGAATATGTTTTTAAAGGTCTGTGTGATTATTGCGATATATATAAAAGTGAACCACAGTAAGTTTGTATGAGCAATTATAAACCTAACTTTCAAGTGTTTGTAGTGTTGGTTTTTTTTTTTTTACTTTGAAGCATACTTTCATTTTAACATAGGAAATGAGATTTGAAAACATAAAATTTATCCAAATCAAAAATGAAGAAGACAAAACTGAGTTATGTGCTGTTATAGTCCAGGGACATTTACAGCCCCAGCTTGAAGCAGAGTCTGCAGCATTGGTGCAGCTGTGTAGTGCTGAGTGTTTAGAAATACACATTTGGTGTTGGACCATCTCTTCTGTTAATCTCTGGCTGTAATCCATCGTATCTAATATCTGTCGTATATTGTCAACAAAGTTTGATATTTTCCTTTGTAGAATACAACAGACACACTGTTCTTTCACTTCTGCTAATCAGTTGTCTTTTGCTGAAGAGTCATTTTCTGGGGTACCCTTTTCTGGGCATTGTAGTTAAATCAATTATCTGCTGAAAAACTCTGCTGTGTTTATATTGTATTTTCATCTGCTGGCTGCAACAAGAAAGAGGTACCCTGTTGTGATAGAAATTGTCCAGACGTTGCAAATGAGAACATCTGCCCAACAAGTTTTGAGTCTTACTTCAAGGCAGCACAAAGCCAGTAGATGAGGTAAGCAGGTAAATGTGTGGAGGGGATCTTGGAGGAATTGTAGTATGAGCATACATTTTTGGAAGGTAAGCTCAGTGCCGGCTTTGCAAGCATAGGTTTTGCTTTGTAGGAGCAGTCAGTTAGGCAGCTTGTTCATCTTCAGTAGGCTCTGATTTCTCCTGGGTTCAGACCTCAGCCTTGCCAGGTCTGTGTGTATTCAAACCTTGACACTGAAGGGCCTGCTATTCATGTGAATCCTGGATGGCAGCCTTGGGTGTTCCACAAGCCTGGGCCATTTTTAGGTGGAGACAGAGGCAGTGACTGTACTTTCTCAGGGATCAGGCAGAGCAATGAACCTGGTAGTGCCAGTGGGAAGCAGTTTGGGAACCCTGGAAGGTGGCTGGAGACATGTAGACCATGGGTAGCTTTGCGCTCAGGGTTAACATTTCCTTCCCCTAGCAATTTTGCTACTGGGTCTCTCATACATGATTCTTTGTGGTTCATGTTGCACTCTAAAACTGAATACTTCAAGCCTGCACTGTTTAGGTCAAAATGGACACGTGCATGTCTTTTTCCCTATGTGTGCCTAATTTTCAGTTTGTTTTTTAGTTTGACTATGATGGGATAGTCTTTCTCAGAAGTTTCTCTGCTTTGATTAGCAGAAGTATCTATTTTAATTTGACTTGAAATAAAGAGATTATCCATGAACGCAGAGCATGTTAGAAATCTGTCAGAACTTTGAAAATAATATTAAGAAAAAAAAAAAGTATCATTAAAGCAGTTTTTCTGTCATCTTGCTCGCTGATGAGGAAAATCATACAAGTAATTTTGGCTTAACTGATGGGTGATAAAAATGCGTATGGAAGCAATTGCAGATGGATTTTTACTTCCAACTGAACTGGAATTATTAATGTGTCTTCCTGGTTGGGGCTGAAGATAAATTAAGGTGCACTGATATTCAACAGGAATAAAATAGTTGCGGGTATCATGTGGTAGCATGTAATAGATGGTAGTACACAAAATGCTGGAAGATCCCCTAGAGTGTAGAAAAAAAATGGTTAACATCATTGTTTTTTTATCAGTTAATAGTTATTTAGCTACTTTTATAATATTATTATTTCATGCATTTATAATAAAATTTTATTGTTATATCCATGGGCTGATGGCTTCTGCATGGCGAAAGATTCCCATATTCTTGCCTTTAAAGAGACCAATTCTTTTTATTCTGATTTCATTGTGGGTTTTGCATTTTTTTTAAATGGCAAAGTTCAAGTGTATGTATAATTAAGCAAAAACTTCATCTACCCCTAAATGAACACAAGTTAAAATAACTGCTAATATAACAGTGTTACTCGTAATAGTAAACAAAGAGATTTTTTATAATTTCCAGTTGCAGTTAGAAAAGCACTGAGTACGAGCTGTGTTGAACCAAACTGAATGTGACTGTGTGTCCTCAAAGGCGTTTGAGAGCTATCGGATGTCTGCTTGCAGATGGTCTGCAGTGGCTTTGGTGATTATTCTGACAAGATACTGTGCATCTTGTGTTACCTGTGAAAGGCAAATCAGTGTGACATTTCCTGTGGAGAGGGGGAAAAGGATACAAGTAACTTTAAGTCAATCAGGCAACTGCTTATATGTGAAATAACCTTTTGTCTTCTTAAAATGCTGTATAAAAACTACTTGTTAGTGTTATTTAAGGAGTTCCAGCCACATTTGCAGTATATAAATTCTGCAGATATAAAAGAACCCTTTGTATTTTGTTGTGATAAAAATTAATTTCCCCATTTTTCTATGGGAGCAAATTCTGACCTTTTCAGTTCAGAAATCTCTGTTGTATTGGTGCATATTAAACATTTAAAAAGCTGATTACAACATTGATATCAAGTCTTATGAGACCAAGTCAGTCTCTCAAAGGTAAATAAAAGGAAATTAAGATGCATATCTGAATAGATATTCATCTATTCGAAGTGTATGAATAAAAGTTGTAATTAGACTGAGTATTACCAACAATTGTTTAGCTGCTGTAGTAAAGGAACACCTCCAAATGACATGATTTAAGTAAATTCTAACAGTCAGGGAGCACCTGTTAACTTCATTGGAATTTGTTTAGTGATCATTACTTGAGCAAATTTAGGGTTAATTTATGTAGGCAGCTAAAGTCTGGATAATTAAATCTGTGTTGGAGCTGCCCTACCCTGGACTCTGGTAACGCACATTTTCCATTTTGTGTCACTGTAATTGCTGGTTATTATTTGAACTTCCATCTGAATAGTTTAAAAATTCTTGGTCAAGATTAAAACAATATGAAAACATTTTTTGTAATTATTTTAATGCATAGAACTTATACAGAATGTTTAATAACTTTGGCTACACACACTGGACAGCAGAACTTTTTAAAACATCATCTCATATTTATCTTTCTATATAACTTGAGTAAATGTAATGCTGTAGTAATGCAACATTAGTTGTATCCTTTTTCCACAGGAGAAATAATATTGATTTGCCTTTTACAGGTAATGCAAGAGCTACAGTGCCTTGTTCCAAAAGCTGTCACAGCAGAGTGCCTGCTAATGAACACTTGATAGCTCTGAGTTTTAATTTTTCTGCTAACATGGACTTGACTGTCTGCAGCTTCATCATGTCTATTATCCTGTGGTTTGTATATTACATGTTAGTTGCGTTTGCTGGTCATCTGAGTGGTGGCTTCCAGAGGCAAATTTCAAATTGTGGAATGAGCATCAGGCCAAGGGTCCATTGAAAATAAGGCTTTGATGTACGAATGGGATTTTTTTGTGTAAAAGTGATGCTAACTTACAGAGGTTCCCTAATGTTTGTACTTCTGTGATGGCAGTCATGGGATTTGTCAGGACCTCCTTTTTTAAAGGTGGCCAACAAAACAAAAATCATTGAGGGTGTGATCAAAGGAATGATGTGCATTTAATTACAAGCCAAACTGCTGAACTTTTAGTGGAGTCCAAGGTTTGTTAGTCGCATTTTTAGGTCCAAACACTGCATGGGTGGTAGTAAGTCTCAAAGTGGTGATCCAGAAACCCCACGTAATAAACAAGAACTCACCCATAGTACTAAATGCCAAAGCACAAAGCAATGTCTGAAATATTAGCGAAGTCTAGAGTGTCAAGCTGGAGTTGAAAGCAGGTGTTGCTGTGCAATGTTTCAGAGGTAACAGTTCCCTGTTTTCTCTTCAAGTGTGGCTAGAAGTGGAGCAGCTCTCCACAGTGTCAAAGGACTATGTCTATATTTTATCTAAACGCTATTTAATACTAGCCACTGGATTGTCTAATCGTGCTCCCTCTCACGTCACTGCCTGAATTATCTATCTGCCTGTCTGTCTATCTATCTTACTGTGCAGTAGCATAGGTTTAGCAGCCAGCTTAGAAACTTTCTTTCCTGTGATACAGCATAGCCTTGAGTTTAAGACAGTATCCTATGTGGTGAGGGATATGGGTTTGAATTTCCTCAGGCTGATGGTAGCCTTATATTGTATCTAGGTTCCAGTATCCTGAATGAGAACCAGAGCTCGTATGCAACTGGCAGGTATTGGCTTTACTATATTAGTGAGGCATCTAACATTGGTCATGGGTTAGGCATGGTCAGAGAACAGCAACTCCATCAAACCTCTCAGGAATCTTGATTTTCTTGGGAATCTCATGTAGATCCTGTTATCTTCTCTAGCACCTGAGTTACTAATCTCCACAACTGTTTACATCCAAAGACTCTATTACATGGACAGGTGATCCCATAGTGGCCTTATAAAATCAATATTCTAAATTCTTTTTTGTGTCATTACATCTTTAAGCGTGAAATTTAAATGTGGTAAATGTGTTTTGTAAATCTTTAAAAATTATAATCCTTTATGCTCAACAGATCTCTAACTAATCTATTTGAATCCAGTCCTATTTAGAAACCTGAAATCTCATGTCAGTATCATCTCTCTTCCTATAACTGAGGCTGCTTGCCACAATTTTGTATGCAACAGAAGTATGGACTTTCTTCATGTTAACCTAATGTTCATAGGTACTTCCCACCTGTAATCTCATGCAGTCCAACATTGCCTATTCACAGTTATTTTCATTATACTTAATACAATTTTGCCCCAGGTATCACGTTATATTTGCATGTGAAAGCACTACCCAAAGCCTTAATTAAGATGGCAAAACCCTATTTACTCAGACTGTTTGGTGGGGTTTTTTTTGTTTGTTTTTTTTTTTTTAGAGCACTTAGTCCACTCTAGAAGATTGGGGTCTGCCTTCTTTATAAAGAGCACTGATCAAGGCTTGCATCTTGAATTTAAAATGTGGTCAGAAGAGGTGGTCACAGAATCTCTCTTCTATTCACTTGCTCGGGGACTGTGACATCCTGTGTTCAGTCCCCTGTTCAGCGTGCAAGGATTAGACTCATATCTCCCACCTCCTTGCAGGCGAGTGTCAGCAGGCTATAGCATAGCTATTCAGGCAGCTACCTTGCAAAAGTAATCTTGGATTGTGGTCACTTCCCCATGATCGGCTTTGTTTGGTCCTGAAGTTTTTGGATAAAATAGGCACATCCCTTAGGTACATCAGATCACAAAGGTTCACTTACTGTTTATGTACCTGGAATATTTTCAAGTCAAACTGATGGTATCAATACTACAGAGATTGTCAAGATGCAATTTTATTTTGGGGTAACTTCTGTAACTGTCAGTTTAGATACTGATATCTTTTACTGGCCCATAGTGTTCCTAGTACAATCATGCATAACCCCACAATCCTTGAAATTATTATTTGAACTCTGGTAATAAAAAAATTAAATTTAATTTTAAATAATTGAACTGAAAATTAAACAGATTCACTCACTCTCTTTTGTAATAAGGCATACTTTAAAAAAAGAAAAAAATCTAGTAGATTAAACCCCTCCATTAGATTGTGCTCATACTTCAGAAGTAAATTTATTATAAGGGATCTCATTAAAGAAAGTGGATATTTAAGTGGACAGAAACATTATTTCTAATTCTAAATTTATGGCCAGTGTATGATTCTAGTATCTTCGTTCAATGGGTAATTTCAAAACTGTTTGTATAGTAAAGCCACCACCTAAGTAGCACTATGCAAGTGATAGGATTTGAACAAGGCCTGAACTGGGTAACAGCCTCAAAATGGCCCAGAAGGTCTGATGTGGTATGCTGAAATCTGTACTGTGGACATTCCAATAAAACTAGAATTTCTAGAACTGCTAATTACTTAAATACTGGAAATTTCTGCATTTACATACATACATACACCTGTGAGAGATTCCTGGCCAGATTCAATGTTTTAAAGCCTTAGGTCTGTGACCTTGGGTATTAATATGCTTATGCTAAATACATTATTGCTTGTTTGGTTTTCTGTTTTGTTGTTGTCTCCTTCGTTCATGTGTGAGATCAGCCTCAGAAGTGTTCCTCATGCCTGCTAGTAAATTACCCTGTGGTGGCTGATAGTGTACCTGCTGTGCTGAAACCAATGAGTAGGCAAAGCTGCGTGACCGACGTGAGTGAAGGATCTAGGATTTGGAAACGTATATCCACAGCTCACCAGAAGAGTCCTAAGCGTGCTTTTCTTTCCTTCTTTCCTGCTGTGTGGGTGACTGCTAAACAGTTCCCAGCGGGAAATTCCTCTAGCAGTACACGCTATTAAACTCGCAGTGACTTCTTCTGGAAGTTGCTGTTTGGAAGGGCTCTGCTCCTTGCTGGCATTCTGCCTCAGGTGCCATGGTTTTGCGTGCAGTTAGTAGCTTTTAAAATAGAAGTGTAAAAAAAAGTTTGTAGAAAAAATGATTTTAAACAAAATTTTTAACATTAACTGTTGAAGTGTAAAAGTCATATTGTCATTTTTTTCTTTGCTCCAACACTGCTATTCACAGGGGATGTTGTCAGAGTACAATATCAGGCCTTCTAATGTGACTGCTCACCACCAGTTTTTATTATATAGCTAGCAAAGTTTTGACAGGCTTTTAAAAGGATGAAATATGAAGTGAGGAAAACTTAGATTTTTCATTTTGCATGTCAATATTTCATGTATATGAAGAGCCATTTTATTACATACAAGAGATATAAATTTGACTGGCTCACACGGACAATTCATGGACTATGTGCCTTTTGAACTTCTAAGATGCATCTGATACCAAAAAAGCCGGTCGAAGAAACTCTCTAAGGCTTGATTTTGGAGTTTTAGAAAGCAAGCATTCTTTATTACAGTGCTGGGTGCATGGGGGATCACTCCACCTATCGTGCACACCGTCAGGCCTAATTGTGTGGGTTAAGTACATGTTCTACAGACATATGCACTAGATTTCTGAGAAATGTTATACATATTCATTAGTTTTCTGGGAAACTATTAGCATATGCAAAGATCCTTTATGCAGGTGTATTGAAGGTCTCTGGTGGTCTTCAGGAGTCCTCTGGTGGTCTTCCATAGTCTTCCTCACTTGTCTTCTACTTGACCCTTCTCAGATGATTATGCACAATGTGATCTTCTGCATGTTTGATACATCTTATCCTAAAGAATGCTCGTTAGTGCTTCTATTATCTATGCTTACATTTGGACGTAATCCATATGGATACTTCTAAGCTAAGTTACCTAAGAGGGCTAAAGTCCTTATCTTCTTCAGAAACTGCAAGGCCATCCAAAAGCAATTTCTCACACATTTTGCAACATACAGAACCTGTAGCGTTCGCCACATATCAAGGTGCCGCGATTAAATCACTGGTCGGCCCGGACCAGGGAAAGAGACAGATAACACACAGTGTGAGCGCCAACTTCCGCCTTTTATTGTGCAGTCAATTCCTTTTATACTAACAAGGGTAGGTGGGATTACAGACACATCATAAGGCTGCGACTAACACTCTAACTTTCCGTGACATCACGAGATCTGCCGAACGCCGAACCCTACAAGAACCCCCATCCACCACTGATCAGCAAACAATCAGGCAAAGAAACAGCAAGGCCATTGTACTCAGAAAGACATCCTGCATCACATCACAGCCTGTAATATCAGATCTACATTAACGTAATTTTACAGCAAATATATGTCTTCTACAAACAGAAAGAATTAATGCTTCTATGTTTTAGGTAGAGTTTACATTGTATATTATGAATACATTCATGAGTATATGCATTACCGTTTACCTCAGTTGTCCAGTCATTGCAATGACAATGAATGTATTCTCTAGAATATATGCAAAACACTGGAAAATCTTTTTCACTTTTTTTTGCATAGGTACCCATAATAATAAAAAAACCTATTGAATATATTCAGTATTTCCAGCTATGCATGTTTTGTCCCCATATGTATATATTTTTTCTGCATGAGACCATAAATCCTATTCCTATAAGGAATTTAAGTTACTGTATTTAAGCCCTGTTTTTAAGTTATCTATTTTCAGATTGCTTTAAAATGTTTCACTGACCATTTTCTGAGTTAGCCTGATACTTTCAGTATTAGTACAGTTCAATACTGTGAAATTCAGCAGTGCTGAAACTCTTGGTGTTAGAAAATATTCTTTACTTACACTGTGAATTATTTGGGGTGTGGCTGAGCCCTAAGCTTCTTTGAAGTTGACTTTTTCTCTTCCAATTGCTTGTGCTCTTAGCAGCGTTTTGGCAGCTGACCTAAACTAGAAGTTCATGGGAGTGATCGAAGGCAGTGGCTCTCTAGCACAAGCATATTCGATTCATGCTGCCACTAGGTACTTTGCGGTTATCTACAAAAATGTAGTCATTATTCACTTGTATGTGCTTTGTATGTACAATAGACAGAAGAATAGTAGTGAGCCATGTGAAATGGGAGAGAGAGGAGCACAACACCAGGCCGTCAAACTTGTGGCTCTGAAGAGTTTGCTATAAAAAATGATTTGACAGTGCTTTCTTTGAGGCCATGCCACCGTTGGTGGAATGAACCCCAGTGCACACCTTGTAGCTACCAGTGCAGTAAAGCAAGCAGGGGGGATTAGGGGATGTTGTTTCTGCACTACAGCTGGGACTGTTCTTTGCTGATTGTAATACGGTTTCAGGCAATGGGTGGGATGGGTGTGCACCTTGCTCATGAGTTTAGATAGGACTAGGACTTCCACCAGCTTTACACTATATCATCACTTGTTGCCCAACTGCAGATTTAGGTCCTTCTGTCTTCTACTGGAAAAACTAAGGGTAGCAGTGTTGAAATCTGGGATTTTAAGTAGTAAGAAATTGGGACTCTTAATTCCTAGACCAAATTTATCAGTCATACTTCTAGTATTGTGCTTTTAGATATTATAATGTGACTGCAATTGAAAAAAAAATATGAAAGTATAAAATCATGCCTTGCATAGTAATTTTCTTTAAGCACTGACAAATCAATCAGTTTAATTCCCCTAAACTGTGAGAACAGGAAGTAGAAAAAGCATGAGAAGTGATACATGTGCAACATGTATTTCTGATAAGTTTTTTTTCTGGTAGTATATCTAACATGTGATCTAATTCAGAAACATGTATTTACATTTTTTTTAACTTTATTGGGATAAGCGATCAGAGGAAGGCGTGGGGGGGAAGACAGAAAAGCACCTGACAGGTGTGGTTCGTTGCTGCACACATTTTGAAAATGTGTATTGTCCAAGTTTTCCATGGGATGCAATGGAAACGATTTCCATCAATCTTCAAAACATTTCCATAGTTAGATTCTAAAAAAGATCTGATGGTTTTTTGGGTAGGCTCCTGGAAGGAAGGAAATGCTTGCAATTCTGCAGTCACAGAGCTGTGATCTAATTCATCAAGGCATTTTAAGCATGCACCTGGCTTTATAATCATTTACTTCTCATGCATAAAAAATACCTAATCTTAAGTGCTTTGCTGAGTCAATCCCTCAATAAACCAATTTTTTTTTTCATGTGCAGCCTTCTCCTGATAGCCACTCATAAACCCTTAATAACCATTACTATAGTGGCACTGTACTGGGTCTGGCTGGGATGGAGTTGATTTTCTTCATAGCAGCCCATATGGTGCTGTGTTTCAGATTTGTGACTAAAACAGTGTTAATACACCCGTCTTTTATTGCTGAGCACTGCTTTCACAGGGTCAAGGCCTTCTCTGTTCCTCATTCAGCCCACCAGAGAGCAGGCTGGGAGTGGGCAAGAGGTTGGGAGGAGACACAGCTGGGACAGCTGACTCAACCCGAGCAAAGAGATATTCCATACCAGATAATGTCATGCTCAGTAATCAAAGCTGGGGGGTATATTTTCTGAAGTAGCCACTGCTTGGGGACTGGCTGGGCAGCGGGAGGTGGTGAGTGATTGCCTTGGCATCACTCATTTGGTCGGTTTTTTTCCCTTCCCTTTGGTTATTAAAGTGTTTTTATCTTGACCCATGAGTTTTTCTTGTTTTGCTCTTTCCATTCTCTCTCCCATCCCTCTGGGGGTGGGAGTGAGTGAGTGGCTGGTGGGTGCTTAGCTGCTGGCTGGGGTCAACCCACCAGGGGTAGCCAGAAAAATACCTACTGCTTTAGTTCCTAGTATCACCCTCCCTCAGAAAAAATTTTGTGCCAGGTAGGTAGAAGATAAGTCAGTGAAGTTTAAACTGGAAATATGATGCAATTTTTTTTAACATTTGCAGTAACGAATCACTGAACACAGGAACAAGTGGCTTCACCTTAGACACTGAAATTGGAATAAGATTACTTCAGCTGATCAGAGGAAGATGAGCTCTAGCCTGTTGAGTTAGCTTTTATGAAAGGCAGTGATGTGCAGTCAGTGTTGTTTTATGGCTGTAATTTAAGGAAATCAGTCCAGGTTGTAATAGCCTTTCCTAGCCTTTATCTATGAGTATTCCTTTTGACGGACCTCTCAGAAAACCAGTAGTTTTCATTTTCTTTTGGTTGAACTGTGAAGTGCCTCACCTTCAGGGTAGAATTTCCACTGGTTGATAGAGTGGGTGGAAACTGAGGAAGATTTCTGAATTACACTTTAGGGAAACCTTACAGTGTTTCTGCCATAACACGAACTACGCTTGTTTGATAAATCCTTGCTTAGTTCAGATAATGATATGGAAGGCATAATTCCACAAGGGTGAGATTGTTACACAGAGAAATAGGACTGCTGAAAGAAGCGTAAGCTGTTGTAGAAAATCTCTGTGATTTGAAAACTGGGGGAGAAAATGTGGTAACTGTTGACATGCTTGGCATATCTGAGAGCACGTCTTTAGTCTTTTGTTCTTTTACTGAGAAGTAGTTAATGTTTTAGAGTAACCTAGTACCAGTGACCTCCCTTTTGACAGCATTCTTGTCTGAAATGATTGAATGGGAGAAAGGAAATCTTTCAATAAAAAAGCCAAAGAACAAAGGCGTTTGATGCTATTTTGTGACCCCTGAAGTGGTATAATACATTTGGGACAATGATATTTGAAATATCAAGAATAAGATAGGAGGAAAAAATCCCTCAAAGGATACATAAGTGAAAAAATACAGCAAGAGGTTTACGTAGATATTGCATGTTATGATGTGCATGGTGGAGTTTGATAAACTGTCATGAGCTCACTCAGTGGAATTTCGGAACTGTCCACCAGACCTCATCTATCCAAAAATCACTAAGTAAGGTCAATGATGCATATTTTATCAACCGTTACATACATGAGTTGATTAATATCAGATAGGGCTAGTTCATCCAACTCAGGGAACTGAGTATATGATTTGCAAAGGATTTGTAGTGTAAAGAATTTGTTGTTTCCATTCTGCTCTCCAGAGTCTCCCTAAATATACGGTTAGTAACATAGGCCCAAAAATTGTTCTTCTGTTGTTGAACTGGTAGAGATATTTAATAGATGAACATTGAAGGAGGACTGTTAGCTATTCAGTGATGTTTGTTTTCAGACTCCCTCTTATTATTCTCATTGTATGAACCAAAAGTTTACCTCTTTTGTATATCAGAGTTAAAACCCTGATTTGAGATGTGAAAAAAGCAGTTTGAGACTTTGAATGTTAGTAGTCTGAGGCTGAAAATGTTACCTGGGTCACTAGTCCCATATTGTAGATTTCCCTACCAGTGCCACCTTCAGGGGAATTTCGTTTGCACCATAGTATCAGGGCCACCGTATAAGCTTTGTATTTTCTCTTTAGTTGTATGTCCAAAGTAACTTCTTTGTGGGGTGTGTTCCATACTGTATACTGCAGTTCTGAGATATTAAATTTAGCTGCACAGCTAGCTGAAACGGCAGGAATGAGTAGTGTTGAGGCTTTGAACAAAGAAAGTTGGTTGAAAATTTTTTAGTCAATTCCAGGTAAAAGTTTGAATATTTTCAAAAGCTGAGTAGGACTACTAATCTTATAGAGGTTTGCTCTCAACTGTTTTTCTACCTTGGTTAATTTGAAACAACTAGTGCGGTGCAGGCATGTGAATTGTGTTTATGTGGAGATTTGCTTTGTGTTGAATTTTATTCCATAGGGAGATGTGGTGATAATTTCATGAACATTTAAAATATGTTGAAGTCCATTTCGATTATAGTCTATAATGTGATTTTCTTCTTTTAATTCTGAATTGCTCGAGAAGATTTAAAGCCTAGCTATCTTCTGAAAGAAGGATGCTGGTATTTTTCCTTAATTTCCATGGAAAATAATCTTTTGTGGTAGAAGCAGTGATGTTTACTTTTATTCTCTCATTTAAGAATTGCAGATTTTTATTTTAACCAGTAAGAATAATGTTGAAACATGCATTTTTAAATATTTTTTTTATTTCCTTGCTTTGTTACTGCAGAAATCGGAAAGGAATTCTAAACAAAAAAATGTGCCAATCACTAAAAAGTTTATTAAGCTTACTTCCCTTCCACAGGTTTTCATTCAATTTTATATCTTCTTTGTTCACTTACAGCCTGTATGAAGTGATTAGCAAACCTAAATTTAGAAGTTTGCCTGTCTTCTAAGTTTCTAAGCTCCATTGCAGTGAACTGATATATAGCTAATACAGCCAGTAGAGCCTGGAGAGCAATTCTTCTTAAGTGGACATACACTGGCTAGTCAACTGGGACCTCTCTAGGCTCCCTTGACTTCTTCATTGACAAGATCACCATTCACGTTGGAGTGAAGACTGCTGTATTTAATTGTCTTAATTTGGAACTGCATCCCATCAAAACCTTGTAGTTTAAGCTGAGCCACCTAGTCTCTTTGTTTGGTTAGGAGAGACGGAGACAGACGTCTTCTGAGAGCAATTCACTCTACCTACTTTAAACATCTAATTTAAACCATGAAATGAGAGCATAATACAGTCAAAATCTGTGCAAGTAGTGCAATAGTCTGTAGAAGTCTATATAGTTAAAAACAAAACCTGTGATTGTTGTGTAGTTACTGTTATCAATTACAGAGCAAGATAGAATGTCTCTTAATTAACTTAATAACCTGATAGGTACATTTAGACATAGCTAATTAGAGTTTTCTTGTAATTGGGCCAATGATTAATAGACTGTGAAGACTGTTTCATTTGTATTAAATGCATAGACAGTCACAAGGAAATTAAAATTTGAGCCTGCATTGAATAACTAATACAGGACCTCAGGATAGCACAATAGTGAAAGATTATTCTCTTTATAAAGAATTAATATATTAAGTTTCTGGTTTAGACCTGTTTTTTTCAAGATCTTTTGCAGCCTTACCAATATGTGCATGAATCTCTTTTGGAAGCATCCACAGATCAACTTTTGCAAGCTTCTTTTAGAACAGTCTGTCTTACATAGTTTTATTAAACTAGTGAATGTAAAAGCATATGAAGTTACCATTGCAGAAGAAAGTAGAAATAACTGGTTTCATTTCTGCTTTGCACAGTGCAAGGTAAAATCCTTGGAGAAGTTAACTGCCAGTTTTTCTGGAGCTTATATCACCTTTCTGCCCGTTCTTTCTCATTCTGGTCAGGGCAGAACCTAATTTCGGGCAATACAGCGGAGAAGCAGCAGAAACAATGTCTTCACCCTAGTGCTCCAGTCTGTAGTAATCATGGAAGTTCGCTTTCACCCCTTTTCTGTGCTGCCGTGTCTCTTGTGGGTGCACAGGGAATTAATAGCTACTGACATCTGAACAGGCTTCTTCACTTGTTACACGGCTGGAAGGGAGAGTCTGAGAGCAGTCCCACTGATAGAAAAGACAAAAGGACATAGACTGAAAGGAAGACATAGCAGCAGAAAGAAGATAGGAGGAGAGAGATTTTGAGTAGTGAGCAGTTGATCTGGCAGCATGGAGACTCAATCTGCCATGACTTTTTATTTGTTGTTATAAGGCATACTGTGCATGGAAGAACATATTATAAAGGTAGAGAAGGCATTCTATTTTTCTTGAATTAGGTGAAAATGAGAACAAACAGAAAACTGAGAAATTTGAGCTAGAAAGGCAAAAAGTATAGTTAATATTTTAAGAGACATGTAAGTGTCTTGCATTTCTGTTTTCATGCATAGTTGAAACTGTTGAATTTTTCATCAAGAAATGAATCTCAGTTTCAATGATCTTGTGCCATTTTTACTCTGCTGTTAATGCAGAGGCGGCTTCATTGAGACTAGTTGGTCTTTTTCTTTTTCTTGTGGAACCTTGCCTACTTAGCACATTGTGAGTCAGACTGCTGCTAACCAAAAAGGAATTTTATTTTTGTAACTTGTTGTACAATTTAGTTTTTCTTATTTAATACATTCACTTTTGTCATCTTTTTTTGAAACATTTCAAACTTGTAAGAGTATATTTAGAGTACCACGTAGTATGTTATTCCTGCTGTCTATGAAGATGTCACCCAAGCAACAGATGAGAGCATCAAATAAACTTTGGATAATTTCATCAGAAGTTTAAGATAGTTTTACTAGGGAATGAGGCTAAGATGAGAATACCCCTAATAGGCATTCCTCATCTGTAATGTCTTTTCACCTTCAGTGAAGTATATGTTTTTATTTAAAAAATGAGCTGAGTGCTCACTAAGTACAGTAACAGCCTGTGTGAAGTTTTTTGCTTTTTTTGTTGGGTGGTGGTTTTTGTTTGTTTGTTTGTCTTGCCCCTCCCACCCCTCTACCCCATGCCATAGCTAAGCAACCAAACACAGGCAGATAACATATTTCCTTGTAATTGACAATTTGCTGGGGATGACAAGAGTCTCAAAGGAAGCATGAGCTTGAAGAGCATGGGTTGGGGGCTGAGCAGATGGAGTTAGGTCCCTTGATGGACTGGGCGGCAGAATTTGGTAGGAGGGCAAAGGCAGTGAGGATCATGGAGTTGTGATCCTACTTCCGGGATCTCTGACAGTGTGACAGGAGTATATGGAAGGAGATAACACCTCCTGCATGTGAATGTGAATTTACACAGAGCATATGTCTGAAGCTATTATCACTGCTATTGTTATTGCTGGTTGGGGCGGAGGTGTTTGCAAATTCTGCAGTTTGGGAACCCAGCTGTGATAAGTTGGAGACCACTTTCACACCTTGCTTGGAGCAGCTTGAGAAGCAAATCTCAAAGAGCTTCTTTACTCCCCTTTTGCAACAGAATACTCATAGTAAAGAACTATGTCTTCTTTAAATGGCAGGCTTCGTAATCTGGGTCACCTTTGTGTTGACTTGAAGTTGCATTTACTTTTAATGACATCTCTGAAAGTGCTTATGGCAGAGCAGTTTGAGGCTTTTTACACAAATAAGTAGTGGTTTTTTTGAACTGCATAGTATTTTCAGTTTATGAGGATTCCAGCAATGATATTTGTTTTTTGCTTTAGGTGTACAGGATTGGTAAAACTCATTTCTTACTTCAGATAGGTAAAAGAACTACAGATGTAGGCTACTTTTAAATTTTCTTATTGCTGTCACAGAATAGAACTGATTATGCTCTGGGACAGCACAGATCTCTGTATCACTCAGGCCTTACTATCAATATATTAACAGTAGGTAAAAAAGTGGTCCTTTTGAATAGGAGCTAATTTCACATCACCTCAGAATAGCACTTCTTTTATTTATTTTTTTAACTGTGTGCAATTACGTTCTTTAGTTTTATTGCTGTATCTCAGAATAATGTAAAGAATCCTATAATCGGTTTTATTTTATTAGGTCTGTTTCTGTTAATGAAAGACCATTTCTTCCGGTAACAAGCAAATCAGTGATGGCAACAACTCAGTAGCATTTGTCTTACATTGACATGTAGACATTCTAAAAATGTTCATCTCTGTATTATCTTTTTTAATGCTACATTAATTTTGCAATGTATTATTAATAGATTGTCACCCATGCATGTCTTTAAAAAATTAAATAGTATTAATGCATGTATCTCAGTTCTCATCATCTTGCTTTTATTAATCTAAGACATAAAAATAATTTTCAAACCATGATTCAGAGAAATTATTTAAATTACAAGTAAGCTATTACAACTGACGCTTTTCTCTTGGTAATAGAATCCTCTGCAGTGGAATTCCTACAGCTATTGTGGTCCATTACAAGCACAAGATTACATCTTTCCACTTGTCACTAATTCTGCATTTTGGCAGGGAAAAAAAGAAAGGTTTGCTGTTACCGTGTTGCCAGGCAACCAAAATAAGAGTTACTCCAATTTCTGGATTTTTCTTGTATGATGTATATCAGAGGGTTTCTCCTACCTTGGTGAGAGACAGTCTAGATGAAGTTACACTCCATAGCTTTACCATTTCCAAGATTAATAAGTAGCTTAATTTCTCCCTGTTGAGTTCCATTCAAAACCAAAGTTACTCTTTTTTTCCATTCCCTGTAGATAGTTATCAAAAATCATGTCACAGATGATAAACATGTCTTCACAACACATGAGATAGGGCATGTTTTCTCCTTTTTGTTTTCTGAAGTTTAAATTTCTCTTTCTGAAATGGAAAGCTTGTTTCTGTCTCATTTTCACTTATAGCTAGTTGTTTATACCACTACTTGAATAAAAAAAATGTAAGGTCTTGGAGTGGACAAAGATAACTTGCTGTGTCTTAATAATCCTGCATGCTGTTACTCATGTTTACTGCTATTTGGTATACTCGCTCTTAAGTATCTTTTCCCAACACAATTAACTGATGGTAATAACAAGTAACTACCGGTATTTGAAAAATCATTTATTAAATGAAGGTGTACAGAAAAGTTGAAGCGGAGATACGACTTAAGTGTGTGGAAGTTATGGCAAGATTTGTGCTTGGGAATAGATGAAGAAAGAATAAATGCTCTTAATAATTTAGTCAGTTTTTTGTCCTGATTTTGTTGTAGATTCTTGTAATTTTTTACATCTGTGGAGCTTTTTTGTTTTGCAGCAGCAGCCACAGATGTCCTGTGAAACTATGTGGATTTCAGGCTCACATCCCACATTAGTCATTGATTTCCTCTCAGGTCCATCACAGAGCCACAGCTTCTTTCTGGATTCCTAATCTGTGTAGGGAGCCAGGAAGAACCTCGGCAGCAATACAGAGAGTTGCTTTCTGCAGCCCTGCAAGGCCAGGGCATGTAACAGCGATTAGATAGTATCAATGCATGACATAGGAGATGGTTTCGTGTTGACAATGGTTTTGTATCCGTATCTGCAACAGTGTAATAAAGTATTTGCTCACGTCTATACAATAATATTTTGGAGGACTTGCTTTAAAAAAATGTCTGCCTGTTTGATCAGACCTTGGAGTTCTCAGATACAAGTACATATTCTAACTAGATCATTGTTCTATGTCTGGGTGAGATCAAAGATGCACCAACCTTCCTGATACGCCAGTTTCCAATGAGAAGAAATTTGGATGTATGGGTCAGAGAAGAGCTGCTTGCTGCTCTGAAAAGGTGCTTGTTCAGAATGGTTGAATGAACAGTATTTAGATTGTTTGGGGTAAATTTGAGCAGGTAGCAGGGGTTGGGTTGTTTAATGCAAATTCCAGTGGATAAGTGACTGTATAGGGTAAGAGCACTTCAGACATGAACACTTCATAGGGCAAAGCTAGCAGTAGTTTGAGGAGATGGGTGTTTCCAGTTGTTTTCTTCAAAGTTGAAAACAGGCTTTTCATTTATAAATGCTCCTTTACTTTTGGTAAATACAAGATTAGATTAGGTGCAATATCCCACTAATTTTTGTTTTGTTTTAATTTTCTAAAGGAGTTGATGACCAAGCTGATAACAGAGACACCTGACCAGCCAATCCCATTTCTAATTGATCATCTTCAGTCCAAACAGGGGAATCGCAGTCAGCTTCAGAGAACGTTGTCTGGCTCTGCTGCCCTTTGGGCAGAAAGTGAAACATCAGGTATGTTCTGTATGCTGGAAAGGGCTAGTCTCCAGTATAATCTTCCCAAATTTTTGTCCATGAATTCCTGGATGCACATGTACCTGCTGAACAGGTACTACTCTGTAGTTTTGAGCATGCACAATAAATCCTGTTTGTCCAGTAGATACTGAATTTAATATATATTGTTGGCTGTCAGCTCAGCCTCTGCACATATCATGTGAGTATGGATCAGAAGTACAGGGTGGAAACAATCCCAGTCTCAATGAGAAAGAAGGTGCATATAAAGGTCCCTTGATTCCCCTGCTGTCCTCTTTGCTTTCTCTTTCTCTTTACCTTGTTTTCCTTTCCCCTCCCATGGTGTATTTGTGCCCGAGATTAGCCTCTGTTGAGGTATTTTCTTTAATAATACACATTTTTAACAACCCATCATTCCAACACTTACTGAGAAGATGCTATTACTACTTTATGAACTCCAGTGTGAATAATTTATGACTGTAGATCTTCAGAAGCATAAAAAAAAATCTGAAATAATACCTGCTCTGATTCTAAAGTAGAAATTTTAGCTTTGATATTCTGGTACAAGCTATTAGAATGTTGGGTTTGTATTTAAAAATTGACTGTGATCTGTTTCAGACTACAGTAGATCTCAAATAGTTGCTGATAGTCAAAATGTTAGTTGCCTGACAAATCAACTTTTTATTTCTATCAAATGTAAAGTTTTAAGCATAGGCAGTCAGGCATGTAAGAGAATAAATGGAGGTTAAGGACTTTTAATAACAAAAAATAAGATGTCATGTTTTTAATGAAAATCACATTAATGAATTTCTAAACTTTGTTTAGGAAATGGAAGAAATATGAAATTTAGCATAAATCAGAGATAGGAGAACAGAAAGAGCTGACTTTGGTTTGGACTGATAGGTCTTGTTTTTTCTGGATTAATTGTTTATTGTCTTTGAAAAATGACCCTACAAATGTTATAATTGCCTGATTCAATTCTTTTAACAGAAAATAAAGGCACAAGGAGAGATTTTAGAAGTTATGATAAACCTTGGCAGGTAAATGCAAAAAAGCCTAAAAAGTCAAAGAGCGACCTTGCCGTGTCCAACATTTCTCCACCATCACCGGAGTCCAAGTCATGTAAGAAAGCTTCACTGCATTATTAATTCATGCATACTTCCAAACCCATAGTATGTTTTTCTGTTGAATTAGGATTAAAATGGAAAGCAAACTATGAGCAGTTGAAATGGCTAGATAAATGTTAGAAGAGTTTGATTCATGCTTTACTTTCACTTGAGTTATGAATATTTAATAATATCCTATGTTGTCATCTACAGATAAAATAGAATTCTAGATAGATAGATAAAAACCAGAAGAATATCTGGGTGTCACACACAATTTTATGTTCAGATACCAATTATGATTTTATGTTTTAGTTTGCATTGCCATTTTGCACGTGTAAAATCTGTTCTGTTGATATTCGTCCTAATAATATTTTTTTTCAGTGGGTCAGGCAATACAAAACTATGAATTATGAACAGATACCGTTCAAGACATGTGGGCAGTGTTAGCAGAACAGGTGTACTGCTCTGAGAGTTGCTGAAGGAATCTAAATGTACACTGAAAGAAAAGGCAGAATAGAAATAGAGTGACTGAAGAGAATATTGTCAATGACCTGTAAAATAGAAGTAGTAAAAATAGAGGCAGCAAGCCTTAATGAAATGTAGTGCTGCCTGTGTACTGGCTATTGAAGAAATTTAATTTTTAATCTTGATTTTTAATGGATTTTTTACATAAATATATCATACATCTACATATATATGTATAGGTACACACACACGCAAGTGTGTATACAAGATTTGTTCTTGAAAATAAATTGCAAAATTATATTTTTTTCTGTTGACTATTGTAGCTTTTTGAAATTTTTATAATAGCTAAATCTTTTTAATAACTCAGAGTGTGATTAGGTGGGCCAGATGAGAACAGATATATACTATACTGCAATATAAGGCTTGCTGTCTTTCCTCTAAAAGCAAGATGGGAAAGTCTAGACTGCAGTGGAGTCAACGAAAAATCTCCCAGTGGCCTCAGTGGGTCAAAATATAGCACAACAATAGGTAAAGTAAATCATGATAAGATTTATGCAATAGAGACACTGTGCTTTTGGGTAGTTAACAGTCTTACATGGTTATGAAACCTTTTTGATTGAGAATAAATAACTGCAACAAGTAAAAAATAGCTGTATAGGTAGCTTTTCTCAGGACTGTGTCATCCTAGCAAGATTTGTGGATTATTTTTTCTGGAAATGGAGCATGTGTTTCTGCTTCTTCTTCACAAAGCACATTCCTTGCTTCAAAAAGAGTCAAATTTGATCATCGGTTCCACTGTACCTCTCTGGGCACATTAATTTTTAAGTCAGTCCAAAAGAAGCATGTGGATTTTAATTCACTTTCAAGAGAAAGTGGGGATATTCAGAGAAGTGGTCATAGTCATTCATAATCTGAGGCTAATCTAAACAGTCTTTGCTGGATAACAGAAATTCATGGAGATACTCTGTTAGAAACAGTGGCCAAGGGTATTGTGAGCTGTTCCTGTCATCATACTGTGTTCTCCTCCCTCCCTGCGCTTGCACTTCAGACTCAGTGATACTCATCAAGTAACTTCCATGCCATTTCCTAAAGATTCAGGTCCTCAGTCTTTATGCCAGGTAGAGGCGTGACATCATGTCACTCCATTTGTGTGCCTACTACAAGTTTCATGCTTGTTGGTCCTTAGGTTGTCCCAGGAGAGGGTCAAAGAGGAGGCTGGGCACTCTAAACTACCAGGTCACATGTCAAGCAAGGAAATAATTTATACATCCATAATAAGACTGGTCTCAATGATCTGTCCTTGTGGACTGAAGGGCAGCTAATAATGCTCTTCAGTTGGTAAGGCTTGCTCTCAAGCTACCCAAGTCCCTAAGTCTAGCAGCAGAGTTTGTTGGAGTGCAGCTTTACCCACAACAGAGGAAGATAGAATTAGGGTGTGTTTAGGGCAATTGGACGTACATAAATACATGGCACTATATGGGATTCATTCTAAGCATGGTGAGAGGAGACTAATATTATTGCAAGGCCATTCTATCATCGCTGAAAGGTCATGATGATTGTGGGAGGTTCCTGATGACTAGAAAAAGGCAAACATTGCATCGATTTTGAGGAAGGGCAAGAAGGAGACTTCGGGGACTACAAGCTGATCAGCCTAACCTCACTCTCTGGGAAGGTTATTGAGCAAATTTTCCTGGAAGGTGTTCCCAGCCACAAGAAGAAGGAAAATGTGATTGGGAACAGCAAGCATGGATTTATGAGATCATACATGCCTGATCAGATCAACTTGATTACCCCCTTAGATGAAATAACTGGCCCTGTAATCAAAGAAAGAGCAGAAGATGTTTAATACTTTGACTTTAGCAAAACCTTTTTCAATCTCCTATAGTATCCTTACAACTCAATTGGTGAAATATGGACTGGATAAGTGGACAACAAGATGTGTGGAAGATTGGCTCAACTGTTGGATTCAAGGGATTGTGACTGGCAATGCAAAGTCCAGTTGGAAACTCTATCACTAGTGGCATGCTTAAGGGACTGGTACTGATACCAATACCATTCAAAAGTCTTTCTTAGAACGTTCTCTTAGGTTTGCAGGTGAGACCAAACTGTGGGAAGTGGTTGGTATTCTGAGTAGCAGGGATGCTATTCAGAGGGACCTCAACAGGTTTGAGGAATGGGCTGAGAGGAACCTCATGAAGTTCAACACAGGCAAATGAAAAATCTTGCATCTTGGATGGAATAACCCTGAGCAGTATTATAAACTGGGTTCTGAATGGCTAGAAAGTAGCTTTGCATAAAAAGACCTGGGGTGCTGATGGACAAGAACTTGAATATGAACCAGCTGCGGCTGTGTGCTCTTGCAGTGCTGAGGGTGAGCTGCATACTAGGCTGCATTAGCAAGAGTATAGCCAGCAGTGTTTATTTTGCACTTTGAGATGGCATCTGGAGAATGTCATGGTAGACAATGGTATACTGGAGCAAGTCCAGTGGAGGTCCACCAAGGTGATGAGAGGGCTAGAGCATGTGATGGACAAAGAAAAACTGAAGGAAATTGGTTTGTTCATCCTGAAGAAATGAAAGCTAAGGGGAGATTTCATTGTCAACATCAACTATTACGCTGGAGGGTGGTAGAGAAGATATAGCCAGATTCTTCTTGAAGGTATATAATGAAAGGACAAGGGGCAACAAAAATTGTACTCTGAGGGGTGGTCAAATACTGGAACAGGTTGTCCAGAGAGACGGTGGAATCTACATCCTGGGAGATACTCAAAACTCAACTGGATAGTCTGAGCAACCTGCCCTGAATGGACCAGTTTTGAGCAGCAGGTTGGACTAGAAGACTTTCAGAGGTCCTTTCCAGCCTAATTATCCTCTGATTCCATGCTTTTCTGTTTACACTCTTTCATATTTTTTTTTGTTTTAAACCTTGATTCCTCTTATTATTTTCATGACTTACTCATCCCTGCAAATATTTGTCTCTGCAGCTTTTTGAAAATACCTTGTGTATTTGAACTACAGTTTTTTTAATTGCTATCACAGAAGCTGGTTTCAGCCATGTCCTTTTTTGCCATATCTTGCTTCTCTTATTTTCTGTCAACAGCCAAATTAATACTGACATTTTTTGACTTTTTTTTTTTTTGCTGGGTTTATGCCAGAATCAGTGGGTACTGTGTACCCCTTCAACCACTCAGATCAGCAGAAAGGAAGCATGTTCAGAAGCCATTTATTGCTCTGTCCAGACATGCACAGCATATTCCATTTGTTTTGTGCCTTCAGCTTGTACTTCAAAACATTTTTGGATGATGGTGTATGTTTTTTTCCAAAGCCTCTCCAAAGAGCTAATAAGGACTCATCTGAGAAACAGAATGTTTTGGGCCTGCTGAGACCTAAAGATTTACTCTCAGATTTGTGTTTAAAACAGACCACCCCCCACACCCAACAACCTAAAAAGCCCCCCAAAACTGCCAAAACAAACCCAAAATTTAATGGAGTCCATCAGCTGTAATATGTTTTGTTGCAGAGCTTTTTTCTTATGGCTGTCTTGTTCAAATGATCCTGAACTTGTAAGTTCATTCAGAACTGAGAATTGCCATTTCATAGGAATCTTTGGAAACTTCAGGAGAATTGATTTATTTAATTCGGAAATATTTTTTTCCTTCAGCAAAGCTGATGTTGACTGCAGTGTGCATGTTATTCCTGCACAGATATCTCTTTCTTATTCATTCAACTTTTTTAATGGAAAGATTCCTCTTGTCCCTCCTCCTGCCTGTTACAATCTCAGTCACACCTGAAACAAACACACAAACAAGAAACCCTGGTATCTAAGGGATCTGACCACTTGTTTGGTGTGTGCAAAACCAGAATTAAGCAGAAGCTACTGTTGTTGTCTGGCAAGGAAGAGGCTTGAAGCTAGGGCTCCTAGCGTGTGTGTGTACCTGTGTTTTTGTGTGTATATAAATGTATTTAATGAAATGTTTAGATGATCACATTCTGTATTTGAAGAGCAACAAATTTGGAAGTTTCTAAATAGTTTGTGAAACAGACTTCCTGCTTCCTAGCTAGCTACTTTACCTAAAAGTAGGGTGATCTCTTCACCACCTCCATATTAAATCAGACCACACATCATCCTTTCATTCTGCTTCAGTTCACCATTCTCACCATATCCCATTTACAATTGCATTGTTGGGTACTTCTGATTGCCCTTGATCAGTCTAGGACTGTAGGCTATCATTCTCTTAGCCTTTTAATATCCAGGGACTGTGTAAACCAGTTTGGCTGTATTATCAAAGAACTCTCATCTGCATGCTATTGCAAGATTTAAATACATGAGTAATTTTATGCTCAATAATAACACATTTTTTTTTGTTCTTTGAGATGCAAGATGGTCATACAATGTATTAATGAAACATAGGATTTAATGAGCAACTGGTCTGATTCTGTCTGCAAATCATGTCTTGAAAAGGCACATATATGTAGCTAAAAACAGTACTGATCTTGTACCATCATCCAGTAGAAAATAAATCTGCTGATTTATGACAGAATTCATAACACATCTGTGAATGAATCTGATGTGCAGTTGTTGGGGGGGGCACGCCACCAGAAAATCAGAAATACTGGAAAGCATGTCTTTGCAGTCTTCTAAGATGAGATGGGGAAATCTCAGCTCCATAAAGGCAAAACCTAAATATTTCTATACAAATGCTATGATGTAGAGGTAAAAAATCTTTTGAATTGTAGGCAAATAATTTCAAGATAAAGTGTTATATAAATCTCTCAAGTAACAGATGAGGTTGAGGCAGGTAATGTGATGAGGGATTTAAAATTACTGATATGATGATTTTGAGGAATGAGTGAGTATAATAAAGAGGAAGGTCAGCATATTATGAAAGGTTTTTCCTAAATGTGTGGTGACATATGCATGGAAATGATATATAATGGACTTCATACATACAGAAGAGAATCATATATTTCAAAAGATCTCAAGGAAGGGTCATATGGTCTTTATACAGTTCTGCATGCTTCACACAAAGCCATCCATTTGAAAATGACCAGTGCTTGTTTATCCTGTAGTTGGGAAGATACAAGTTTATATTTTAAAAATGTTTGTAAGCAAGCAGAAAATGAACCTTGGAAGAACAGACACATGCCATATGATGTAATGAAGTAGATTTTAGTTTTAGTATCAGTTCAGTAGTTGGAAGAGTAGGTAAGTAAGATGAACTATGTCTTCTCTAGAAGTAATAAAAATTTCAGTCAGTTCTAATTCTGCTTAACTTTCCCGTCAGTTTTGGCTCAATAGAATGAGCCAGACTCATTGTTGAAACAAATTCTATTGAAACTCAGAAATGTTCCATGACAGCATATCTGTTTTGATACATTTTCACTGAAGTATGAAATGGTTCACTGAAACACAGACTGTAGTACACCAGCATGCAGAGCAAATTTCCACCATGTTTTTGACTGGCTTCCTACCATCCATCTAGTGAGATGCAGTCCAAGCTTCCTGTGTTTGTGGGACATTTTTCTGAAACTAGGGACCAGACCACTGTCTCCTGAGCGAGTTTCCCTACTTTCCAAGGATAGAGCCTTGATACTCTCATTTTCCTGATGCAGGTTGGTCCATATACTCGGCAGCTGCTGATCCTGGAAGCTCCACAGCTGTGGAGCAGAACTTATATTTGTTTCACTCAGCTTCTATCCCATGACAAATTTTATTTCAAAATCATATGGTTTCTCAAAAATACTGTCTTTTGGTATTTTGAAAAATGTGGTTTGTTTCAAATCCAAGCTTGTTGAAATTTTCTGCAACCTGGAAGCTCTATGGTTTGGTCATCTTTGTACATGGTTTTACAATATTAAATTATTGCCTCTTTGTATTTTGGTGGTACTGTGAGATTTCTGTGGTGTGGTGAGTTCAGTATGAACACGGAAAGAAAAGTCTGTCAAACTGCTAGTAGGATAGAGTGAGTGATGCTGTGGAATATACTGTTGGTACACTGAAGGGAGAAGATGAGATGGCTCAAAAAGCAGGCAATAAAGGAGCATGTGATCTCAATATAAACCACAGGTGAGCGAAAATAGAGAGACCTTATTATAGAATGTCTTTCCTAGTTTACTAAATATTTATATTTGCAGTTAGTAAAGGTTTAGAAAAAATACTAGATGGAACATTTTGTTTTCTCTAAATATGAAAAAGGATGAGAAATACTGAAGTTGAGCTATTAAATTTAAGTTAATTATGCTAGGATCTATGAACAGAGGCAATTTCTGGTCACACAAAAATTTAGATAACTTTTAATGAACATAGTGGTTCCTAAACCAGGGAATTATAAATTAAAGGATCGGCATTTAAAAGTATCAATGAAAATTACAAGCTGTCCATCTGAGTAAAGGCTAGTCGTACCCTAATACCTTAAGGCCTGTATATACTCACTAGGAACCACCATAGCTCATTATTTCCATTGTCCTCAGAAGGAAATACATGACTTGGCTTTTTTGAACACAAAGCAGAACCGGACTCTGACAGTCCAACTTGCCCCTCTCTTCTCTTCTCCTTATTGAGGCTTCCTGTGTCTCTTTCTTCCTACTCTTATCTCTGAAGGTCCTTTTTAATGTCTCCTTTGTCTTCTGTCTTTGAGAACGTCTGTAATTGCAGTCTAATGTATTAACTTCCCTAATACTTACCCAGGTTCCTGAGTGGATGTTAACAGATCAGAATATACTCTGAGTTGTTAGACCCAGTATAGATGTCCAGTTTGAAGATGGCTTGGTTTATGTCTACAGAGATGGAATCACATTCTTTGTGGTGGAAGGACTGAAACATACCATTGTCCCATTTCTTTACCTGGAAAGGATGGATATTGACTTAACTTCAACTTTCCCTCATGGACTTGATCCAAAGTGGAGCAGATTCTATATTCACACAGAGGGCAGTCAGCAATAAGGCAAATTTCAATAGCAACAGTTATTTAATACATTTTGCAGTAGCTACCAGAACTCGAAGTCTGAGCATAATTTCCCCATACCATCATAAAAGCATTCTGGAATTCAAATGATCATAAGATACTGCTTTTTTTGCACAGTCTGTAGGTGTCTGCAAATTTCCTTCTTGCCATGTAAATGAAAATGAAGTTTGTAAGCATAAATTAGTTGACAACTGTCAAAATAGTAAATAAAAACTTCAGAGCTGTCCAGGTTATATTGGACATTGTAGGCTTTGTTTCTGAAGTTATTTTTAAGTGAGTAGCTAGCAACCATTGAGAAACACAACTGGCCCTTTCTGTTGGGAATGTGGACTAGGCATCATCATCTTCACACCAGCAAGTGCAGTTCTCAGCATGGTAATGCCATGTTTGGAGATGACCCAACAATTGCATTTGGTGGCAAAGGCAGCAGATCACTTCGTTCAGAACACTGGCAAAAAGAACATGTTAAACAGCGGTTCCAGAGACAGCATAATTTTTGTTTTCATTTCTACAAGTTGTTCAAAAGGTTCACATTGGTCAATGCAGACCTGTTCATTATGGGTCTTGCATATCTCAGAAGCTCCTTCTCTTTTTCCCTGCCACTGTAGGTGAAGTTAGCTCAGCAGTTGAGAAACTTATTTTAAAATTGAAATAAAGCTTTGGGTAATAGATAATGAGTAGGAGACTGTAAGCTCAGGACTGTGCTTCCCAAGGATCGAGTTTGTTTACTTTCAGTATCAGAATAAAGATTACAGGCTGTACAGTATGGGCAATAGGGACATATTTTGTTTCACTGTTTTTATGAACTGTTATCTACATTTTATGACTTTGTAAAAAAAGATTGTATATACTTGTTGTTTTAAAAGCTTTATGTAAAATATTTCTCTTTCTTTTTGATAAAATGACTAGCAAAGCTAAAAGTACCAGTTACTCATTTTCATTTTGACATTTTTCCTTATTGGCCCTAGGACACACAATTCTATTTTACGTAAATGAAGTACCCTCATATGCAATGTTTTTATTACATTTTTATGTTATTGCATTATTTTTATTAATTTTTAATTGTTAATATTAATTATTCCTGTTTACCAATTAAATCAGTTGCAAGAATCATCCCAAGTATGGATTTGTTCATAGATGTTTTCATTTTTACTTCACGTTGACCAAAGAAAATATTTCCAGCTGTTAAAATAGGAGGATAGTTAAGTAATTTCCACTCAGGGTACTTGTCATTTTGCAGCTTTTTTTCTACTGTAGGAGTCTGAACTACCAAATCTAAACTTCATCTATATATCTGTGTATATTTAGTGCCAAGGTCAATAGAGCATCCTAAATGGGATTGGAGGACAAAACCGGAGAACCATGATTTTGATGAACTAAATCATATTCTTCAAGAGAGCAAAAAACTTGGAAAAGCCCTTGAGAATCTGTCTCGCAGTAAGTTGATTGATTTTAGTTTTTTAATGTAACCATGCAGCCTGAATTGTAATTTGGAAATATGTATCAAGAAGGTGGTCTTCTATTCAATGAAGACCAAGTTCATTGACATCAGTAGTTACGTTCCTGTTGATGAGGTTTACAGAATGTCTGAGATAATTTAGCAGCTCTCCTGCTGACTGAAACTACTTCCCCTGTATCTCCTTTTTTGTTACATTAGTTTTCTGCCAGTTTAGTGAGCTGAATTAGCTCATAAAAAGATCAACACAAGAGGCTGGTTTAAGGAAAATGGTGGGAACATGCAGCAGTGAGACTGCTCCTCTGGGTGGTAGCAGTTAGATTGGATTAACCTTTGTGAAACCTTAACCTCATTGATGGAGATCAGACCTGTCATTGAAAAACAATTAGGTATTTTGTATCCTCAATTATTTCCTTCAAGTTTCCAAAAGCAATTCAAATAAATATTTTAAAGCATCTCAAGTAAATACTCAAAAACATGGTACCCAATTATTTCATAACAAACCCCAAGTATTATCCTGTAAAAGACATAGTCAAACAGGAGCCGTTTCAAAAATAACATGCTAATATAAGGAGTAGCTCTGAGAATTACTGGATATGATTTGGAATAGCTTCCCCCCCCCCCCCCCCTTTCCTGGAGAAGAGAATTCTGAAGGACATCGGTGGGAGCAAACATGACTAACAATTATCAAAGTATGAAAAGTACTCTCTGCCATGGTACATGAAAACTTAGTACAGTGTGGTCTGGGAGACATTTGAATGAGAAATACTTCTTTCTCCTCTCATTAAATTTTATCCATGGCACTTCCTGATTCACTGGAGAAATTGCAGATGGTGAGGTCAGAAACAGAGCTGAATGAAGAATGGAAGATCTGTTTTGTGGAGAGTTTTGAGATTCAACATTTTTCCAAATTGTGTCAAGTACCCAAAACTAGTTTGCCCAAATTCCCTCTCTCCCAAATGTTTTAGGTTGATCTCAACGATGATATTCTGAGAAATTTTCATATTTATATTAATTATAGTAGTATAGTTACAGGGCTCTTTTCAAATACATTTCTAGTACATTGGTCTATCTGCCTCTAAGGAGCTAAAGCACCTCCAATCAGGGTCTCTGATTTGCAGCCCCGCTATTGCCTGACCATGTTACTGTGATGGGTGCAAGTGTTGTTTTCAAGCCTTTCTTTTTTAGAGACTTGTAACCAAGCTTAACACAGATACAGAAACAGATACAGATTTTTATTTTTTTTTTTTCAGTTTCAGAAAGGGTTATTTATTCACTGTCTGGAGATGCAAACCAACAAGATGTGAGAGTTCAATAATAAAGGACTAAATCCATCCTTCAATCCTACATCTTTGTCTTTCCTTGTGCATATTGTGTAGGTTCCACTGAGCTCTGGCTTCCTTATATCTAAAATACAGTTTGCAGCATTCTGTACCGCTCTTTGCCACAAAGTTTTCTAACTGAAGTGCAAAACACTGCAGCTCTTCTGGGCCCTACGCTTGGACTGGAGGTGAACGTACCTGGTCAGTGTTGCTGGAGCCAGGTTTTCATAGAGTTATTTCACAAATGAAACATTCTTCACTATTTCTTGCCAGAACTTGATGTTTTCTGATGATTTATCAAGATAATATTGAATTTTAATCCTACCCCCCAGAGTGCTTTAAATCACTTGCAGCCTGATAGTAAGTTCACTTTCATGAATGTGCTCTCTATTTCTTCATCCAGATCATTAATGGAAATATTGTCAGACCTCTTCATGATTCCATTTCAGATCTGACAACCAGCCCTTGAAAGCTACTCAGTAAGTGTGTTTTTTCCCACCTTGCAGTGATTTCACCTAGAATGTAATTCTCTAATTTGTTTACTGCAGTATCATCTAGGACAGTAAACAAAGTCTTATTATAGCTGGAAGTGTTTTACATCTACTTCCTCCTCTTATCCACTAGGCAAGTTTCCCAGTTGATAAAGCAAGTAGACTGATTTGATGCGATTCATTCTTGATAAATTCATGTCGGCTGGTTCTTACCACCTTTCCTATCCATTAGATGTTGATAAATTATTTATTTAACATATTTTGTCAAATATTCTTGCTGCTGTCAGATTTAGGCTTGCTGGTTAGTAGTTCTCCACATATTCCCTTATTCTTTTCCAAAGAAAGATACGTTATTTGCCCTTTTCTGTCCTCTCTGTTCCTGAAAGACAGTTGCTAATGGATTAGAGGTTTCCTCATCTAGTTAGTTAAGTGCTCTAGAGTGAATTTCACAAGATTCTGCCAACTTGAATGTATCTAAGTCATCAGAATATCTTTCAGCTTTCCATCATCTGGTTTGCAGTTTTTCCTCTTAAAATCACTAGCATTAAGCATCTGGCCACAATTAATTTTTTTGTAAAGACTGAAGCAGTGAAAGTATTGAATACTGGGATTTCTTTGTATCTTCTGTTATTTGCTTTCCCTCTCTTCGATGTAATAGTTCTGTATTTTACTTTGTCCTCATTTCCTAGTGTATTTATAGTATCTTTTCTTGTGGCTTTTTTTGTTCTTTGATAGTTGTTACTCATTTTGCAGTTTAGCCTTTTTGGTTGTATCATTTAAACACGCATCAGATTAATTCTAAGCTGTATGTCCTTGTTCCCAGTTTTTGTACTGCTGATTTTCAGATCACTTCAGGAAATAAATCTGTTCTTTGCTGTGATTTCTTCCATGTTCGGATGATATAAAAATTACAAATGAAAAATGTGAGAAGTTTGGAAAAAAAAAAAAGAAAAGTTATAATATTGAAAATAAATGTGGTTTTATTGTTCTTCTGAAGGTAGAATACAGATTGCACATAGGAAGTATTTTAGAGGGTTTCAATGAATAGACACGTCTAGAACTTTGAAAGTATAAGACACATGAAACTCATTCTGTGCTGTACCCGAACAAGCATCCCATGTGGTGAATTTTACAAAAGCTATGACAAGGTCCCATAGCTACCTTCTCCAGTGTTAATGCTTGGTTTGGGCAGGCTAGTCAGTGCTTTTAATTCTACAAGCATGTCCGTAAATTGTATGAGTCTAATGCTTCATTTGATACTAATCTTGTTTCGAAGCAGTATGGGACAGGCACTGGGGCTCAACAAATAGTTAAGTATGCAAATGATCACTATGTACTATTGATGGCTTTTTACAGCACCCTTTCGTTTCATTCTTCAGTATTTTAACAGGGAAGAGTGCCACATAAAACCAGATGTTTGAAGGTAAATGAATTTTCCATCAAGTCCTGGAATTCATTTTCATTTTTAAAGATGAGCTTTGGATCTTGTAGTGAGTTTCCAGGACTTCATTGCCTGCTATGCAGCTGACACAGCCCGTGAATTAAACTCTAGTTTCTATTGCTTCATTCACTATGCAGTCTAGATACCTGCTGTGAGACAAACCTGTGCACTTCACACAAAATTAGAACTGCCTGAAAGCTTTGGAAGGTGAGATTCAGGCACTTGGATGTCTGGTTTCTCCTATGTTCAGTCCTCCTAGTGATTAAAACTGAACTTCCTTATATTTGGAGCCCTCCTCCCAAGCCCCGTCAAGACAATATGTGAGTAATTCTGTGCTGCAGTAGATCTGAGAAATCAAAAGTGACTTCACACTCAATGTTAAAAGTATCTTACAAGTTTTGAGAGACGGGGGAAGAGTATTGCCATAATTACGGTCTAAGTGTGTTGGAGCTTAGTGATTTAAGTATACCATTTTCCAGAGGCCTACCCATGTGGGAAACCTGGGTTTTGTTTGCTTCTTGAATCAGCTGTGTGTTATTGAAGTGGATTTTGAACTATCAAGTCAACTATTTAGGGGAGGCTTTGGTTTATGAAGCAACATACAGGAATATACTGTATTTGCCTCATGCATGTTTTGTTTTCTTTGATTGCAAGGTCTCTCATCTTTATTACTGTCATCCTTCTCCATCAGCTGATCATAAGTAAGAAAAGTTCCATGCTGTTTCAAATGTATGCTCTTGTATTTCCCCTTCTGGCCTGTTTGCCTTTTAAAGAGAGTTAAAATCTCCTGGATAGCTAAGGATCTTGCTCATGAATATACCTTTCCTCACCCCCCCATCTTCTGAGGATGGTAAAAATATATAACAAGAGATGGAAACCAGTGAATTATGAGTGTTTTGAGTGGGAAAAACGAGGACTAAGTCAGCAAGAGCTTGCTGCAAAGTAGGTGTGAAGTCTGCCTGCTTTGTGAACAACTTTACATCTTTTATATGAACAGTTAAGTATTAGAGTGCATATTGAAAATGTGTGCATATTGGATGTTTCAAATTACACATGGTAACAGCATTAATATGTTCTACTGTGAGACAAGTACTTTTTCATAATTACACATAGCCTTTCAACAGAGATAACCAACATTTTGTTAGTAATGTTTGAATCCTTGTTAAGGCCATGTGTATACTACAAATCAGAGAGGAAGAAACAAATTTATCATGCTTTGAATTCAGTGAACATTCTAAGGTCAGAAAATGGTAGTAAGTTAACATTAACCAAAGCTATTTGGTAATGAATCCAAGTCAGTTAGTTGGAGGGAATCCCAGAAATAATGCTTTCTAGCTATAACCAATAGGAAAAAAAGTACTGTTTTGTTTCTTAATTTGGAAGGGGAGTAATCAATCAATAAATAGTAAATAAGAAAGCCATCTGCAGTCTAGTAGAAAATATTGCTGGAAACCATAAAGAATTGTAGAATCACAGAATGGCTGAAGATGGAAGGGACCTCTGGAGGTCATCTGGTCCCCACCCCTGCTCAAGCAGGGCCACCTAGAGCCAGTTGTCCAGGACCATGTCCATGGCTCTTGAGTATCTCCAAGAATGAAAGACCTCTGAGTCCCTCTGGAGTTGATGGAGTTGACAACATCGGTTGATGTTGTTTATGCATAGCTTAAGACAGACAAGCATAATCTTACCCTTTTAAGAAAAAGATAAAGTAGTGAAATGTAAAAGCCTATGTTTTGTTTATCTTTTATGAGGAAGATGATAAGCAACAGGAGTAAAACTCTCATAACAATAAGGGTAGAACTAGTTCAAAAAAAGATCAGAATATGTTAACAAACCACTAAAATAATGTCCTCGGTTTTGTGGATGAACCTGCGAGTATGTGGGATGTGAGAAGTTTAATATATATATCATGAACTACTTCAGTGCATTTAGCAGTCTCTGAAACACATCAGAATGGGGCTTCATTTAGACGCTTCTACACTATAGGAAACTATTAATGATTTATATTGCAGTTATGGAAGATGTACTTGAATGGAATGCCACTAACATTTTTCAGACACCTCTGAATTTTCCCTCCTGATGATATAACTGATGATGATATAACTGCAAATGCACACCTGCATGACATGTAACTAGACTTTTATCAATCACCTCATGAGGGGCATTGTTTTAAGACATAATACTTTAGTATTTTTTTTCAGTCATACACAGTTGTTGATCTGAAATGGACTTTAGTCTGTAAAGATGACATATCCATGATCAGTTGAGCAACTAGCCCTAAATGTGCTCTTATAATTGAACCACAAAACTAGTCATCAGTATTCTATAGAGGCTTTTTCCTTTCTTGTGTTCAGGCTGAACTTTAAAACCATGTTATTCTTGTGTGAGATCAATGTTTGTGATTTATTTTGAGATCGACATTTTTAGATAAGCTCAATCAAACCTTTAAGGAAGATAATTTTATCTCAGTACTGCAGCTGTTATCCGATACTGCCTTTGCTCATAAAATCCATTTGCTTTTAGTGTGATGTATGAGTAATAATACAAAATAATGATATTTTCTGAGATTGAAACAGGAAGAATGTGAACCTAATTATTGCTATTCAATTATGAAGTGGGGCTTATATGGCCAGGAGATCACTGTTACTTCAGTTATAAGTATCTTTTCCCTACAGATGTTAAATTTTTAATTACCTTTGTGGAGGTATTTGCCATTCTGATCTAGCCTGCTGTAAGCTTCAGGACTAGAGTCTCTTTTTGAGTTACAGTGGCCTTCTCTGGAACAGTATTTGGCTTGCTAAAAGTTTCCCTAATGCTGTTGCAGAACTGGGGTTTGTGTGACTGTCATCTCAGGTATGGTACTTTCTAGTTCTTAGAAGAAGGGGGTTGGCATTCAGGGGGTAGTAGAAGGGTGAGCTATGACTCTGTCCTTGGCTACTGGCCATTGTGGGCTACCCACTTTAACCAGCCTACTGCAGTGTACACTTTTGCCTAAAACGAAGATTCTGCAGTGTTGATTTTTCTGTTTTGAGATGACCTTGGCCTAGGAGAGTTTCTGGGACATAATATTTGGTGGGTACTTTATTTCTCTCTGTGATTCATTACTCATCAAACCTAATCCTGAAACCTGTATTCTCCATTGGAGCCACTCAGATATTTGGATATAGAAATGCTGCAAGTCTAAAGCACTGATTCTTTTGCTGGGGATTAATTATTTTTATTTTTTTAGAGCCGCTATGGGGAGGAGAGATTAAATCTGTGTTTCCTAGATAGTGACTATACTGATGTATAGTATGCTGATATGTTAATGCGTAGTGCCTTGTAGATACACTGTTTCCCCTGTTCTTATATGGCTAGATATTGGGAGGAATATTATCCTAATTCAAAGTGGGTACCACTACAGAAACTTGATACATAGTTGTTTAATAACATAAGGACATATGCCCCTCATTGGCAAGAACTCTGAGGTTTCGATTCAATATGCCTTCACAGAAAATCTCTTGAGTTACTACTGGAGGAAATACATCTAATTTTGAAAGTTGTAAAATGACTCTGTGTAAGTAAAGGAAATAATAGAAGTATGTCTATTATGACAGTCAATGACAAATCTATTATAAAGTTCCTATACAGAAATGACTGAGCTGGTTTTGTTCTTGTGTACGTATTTTCTGGGGGAAACGCTTTGTTTGGTGCAACCAGAGGATGGTGTGAAACAATTAATTTCTTCAGTTTACCTTGTGTTTAATACATGTTGCAACTGGGACAGGGACTAGAATTTACTATGCTGCCAGCTGCAGTATGGCACAGGGTTTTGCCATGGGAAACGCAAGTACATCTGAGATGGCCTGTCCCACCAGTGAGGGAACATATGCTTCCCCTAATTTACAACGGATAGGACAATGCATTGGGACAGTTAACTGCTAGCCAGTTGATACATGATATGGTATTCCTGTGTTCATGCTCAAGCTGCAGTATTAATAATAGTAGAATAATTATTGTCCTGGAGTTTGTTACAGAACCTGTGATGCACTATGAGGTTGACAGTCCAGCCATCCGCAAGTTCCCTAGCCTAGACCGATCCTGAGAATGAATTTTGTCAAGTTAGTCAGAGTTGCATTGGGGTTGTCTTAGTATGTCTAAATTCTGTATGTCAAAACCTGTATGTCAAATCCAGAAGGCTTTCTTCGGCAAGTAGGAAAACTGGCTATTGGGACCTCTGTGGCCATCTTCTGGATGTTTAGGAAAATGCATAAGGTGTTTACTCCCATTGAGCTGAATAATGGTAGTCTGGCACACATTAAAGTAGTAGCATTTTATTTTCTTATGACTGGGTACACATTAGACTTGTCAGAAGTACGTTGTGCATTTAGAAAAACAGAAGTCTTAAAAAAAATCTCAACTAATTTTTTTGTGTTATGTTTTCCTATAATTATTCAAAGACCACAAATAAGAGCAAAAATGGTAGCTATCTCTGAAGTTTCACAACTTTCATTCTATTCTTCTACATACCTTATAATTTCAGGTGTGTATAGCATATGAAGATATTGCAAGTTTTTAAGCTACTGTAAAGCTGATCAGGAATAATGCAGCAGGCAGGGATTTTATGACTTGCCATTTCAAAAAGACCTGAACTTGTGTGATGCCTACTGTTTTGAAAATTAATTTTATGCTGTTGAATTGAGAGCATCGAAGTGTCTAAAAATAATTTCTTCAAAGAGGAATAATACCACTGAGTGGAGAGGCATTAAGTACTGAGTTAATTGTATTTGTTGCAGGAGAGCAGCAACAAATACAACTCTTCTGCTAAGAACTGCATACGAAACAGCTAGGCATTTTTAAGAGTCATGGAATTGTTACTAACAATGTTAATTTTTCTTTTGAAAGAAAGTCAATTTCCTGGTAAACTAGAAATTAAGCAGAGTGACCTAAGCAGAAAGTCTTGTCTTTACTGTGGAAGATACTCATTCTAGACTCAAAAGGGATAAATAAAATCATTAAAACCATTAAAACATGGTGCAGATATATTTTGGGAGGTGGCTTTTTCATCAAAGAAGATGCTATAATGCTGTAATGATCATCATCTTTATTTCTCCATTCTTACCATTGTGCTGCTGCAGATTGCCATAGGGATAGAAGATTGGGAACAGAAATCTAAGATAACTGTGTAAAGAATGGTTTTAATAATCTATGCTAATTTAAAAAAAAGGCATGACAAAAAACTGGTTTAATATTTTAGGTATAAAAAAGCCGTAAGGTACATGGCTAATACAGTAAGATATGCTTTTGGGCTATCTGCTTGATGTAGGCATGATAATGGTAATTAAAGTATAATAAGTATTAATAAATTGCATTGTTATTACACTGTCTGGTAGTCATGTTTCATTTGATCCTAGTGTGCAAGACCTTTCTTGCAATCAGAGAGTATCTTGTTCATCCAGTTCTCTTAAAAAAACACGCTATTGACAGGATGAAAGTCTTCTGGTTGAGCAAGGCTGTGCTACCATGAACAGCCCTGCTCCAGTTTTGTTGCTGATCAGAGATGGCAGTAATTGTGGCTGTGGAGCATTTCCGAAGGACTGTGAAAGCATGTTCAGAGCAATTACTCTATTGTTCCAACACCTTTATAGCACAGAGGGTCATTACACTGAAAAGTAGAAACAAGTGCCCTGAATATGTCTGTGTAATTCACCAGACAGGTGAGTGGGCTGGGTACTTGTGACACCTGATCAAAATTCAGCATCCTTAATTAATTCTAAAAAGGAAGATTTTTAAAGACATAAAGTTGGCAGTTAGGTATGTAACTAATTCCCACTGTAAACCTTGTCTGTGAGCCTTAGCTGATGGTGGCAAGCAAACTCTCACACTGTTAGTCAGAACACTGCACTTTTTCATTGCAAAAAATAAGAATGGCAGGACTATTGTATAGTTGTCAATCATAGTATGATATAAAACTATAGCAAATGTTGTCTGTGAGAAACAGCTGCTATGAGAGAAAGGGTAAAGCATGCTCCTTTATGCCTTTGACATCAGAAGACCTTCCCCAACAGAGGCAGGAAAACTTTTTCAACAGCCCCCTTCTTATCCACTGCTCAGTGACTTGGGGCAGAGAAATAATGAAGCAGCCCTAAAACTTCCATTCTCTATGTTCACCATCATGCAGAGTCAGGCTTTAAATGCTTTAATCTGAGGGAAGTCAGAAATAGTTGTTCCTAATAACATGAAGAGGAGGCTGAGGGTAGACCTTATCGCTCTCTACAACTACCTGAAGGGGGGTTGTAGTGAGGTGGGTGCTGGTCTCTTCTGTCAGGTGGCTGGTGATAGGATGAGAGGAAATGGCCTCAAGTTGCAGCAGGGGAGGTTTAGGTTGGATATTAGGAAAAATTTCTTTACTGAGAGGGTTGTCAGACATTGGAATAGGCTGCCCAGGGAAGTGGTTGAGTCACCATCCCTGGAGGTATTCAAGAAGCACGTAGATGGGATATTCCATAACATGGTTTAGTGGGCATGGTTGATGGTTGGACTCGATGATCTTGAAGGTCTTTTCCAACCTAAATGATTCTATGATTCTATGTTCTAACAAAGCCATTGGATTCAAGGTTGAAGAAACTAGATGTGTCAATTTTTCTGGTATTAGGGCTTTTCGGTGATTAGGATTCAGTTGTGATGGAAAAAGGCTACAGTTTGAGGAAGTGACTAAATTGTTAGGTAAAAAGTTTTTGTGTGTGGACATTTTGGCTACATCTATGGGCGATTTGCCTAAACCTGAAACATAGCTCTTTCCGTTTAGAGTAGTTTCATGGAATGGGCTGTCACTTTGTCTCTAGCATTCTGTGATTTTACAATGACATTTTTCTATTTAGAATATATAAAAAATAAAATTTTCTATTTCCTCTTTTACGCTGTATGAAAGCCACACAGAAAAAAATGAAAATAACTGTACAAGGTAGAGAGAGCACAACCAACTATTTGTTGTCAAATATACAAAACAGGTGAAAAGAGGGTTTTCTTTTTGAAAAATGCTGATCTCTGGATATTAGCAATTATATGAACTGGAGAGGGCGACCACTGTTACCATTACTTTGTAGAAATTCAGCTATTTTAAATTGTCAATGTATTACTTTATTTTCAAGTAACTGACAGTAACCTGTTTGACTACCGAAAAGTCAGGAGTGTGGTAAGGGTTAAAAGAATAACAGAAATCCTAAATAATCCTGTATGATAATTATGGCTATCTCTAGTTTTGTTCTCAGGATTCTGGTATAAGGTGTTTTGGTTTTTTTTTTTTTGATGTTATGGTAAATATGCAATGAGTTTGATTTTTTGAGGAACTACTTTGTGAAAACTGGAGTCCGTATTATTCCACCTGAGAACTGCACCCCAAAAATGACCTTACTGTTGTGATTTTCTGTCTACTGCACACAGGGTGCAAGGCCCCCTCCTCTCAGTTTCAGCCGTGATATTTTGTCAGTTTGGCAACTGTGAAAGAAAATTGGTAAGAGTGGAGACACGCTAAGTGTGTGGTGCAGTAGTGTCTTAGAAGAAAATGAGAAGCTTTTTTACACCCACCTTTTTATGGATTAATTTGTCCCTGTCTCTGCTAATGGAGTTGTATTATCAGGAACTAATGGAGTTTTGTTAATGTTAATGGGGCTCAAGCCATAACATAAAGAACTTTATGACTGACAGTATGGTAAATCCCGCCTCCAGAAGAATCACTATGCCAAGATTACTGTAACAAGCTCCTTAAGAAATTTCTTCCCTAGAATCCTTTTTCTCTTCTCTTGATACCACATCAGAGAGAGAGAGAGATAAAAAGAGTTTGCAGGTTTAATTCTGTGATTGCAAAGATAAAAATTTTCTAAACTTCTAAAATTTTATTTTGGGAAGATGTCCTCAGAAACTGCTATCTCTCTACTTGCTCATCTAAGAAACACAGTTAGTTTTGGTGTCTTGCTGCTGTTTGCAATTTAGTAAAGAAGAAACTTGGGGCATTCTGATCAGTGTTCTCTAAATTCGGTGAAAATTCTGGGGAACCAATGGGACTTATACAAAAAAGCATTTTACTAAAAGCACTCCTTTAGATTATGGATGTTTTTCAATTTTATGACCTTATATGTAAATTAATCAGAGAAGTTAGTAGAGCTTTTTATGTGAGGCATATAGTTGTGTGTACAGTACTTTCAATACTGATCTTCGATTAGCAACATAGGCAGTTGAATAGTAAAAGCATTTGGCATTTTTTGGAATGGAGTCTTGGAAATGGCAGGGTTACCTTTTTTGTAGTTTCTTTTGCCATACTTGAAAATAAATATTTTTAATGAGTAAGCCAGCACAGGGTACAATTGCTCTTGTATCTGATCCCAGGTTTCAAAGACCCATTCACAGAGCATCTGTGAAAGCAGAAGAAAATGGAACCAACCTCCAATCTGAGGAAATAAACCCATATCAAAACAAAATGAACCGTCTTAACATTATGGGAGATTGCTGAGAAAAGGTAGTTTGTCTGTTTAGAGAGAGCATTTGTAGTCATAAAATGGATTGACCTTGGTTATGCAAAATATATCCAATGTGATGGAGAGCTGGTTGATGGAAATCAGGTTTTCAAAGTTGAGATAAAGAGAACCTTGAATTAGGTTTTTACTATCTTCAAGAGTGCAGTCATCCTCTCTCTAGTAAATGCCCATTGGGGGTTGAAGAAATTCAAAACACACTAAAGTCCTTTTGAATGATTCAGGTTGGTGCAACATGCTGATTATACTTATGGACATTAGTGTAGTGTCTGGGCTAAATAAAAAAGTCTGAAGTTATTAAAATGGGTTAATTGCTGTGAGGGGTAGAAGGGTTAGGCAAAATGGATCTTTTTCAATATAGTCTACTTTAGAACTATTAAATAACTGAAAATATTCTGTTAACTCCTGGCATATTTCTTATGTGTTGATGAGGTCTTAAAATTATAATTGCAGTTCTCCTAGGACTTCACTGTTTTTAAAACAAAAATTGATATAAGGAAGTCATCTAAACTGAGGATTAGCCATATAGAGTTAATGATTAAAAGTACAGTAAAAAAACAATTCATATAGTTATGATATACCAAATTGTAAGAAATAAAAAAGTCATGGAAATAAGCTTATGCTGCTGCAATCTTTAGTATGATTTTAGAAGGAGTAACTCTCCCCTCAGCTGATACTACATATTTTGCAGTATCATCTCTTGCATTCCTTGGAAGAAGTTTTCTTGATAACATGATATGAATTAGAAAACAACTTTCAAGTGCGTGTTCTTCCTATGCCTGGGTACTTCTCCATTTTGTTTTCACCACCAGGAGATGCTTGTCTTTGGTTTTTGAAATGAAGTTCTAACCTGGAAATGTTTCCCATCAAACCTCATAGGAACCTGGGAAATGCTTTGCTTTCAATATATCAGAATTTTCAATGTGGTAGCATTAAATGTATGATTACTTGATCTCTCCATGTGACCTGACTGAGGCATGTAGATGTGTAAAAAATTCTTGAGACCAGCTGTGCATATTTAATGTACTACAGGATAGTCATAATTAAAAGAGTTAGATGACATGATAGAAGCAAGCATAGGAAAGCATCAGGCAGGCATCAGCAGAAAGGACAAGAGCAAATATGTTCTTGTTCAGGAGATTTAGAAAACCAGGTTTGCATTCTATTGTGAAATTTTACTTCTTTGAAATTTTCCTCTCTTTAAATTCCATCCGTTTTCATAGAATCGATTCTACATTGAACCATGGAAAAAGAGAGAAGAGTCATGTCCATGTTGCCCTGTAATTGCAGCATGACGTTATGCATGCTGGTCAGGGTGAGATTTGCATAATAATGTGTCCATATGTAAATATTATGTTGCTGGTTTAATTTTAGAAAGCAGGTAGAAGTATACTTAAGCTCGTTATCACTTTACTGGTACATCTGCTGTTTTCATTTCCATAGTTTTTTGAAAACTCATTTTGATAATATTGCAGCTGAGGAAAGTTAAGAGTATATTGTTTCTAGGCAATTTCACTAATGGAACAAAGTATGATACACTGTATGGTACAGCAGTGTGTACAGAACAGTATGTAAACTTTTCAGATTAAACCTTACTTTTACTTACTGTAGTAAAAGATATTTATAGGAAGAATGTTTCTAAATCTTCTTTTTTTAAATCTGTTTTATTTGCAGGCATTGCTATTTCTGATGAACTTGATAAGGTAAGATTTATTGTATACCTAATGAACACTACAAAAAGACAGATGATTGTAATAATTTTAGGTGATGAGAGCTGCTTCTCCCTGTCCTGGCATAAACACTTCAGTTCTATTGGGTTCAGAGGAAGTTTGCATATGGAAAGCTATATGGGTAAGTACCATATATGTTGATACATTAAGAGCTTGATCCAGGATGGGCTGTCAACTATGGAAAAAAAACCTCATTGAGTTTAAGGGACTCTCATTGCGGCCATGGAAATGCTTTTGATCTTGATACCAGCTTTGCTTAATATAGTCTGTTGGGTTACTTTGTGTACTTTTGGAAACATTTAGCTTTAAATACCTTTTATTCATGAAGTCATGAATTCTGCATTCTCAGATGTATTTTGTAAGAATATTTAGGAATAATTTTTGCTCCCCACATTTGATCAGGGATGCACAGGGCATAAAGATCAGTCTTTACTTCCTTGCTGAAAGGAACAAACACTGATCTCTTCTGATTTGGCCTTTTTGATACATTACTCAGTTAACATGAATTTTAGTTTTAGCTGTAAAGAACTCTATGCTGAAAGAGTAATCAAGCTAATTTTTCAAAGTTCCAAAGGAAGCAGAACACCTTTATCTTCCCCGTTCTCACCAGTGAACAGCAGTGTGCTTCTAGTGCCAAGAATCTTGGGTTGTGTTCTTGGTGTTAGAAACCATTACTCTCAGGGAAATAAGATCAAAAGGTATATAAGACACAGGAATAATGCCTAATACAGGAGACAATTTTAAAAATATCTTTCCTTTCTCCTGGTAAAATGAGGGCACGAACCTTTTGGACACAAGTGCGTATAAAATACCTCCATTGGGTTCTCCAGGAAAGGCCAGTTAGACAAGACTGATCACTGTTAACATGCAGTCATGTGCATATGGGGCTGCCATTTCAAAGCCATGGCCTTTACCTATCATTTTGCCCTTGATCTTGCTTTATCTTATTGTTCATATTGAGAGTATGACAGTATCTAAGTCTTCCTTCCTACTATTTCCTTAACTGTGCTCAAAAGTGATGAGAAATAGAATTAGAAAGTCCTTCCATTAGAACACTTACCCTTAAGAATATTTATGAAGAACTCCTCTTCATTTGGTTTTGTTTGCTGAAAAAAACTATGAAATACTGTTTGTGGAAGGAAAAAGACGTTTTGGGCTACAGCTTGTTATTACATGCTTTTTACATATATTTTAGATACTTCCGTGTTAATTTTTTTTAAATGATGATAGATTATTGTTCAAAAGCATTCATTTTTTTAAATTTAATTATTCAGTATGAAAATTGAGATGGGGAACATTGTTTGTGAATTTCCTCAGGATCCAGTCTGAGTGAAAAGTTTATTTTCTTTTTGTTACCATATACTTCATTGTTTGTGATTTAAAATTGAAAGGTGGTGGGGGTTTTTTAAATAAAACTTGCCATTATGTTATGTACATTCGATAGCTTACATTACCTGACACTGTTACAATACTGCATCTGCTTTAACATCTGTTTCTGATGAAGACAGGTAAATTGAATGTTCTTGAAATCAAAAGTTATTTGTAAAATAAATAAAACCCCAAGCAATAAAGCTCTTAACATGCTCCCTTTGTGCAGCATTGCTCAACAGGCTTCCAGGATAGATTTACAGAAGCAGCGCAATTTATCATCTCCATGGGCATTAGTAAACTTCATTTCTATTTCTTGTTTGGCCCCTTAAGGATTTTTAATGGACATAAAGGCTAGTTCTTTGTTAAGAAATTAAGCATAGCCAGGACCATTCTGTGGAATCGTGCCTCCTAGGAATGATCCCTTACATGAGCTAATTCTTGAAATGTTCCTGTGACTTGTTTCTAAGTGTATTATTTGGGTTGGGCCAAAACCAACCAAAGACAACCTGATAGTGGTTTAACATTAGACAGAATTTGGTTCCATTTTACCTGAGCATGTTCCCAGGCGATGTTTATTTTTCAGGTATAAAGGTAGTCAAGTTCATTGTAATTCCTTTCCCAGAAATATATGCTGATACTACAGCTTCCTTATCTAAGCTGTGGCAGCACTGAATCATTTTTCAAAAGACATTCATCTGTGGTTTGGATTAACCATTTAACACTTCAGGTGCATGTCATGGGTCTAGAACAGCATGCCCAAACTTGGCATTGGATTCTGTTAGAACATTGGCATTAGATAGTTGTCATGAGAGACATAAAACTAAACACAATAGTAAATTCTTCTATACGGTCTTCCTTGCTTTATTTTCCTGATGATCAGAAACATTCCTGGGGGTTATGACAGAGCCCATAATCCTGCTGGTTTATCTGTGGTTTAGACTATGAGCCTGGAGAAAACAGAGAATGTGTGTGTATGTTTATTTTTGTTTCTCATTATGTAAGTATTTTTTAAAAAATTATTTCCTTCTGCCTGCAGTAACCTCTAGCTCCCTTTGTCAGGAGAGTACTTGATCAGTATTGTTGGTTGATGTAACTCCTCCTCCAGGTAATCCAGTTAATTAGTTAGTTGCTTAGTTACTCGAGCATTTAGATTTGGAAAACCGATTTGCTCTGAATTACAGTCACTTTTTTGATTTTGGATGGGTGTTTCATTTAAATGGATTCTTGTCAAATATCTGCTATTATTAGCTTTGTGCCAGTACTTGGGGCTTCAGTCCAAGACAGAGGTAGAGAAAATACAGGCAGACAAGCTCTTCAGTCAAAATGGAAGCTTTCGGTTTGCCACTCTAATAAAATTTCTAAGTTCACTGGTATCTTTGCAAAAAAAAAAAATCCTAAGATTACTGCAGCAATTAAAACATTTATTGCATAGATTCCCTTCTTTTTCATCTGATTTACTTCAGACTTGCATAGTTTCGTGTTCTGTCTCTCTTGATGATTCAGTCTGCATCTCTAGGCTGTGGAAGCTATGTAAAATCAGCAACTGGCACTGCAAGTATGGTGTGTAGAGAAAGAAAATGAGAAGGGATGCCTTGTGGCTCACAGATTTTAAGGCTAAAGTGCAGTATTAATATAATACAAATTTCTGAATTGACTCGCCCTCCTTAATACTGAACAGAAACCATGCATGAAAGTGTGTAGTTTCCTAAAGCTCCTCAATCATGTGAAGAATTTCATGTAAACAAAGAGTATGAGCTAGGATGTTAGCCTTTCTGCAAAATTCATGGAATTCTAGGCTGATTTAAAAATTCTAAAGAAAAACACTGAATTAATTGTGAATTTCAGTTTTTTTCCTAAGTCTATTTGGACACTTCCCTGGGAAGTGGAAGTTCAAATACACACAGAAGTATAGAACAGCCATACTACTGAAACTCTGGTGTCCTAGGTGAATGCTCTGACCATGGGGCTACTGCTGATGTGCCTCCTCTAGAATTTGCTGCTGCTGGAAGACATTTGTCTATATGTCACGAAATAAACTGTAATATATGTTGCACTGTAGAATGTCTGCATCGTAAGATACATTGAGGCAAAATGTAGCTAGGATGCTACAGTGCAGAAATAGGTTTAAAATGGCTTTATATGGTTGTACCCATTTCAGCAATGTTTCTTAACCAGACTCTTGCCACAGTTGGAGACTGACTAAAATATTGCCATTTTAAAGGAATTTAAAAGGAGGTAGGGGAAGGTTTATTCATCTTCTGGCTTTTGATTCTTTAAAGAACACTTAGTGAAGGTTTTCCAAGCTTTTTTTTTTTACTGCAAATACAGAGACTAGAAATATTTTCTTTTTAAATAGATGAGATTTTCACATAAACCCAATATTCAATGGATTGGTGCTTTACTTAAGATTCATGTAGTGGAGCTCTCACAGATAACGTGAGACCTGTTGTAACATTGTGAGATTTGTCTGGAATTCCCAACAAAGTCTTTCAGTCACTTTAAACATTAATAATGGGAGACACCTAAGTGTTAGAGATCCAGAATTAAACTCAAGTGAAGATGATCTAATAATTCATAACAGATTTTGACCCTCAATGTTAATACTAAAACATTTTTTCTATGCTGTGTGTAGGGTATACTTTCTTCTTATATGTAGTATTACTACAATGAACACAGGTTATAATTAATAAAATAGAGGAGACAACTACTCTGAGTCACAAAAATAAACAAATTTTGTCTCACCCAAAAGTATTTCTCACTATGGAAATTCCCTCAAAATCCATATCAGAAATTAGGAATACTGAGCTTTTTAAACTATGCTTAAATAAATGGATACACAAATGTTGTTGTGCTCCCTGGTAGGGGTTGCATACTGCAACCACATCTCAGCCCAATGTGAAGAGAAGATGCAGCTGTTCTCCAGTCTTTCTGTTCTTCTCCTGGTCTTCACATAAATGAAGCTAGAGTGTGTCAAGTTGGTAGCCACTGATGTGGATGATAAGTGGATGGCACCTGGACTGCACCATAAAATAATCCTCTAGATTCATTTAGTGGAGATTTAAATATGTACCTGTCCTGAAAATATTTCTGTGTGCACTAATGTCACTGTTAATCTCTTCTGTTATTTATGGGGGAATATAAATTGGAAATCAGTTAAGATTTTAAGGTTTATATAAAAAAAAAACCCCAAACTATAAAAACTTGTTTGAGAACAGAATTCTTCATCTGAATTTATTGAAGCTTTTGAAATAAGGTGCCAAATAAACACCCTGGTATTCTGAATAGACAGTCTCTGATTCTCCATTTATGGTTTTCACTGTGGCTGCTTGTATAGTTGAAAGGAGGAAAATAAATTAGGTCACTGAAACTGTGGTGTACTAGTCTAATAAGATTCGAAAAGGAAAGCAAGGTGATAAAGTGAGGCAAAGCATGACTATGTAATGTAAATTACATTTCTATTAAGTAGAGTATGAAAGTGCTACTTTAATCCCTCAAATGTCTAGAAAAGAAATCAGCATAACAAGGATAGACACTGCATTCATGGTTTGCTTATTCATATGCTGATAGTGCAGTGTACAGTGTCAGGAAAATCTTATGGTACTGAAAAAAGGGCAAAATTTTAGGTGCTTTTCATTTTCACTTAAGGGACTGAAAGCTTTTAGCAAGATTAACACTGTAAGTCATTGAAAGTTTAACTAGCTCCAGGAACCATTTTTATTAATTATTAGAAGTGATCCTAGAGTGAAAGGGAAGGGAGAAAATGGCTAGAGTAGCAGGAATAAACCTTAGAAGGGGCCAAATGGTTCTTACTTAAAAAAACTAATGTAAGTACCTTGTATAATGAAGGCATTGTGGGCAGTGGAATAATCTTTTTTCCTAGCTCATAAGCATATGATGGTAGCCACACCTGTGACAGGTTATGCCTGTCAAGTGACCAGAGGCCACTGTCATCTGGTCTACATTATCTGACTGACACAGCGCCAGACAGATGCACAATATCTATATTTGTAAGTACAAGACACCAGTGGTTAGGTATTCTAAAACCTCTGAAGCTGTGGTGTTTTCCTCAGATTTCTCTTCTGTATTGGCTGCATTCCATTTTCAGTGGTCCTACTGTGTCACATCAGCCTTGCAGAAAACAGACATTGTGTAAAAAGTGATTTAGTCAAGTGATGGAGAACTCTGGAGAGACATATGGAGAGTGGAGTGCGGTAATGCACTCACAGACACATTGCAGAAAGCAGAACAAAAGAACAAGGGTGAATGAGTCTAATCCAGGGCCCGGGTCACATTTGGCTCTGTCAAAATGAAAGCTCTTGGAGTTCTGCTGATGAAAATTACAGCATCTAGCCAGAGCAGGGTAAATACATTAATATGAAAGCAGTTTGCAGCCTTTTTTTTTTTCTTTGTTTCATTTTAGTAGAGGCCTTGACTTCAAACTATGGTTTTACCATACCTGTGTCAATTAGGAAGAGGCTTTAAAAATGGTTTGTTTTTAGGAGTCACTGTGCTGTACTTTTTCCAGATGCTCTCTTTGGAAAGCATTGTTTTATGGCGGGAATATTTATTTGAGACACTGAGCTAGGTAACAGCCAAGGATTTGTTTTCCTAAAATTTTCTCTCATTAAAGGATAGGAATAGAAAATATCTCTCCTAATTAGGAAATGTCTTTGCTAGCCTAGAAAAGAGTTTAATTAAAGCAGAATAAATATTCCTATCCCATCATTTCATGTCTATTTTTTTGCATACATGTGTGTGTTTTAGTTTGACTGTACTGTTGTATGTGACCCTTTATCTACAACCGTTCTAGTAACATTGAGAACAGAGTTACTCACCACTTCAGAACAGCTTTTCCATAAAAATTTTAAGGACAATTAGTTTCCTTAATCTAATTTCCTAATAAAATAATGCAAATTATTGCTATTGTTTTGAATATTCCAGCTGCATTTTGCTTGCGTCTTGTAATCCTCTCCAACTATCTTCTTCCAGTAAGTGGTTAAAAATATGAATACTAGTTTCAGAAATGCATTTTATTAAAATGTGAATACCATTTTCAGAACTGAAAGATATGTTATGTAAATCCCAGCAGGGTTATTTTTAAAATGCCAAATGCAGATGTATTTATTAGTTTTACATTAATTCATAATGCAAATAAGAGTGATGCTATTAATCTACAACAGTCTTTTGGTTGGGGTGTTCATTATACAACTGACCTCATCTGTTGCTTAGCAGAACTGACACAGTGCCAGTTTTAAGAGTTGTGCATTTATTAAAAAAAATTACAGTTTTTAAAGACGATACCCCAGATTTCTACAGTTGCTACTGAAAAGTAAGAAATACGAGAGATTTGAGGCATCGGGGTGGGCAAATCTCTCTTGGATTTTTGTTAACGGGAGTCTTTTCGTTAATCCACAATTGTTTCTGATTATTTTGTAGCCCTCTGAAATGGTAACGTACTGTACTCTTTTTGTACTTTTTTTAATGAATGGTGCTATTTTCTATTTCTTCTTTTCTTTTCCTATTTACATGTGTGGTTGAGAACAAGCAATGTAGTGTTTCTGTGGCTTTTTATTTCTCTTCAGGACACAACAGGTTTTAACACCCCCCTTCTTAGACCTCGTGTGATTGGAGAATGGATTGGCCGTGAAGAGAATGATGCAGACCCGCTGGCTGCTGAGATGCTGCAGCCACCAATACCAAGAAATAAAAATGAGCAGTGGGACAGCGAGGATAGCAGCAGTCCTGGAGGAAGGTGGGATTTTTGTTCAGCCTAGAAATTTTATAATTTGTGAAGCAGAGCTGTCTTTGTAATACCCTGTTTCTGAGAGCAGAGTGCAGGGCTTTTAAATTCCTATGCCATAGTGTGGCAGCATGCAGAATAAATGGAAGACATTAATGTGTGGCTGGTTTCATCTCATGCTTTTATGTATGATTAACTTTATACTCATTTGCAATCCCATGGGTTTATTCCCATGTATAAAGCTAAATATATGTTGACATGATTGGGGTCCATTATATAATAATTTTCTGATGTATAGCTTCATTCAGATACTTCAAACCCTTCTGTCTTTCAGCGGTTGGTAGTAGCTGTTTGTTGATCTTCTTGACACTATAGTGATAAATCTGATTTTCTCATTTAAAGGCAATATAGACAAGGAAAACAGTATCTATGTTATTTTTAACAGGACTTCTGAAATTAATTTTCAGTTCTTATACTTAGCATCTGAGTGTTAATAACAATTCTTTCTCAAAGAGAAAATTGTACTCAGCAGTAAATAATTTCTGATGATTTATTGAGCTTGACTGAGGGTGGGGGGGAGTTTGTTAATGTGCTTCAGCTACATGGAAGAGATTATCATTTTTACAAGGAGTCCATTTTCTGTGATTTAAACATACCTTTTTATCACAGAAAGTGAAGTATTCACTTCCTTAAATCCCTTAAAAGGGATTCATGCTTTTTTTTTCCCCCAAGTGTAAAGCTTGTGCACTGCCTCTGTCAATTGGCTTAAACACCTATGGCTCTCCCTTAGCCCTGTAACGTTTCTCCTTAGTTATAACTAGTACTCTGACTGCAACACCTACCTTTTTCTTCCTCTTAAGAAGGCAGAAGCTCTCTGCTTTCCCTTCGAAAAGGTCTAAGGGATTCTTTCACTATATGCTCCATGTGCTTTCTACATTGGAATTCACCTCCCTGTCCCAAAGAAACTAGCCTGTCACTTGCTGTACTTATACAGGCTGCATTCATTAACTTCCCTCATATGTTGGGAATGTTTGTTATCCATGAGTACTTCTTTCTTCTTTTAATTAGATTATTGTGGGGGAAGCTGCAAGTACTACTATTTCAAAGAAGTAGCAGTATGTAGTAATGATCCCTCAGCCAGACATTGGACTGGAACCAACAGAACTCAGACACTGGGTCTCTCCAGTGCAGTTCCTGGGAAAGTAATGGAGTCAGCAACTGGCACTGCAGCTTGATTGTGAGGGCCTGGGTTTCTTTTTCCTTATTCAGCAGTCCAATAAAGACACTGAATAAAGATCTGTTCCACGTTGCAGAGCAAATTGAGGATATTGTATCCCTTCTCTCAATAGGAAGGAGCAGAAATAAGCATCTCTGCCTAATCTCTTGAAGGGAGCAAAGAGGTTTAGTTCTGAGTAACAAAGATGATTCAAAGCAGCGTGTTTTTCTCTTTGTAGAGGGTGGTACAAACTGTAAGAAACCTCACAGCTAATGCTATTATTAAATGTGATTAATGGCTTTGAGAATAGTATTTGAGAAGTCTTGTTGAGTATCATGACAAAATCACGTTGCCTGGTGTATGAAATAAGGAGAATATGGGATACCTGATGCCCGGGAGGACTCATGGGACACTGATATCTCTAGGTTTTAGGTGCAGTAAGTGCTGAAGACCTGTTGAAAAATATGTATCGTTAAGTGGGAATACTGATTGTCAGTGGAAATGAATAACTACTAAATTACATACAGCATATGGATTTACATTTGGATGACTGATTTTATGTCTGGGATAATTCTTTGCTTCATTAGCATTTCATCAGCTTTTGTAAAGCATTTATAAAAAGCATGTTTGCAGTCTTGCAAAATAATCATAAAATTGCAGAACTTCAAGATAGTGGTGATGCTAAAATTGATGCCACCTATATATGGACGTTTAAAAGACCCATACTGATCAAGGTTAATCTGAATGTTTAATAGTAGTTCACTAATAACAGGCAGTTTCTTCAAGGTCTCATTCTGTTTTACTGGGAATTAAAGTACTATTAGCAGAATTTGGAATTGACTATACACCAAATGCATGAGACAAGTAGTAGGTAATAACAATTTAGTTTTAATGTAGCATATACCTAGTACATACAAAGTAGCGGGACTAGTATGGGTTTTATGAGAACAAATTAAACTCTCAAAAGAGTGAAGTTGTTATCAGTTGTAAAGAATTTGGCTACTTCGTCTGTATTTCATTCATCTACTTCATAGTTAATGTAGCCTAAAATAATTCAATTACATTTTTACCTGGCAACTGAAAGAGGGAGCAATTTGACATTCATATTAAATGTTTTCAATTATATCTTATTAAATTTGATTTAGCGACAATTTTAATAAAAAGTGATATATTATTGATCACTAATTATCAGGATTTATGTGATAAGCCAGCAAACTCTCAAAACTAATCCCATTCTTCAGTTACAACATAAGAACAGGAAAGTGAAAACTGTAATTGTCCCATTATTTCCAGATAATATGTTTTCTTTTACCTATCACTAGGCATAAGGAAATGCTACATAAGTGAAATACTATATAAATAGCCAGAGGATTAGGCATTGACAAATCACTGGTAGACTAATTGCCATCAGTGTTATATGACTCCCTCTCTCTGTGTTGTTTTCACAGACCATAGTGTACAAGTTTTTTTCTGTTTGGTGGAAGGGGAAGCCCTGGGTCCTTACACGTTCATAGCATGCTATGGGCACTGAATATGCTGCAGAGAATGGCATATTCCTATGGACCACGGGTCTGTTGATAACATGCGCATTTTCAGTATTGGTCTTTTCAGCATAAAGCAGATCATAGTGAGTACACACAGTATGTGATATTGGGGAATCTGTGAGTTGTCTGCTTTTTCGGTCTTTGCAACCATGAACGTCACTTTTTGCTCCGTTCAGTAGTGGACAGTGGGAAAGAACCGCTACTTCCTTCTTATAAACATACATTTCTGTGATGATGAGCAACAGAAGCACACATGTTGTATATCTGAAAGCCAGGCCCAGTTACTTAAAAAAAGAAGGGCAATTAATTTTGAGCAACTGAAAGGACAGGTTTCACTACTACTTTGACTGGAAAAGATAGTATAGCCAGTCTGAGGTAGCTGTATTAGTGGTGTCTTGTCAAACTGATGAAGGGTCATCTTTTTGCCCTTAATGTTCTCAATTGCTACAGAGGAAAGATTGTATTTGTCACTGGTTTTCTACTGCTCTGTTCCTGCTGTAAGGGAGCACAGCAAGATTAATATGTGATAAGGGACCATATAAAAGTGCTGATGGCAATCCTGCTGGTACTGAGCTCATCTTTCAGAAATTTGAACACCATGAAAATAGGATTAAACTCATTTCCAAGTTATTGTTATTAGTTTTCTACATGAAAAATTTCCTGGAGAAATTCTGAGAAGCAAGGCTTTTGGGAAACTTCCTCAAGGGATAATGTATGTACACAGTGGGGAATTTGAGTTATTTTTAATACGATGCTCTTGTTTCTTAGAGCCCAAAATGAACTAGAGCTTGCAGAGGCCCCATCCATAACCTGATGTCCTGAACTCAAAGCCTGTTCTTCATCTCCAAGGTCCACTTTGTCTTACTAGCATTTATCTTTGAAGTGGGAAATGAACTATCATTGATTGTACTAAATTTCGTATATTTACAACAGATCTGCCTTCCTGCAGCAGACTGTAAGACAGTCTGAGGTGTTGCTGATGCCCTCATGTGGGGGCCCAAACTTCTGTCCCATTGTCTTTATCTTGATATTGTAAGGAATCAGAAATTGCTAACTGTAGCAAGTCCTGCCTTAGACCCTTCTTCTAACTTCTGTGCAGTTCCAGTTATCTGTTACTTAGCTTAGGGACAAAAGTCAACAAACCATGAGAACTGTTATAACTATATAGTTCTTAATCCTGTGGGGTCATGGTAACATAATCACTCAAGGGAGCAATTCTTTGTTGTCAGCTTTGTTGCCGTGTGATCAATGCCTTAGCAATACTGATCAGTAATTGACATCCTGTTGTTCTGTATATGTAGCTTATTTAGACTTGATTAATGCCCATAAAGTCAATGGGAAATTTCCGATCATCATTCAATCAAAACTTTAGATAGGAACTGAAAACACAAACTGACTTATAGCATCCAATGACCAGGGAATGAGTGATAACCAGCATTAACCTTCAGATCTGGAGGACATCATGGGCTACAGTAATTTGACAAATGTGTGACATATTTTGTAGAGAGCAGCAGTAAGAGAAAGTTGTGCTTTCCTCCCTCACAGCTTAAAAATGGAGCCAAAGACCAAAGGACTAAAACAACAACAGCAACAACATAAGAAACTGCTGGCTGCCATGCTTTCTCAGGACTCCTTTGATTCTGCTCAAAGCACAGCTCCATCTGTAACCGAAGAAGATATTGACAATGAAGATGATGCAATGGAACTGCTGGGTAACTGCAAAAAATTATGTGTATTTTCTGATACTTTTTAAAGTATAGATTAATCTAAAAATGGTAATATTCAATCAAACATAGATTAGTTTGAAACTGCTCCCTATGTTTGAAACTAAAGTATCCAGCAGCTGTGTGAAGGTTCATAGGGTTGAACTTGAAACTTTCAGGAGTGAATGTAATGAAGACCGTATATGTGTGTGAATAAACTGCCAGCTGCATCAAAATCCCATGAAATATCAAACTCTTCAGGTGCTAAAAGTAATTGATTTGATTTCCTATGTAAATCACTTGCAGGTTCTACTTAGAGAATATATTTATGTACAAGGAGCAAAATCAGCTTCACTGGCTTTTGTCTGGTTCTTCTTTTTCTTAGCTGTATCACAGTTCTAGCTTCGGTGGGTTTTAATTGAGACTTCCTAGCTGCAAATAGCTTACGCAATGTGAATTTGTAACCTCTCCAGAGGATTTGATTGTAATTTTCCAGTAGACTGTATTGTATGTTAAGTTGCACTCTAGAAGGCTCTATGCTCAGTGCTTCCTCCCTTTCCTAGAATTACTATTTGTGAAAGGAGGCAAATTGTTGAAGAAACTTAATTAATAGTCTCTGCCATTTTTAAAAGCTTCAATGTAAGATGCTTAAAAGGTAGTCATGGATTTCAATTCCCCCCCACCCCCCCCAAAGTTTTTGCTATATAGAACTTTGTGGGATCAAAGCATGGGAAATATGCAATCTCAGGATAGCTCAGCATTCTTACATTTAGAAATTCTATCACAAATTACTTGTTTTATGTTGGACTGTAATCTAAAAATCAGAAAAACACATGGTGCTTTACTCTGTTTCTGTTTTGTTTCTGTTGCTTCCTTACTACAGTCTTCATAGAATCACAGAATAGTTGAGGTTGGAGGGGACTGCTGGAAATATCTAGTCCAACCCCTTGCTCAAAACAAATCAGCTAGAGCAGATTGCTCTGAACATTGTTCAGTTGGGTTCTCTCCAAAGTTCTCTTTCCAAAGATGGAGACTACAATGTCTGTTGGCAACCTGTTCCAGTACTTGATCATGCTCATGGTAAAAAAGTGTTTTTGTTATGCTTAAATAATTGTGAATTAATACATACTTTCTTTTTTTCAGTAGTTTTAAGTTTGATGCATGCATTTGTTTTTACAAGAAAGAAGAGATAATGGGCTGGATCACTCAGGTGTCACAATGGGTCAATTAGTTCTTTGTGCTTGAAGGCAGTCACAATTGTTTGTGACTGTGGGCTTGCAGTCTTCATGGAATCAGTTGGTATTTCCAGAACTAATCCATGGATTCCAGTGAAGGCCATAATTAGTCTGTAGCTATGTTGCCTCCTTATTTCCTCCTGCAATTTACAGATCTTTCCAACTTTATCAATGTGACATAAAAAGAAAGCTGAATGGGTGTCTTGTGCTGGCATAAACCACAGGACTCCTCTAGGATTCTGTGGCATCTGGAAGGTACAGTAGGTAAGTGTGTGTGTGATGTAATTGGCCTCATTATGTATCACATACAGAATAGAATCTTTTGTTAACTTTTGTGGGGATGGTAAGAAAAAGGTATCTGACAGATGTGTCGGTCTTCCCTTCCAGACACTTGAATCCCTGAAGGTATCTGGAACCAGAAAGGCAGTATAAGGGAAATTTTATTTTCTAGTGTCTTGACGTTTGGGCAGAATATTACCTGTGTACAAACAAGAGTTTTGGTTTTTTTTTAATAAGGGCTCAATTGTAAGAATCCCTTCTGGTTTTGTGCCATGCAAAACCTGGAACGTTTTTCTATCATGCATTTCATCGAAACTGGCGAAGTTTATACAAAATCAACTTGGAACTAGGAATGGTCACAAATGGGACCTCTGGTTTGGATGGGGCATTATATAAGTGATTCTGAGATTCTGAAGCAAAATTGTGGCAGATTTGATGAGTAGCCATGGTTATAGTGATTATAATATAACCATATTGTAGTAACTACCACTGATAGAAAGTTCAATATGCACATCTTGCTGTTGAAAGTGTTGTGCTTCTGAAAGACTGGCTTTTATTTTAATTCTCATTTTGCAATTTGCTGACAGTATGTATTTTATATTTGATGTAACGGTTAGGTTACATCCTGCAGAACTGCTCAAAACTTGAGGGTATGACAAAGTGTTACACAGGAAGGGTGTTTTATTTTCTTTTGAAGGTAGCATAAAGAACTTAACTTTCTATCAGGAAACATAGGTATTTGTCATTGCTATATTTTCCAGATCAGTAACTCTATGATACTGGGATTGAATTTTTTTATTATGTACTGCATTAATCCATTAACTGCTTTGATGCTTTTTATACTGCTTATATGCAGTATAACTAATTTGAAATCATGGCTTTCTGCCATCACTGAATTGCAGGGCATTGTTGTATATAGCTACTTGACTTGTTCCCTTTAGAGTTCAGTATTTGTTGCTTATTCAGGCCTTTCTTCAAAAATTACAAAATCTCACGCTCCTAAGTCTGGATTCTGCGAAAACAAATTATACTATTTATAGCAGATGATTTTAATGCGTACCCTACTTATAATGCAGGTTTTTGCAGAACAAAAACTTCCATCTCTATGTGTGTTCAAGAGAATCTTTTTCAGAGTTTGCTTGATTTATTTAGGTATTAAAAGCATGAAACTGACTGTTGGTATATTTTCTTTTTAAAAAACCCCTCCTAGTACTCATCTCAGAATTGTCAATGAAGGTTTAGTTAGAATGAAACATTCTGGATAGAAGAAGCAATTAAGCTGTTATACTTCTGAAGATTCCATTTCAAAAGAAATATATGTGCAAAGATGAAAAAGAATATTATGGGGCTACATTCTGATTTCAGTTACCACTCTTTATGTGTAACATAAGATGCATAGGAAGGCTGTTAACACACCGGTAACTTTCTAACTGTGTTCAGTTATGCAGGAGGCTGAAATAGATTACTGGCAGATAACATCATAGTGGAAAGGATCTTCCTGAATTTACAGTTACAGTTCTCAGCTTTTTAAAATTACACGTATTTATAAATGTAAAAGGTAATGTAATTGAGGTTTGTGACTGAAAATGATATCAAGGGGCTTGTTTTGTATACATCGTAATGCCAAGTATCGTGTTTTGTAAATCTGATCGGGAGCTGAAGTAGTTCTTTGTGAAACTCTGCAGGCCTTTTGAAATTCCATGACATTTGGGCTTAAGCTTTCGCATTTGGCTGAAATCCACTGAGACTTTGAAATCACATTATTCCCTCAGTATCTCACTGATGTCCACTGGAGAGGACTGATATGTATTTTCCCTGAAATTGCCAGGAATATTGATTGAACAGTCACCACATCATGACTCATTTGGTTTTAAAAAATCAATTGTTTGATTAAGTATAAGAATATAATTGTTTAAATGTATTGCTATGCATAAACATACATATAGTAAAAGCATAAAGTTTTTTATAGCACACTTAGGACTTACATATACATTCTTGAGCTTTTTACAAATAAGGAAGATGAAAAAGAAATTCTTGTTTTACACAATATTGAGAACAAGTCCTATGAGGAGTGGCTGAGGGAACTGGGGTTGTTTAGCCTGGAGAAAAGGAGGCTGAGGGGAGACCTTACCACTCTCTACAACTACCTGAAAGGAGGTTGTAGCGAGGAGGGTGTCAGTCTTTTCTCAAGTAACAAGTGATAGGACAAGAGGAAATGGCCTCAAGTTGCAGCAGGGGAGGTTTAGATTGGTTATGAGGATAAATTTCTTCACCGAAAGGGTTGTCAAGCACTGGAACAGGCTGCCCAAGGAAGTGGTTGAGTCACCATCCCCAGAAGTATTTAAAAGACGTGTAGATGTGGTGCTCAGGGACATGGTTTAGTGGTGGGCATGGCAGTGTTAGGTTAATGGTTGGACTCAATGATCTTAAAGGTCTTTTCCAGCCTGAATGATTCTATGATTCTATGATACTTAGTCATAATGCTCAATCACCTCTTTTCTTGTTGTCCAATCTTTATTCATGCTCATGATATTAAAAATGTTACCATATGTTAATACATGCTATGCAATAGTTAACTACGAAGCACCACTCCAAAGATAAGTGTATCCAGGAAGCCCACATGGGTGTGGTTGAAGTGAAAGGTGGTGATTAACTGAAGTCTGTTTCCTTCAATTGATGCATACACCAGTCTGTATGATTCTGAAAAGCCTCCATGATTTCAGTGCAAATAATCGTATATCTGAGCTAAATTTAAGTGTTTGCAGCATCAGGACTTGTAAAACCACCTCTTCTTTTCTTCGGAGCTGGTTTCATAGTAATAGTGGTTTTTTTCTCAGTGTAGAAATATTAAGTGAAAGTTCAGTGATTGTCTGCCTCAAGTTCATGTGTAATTCTTGCTATGCAGTAACAAACCAGAATCTTTAAAGATAGAAATGCACTTTAAGTAATAATACACTTTTTAAAATTATTGCTTTGGGTGATATCCGGTATGTTCTGTTTGCTTTAATAACTCTTCTTCTAATCTTTAAAATTTCTTTTTTCCTCAAGAGCTTTCCAAATGTTAATTACTTGATCATTGTAACACCCCTGAAAGGTTGATCGATGCTGTATTTACATTTTATAACAAGAGCAGATAAACAGAATTTAGTGGAGATTGCCTTTGCATGTAGGATGAGGCAATAACTCTGGTAGTCTACCCCTTATATAGTCCATACTGCTTTTCTAGTAAGTCTCTGAGTGCTTTAATGAAAGGGTGTCCAATCTGCAGTGCTTTCAGTACATTTCCTCTCATTCAGCAGACATTCCTGATCTCCTTGTTTCCTAGAGGTCTTTGTCAACATGCAAGAAACAGACTCTAGACCTGATAAATTATTCTAATATTAGCAGCAGGTTGGTTTTCTTTGTTGTCTCTCCCAGCTAGACAAAAACTTCTCCTGCATTATGTGACCAGAACACATCATTTGCTTAGAAGAGAGGCCACAGGGTCCTGGGAAAGATGGTATGTGACTTGCACTACATCTTCGGAACGGTTTTCTGGCCCTCAGCCTGTTTTGTGGGGTTTAAGTAGAGTGATTGTGTGGGAGAAAGCTGTGCAAAATGCTCATCATGTTCCGTTTTGCTGATTGTTCTTTTTTGGAAGCTATTGGGAAATTGGCAAAATTACCAGTGAGTATCTCCTGTGTAGTCCATGCACAGAAGCTGACACCACTGGAGACAATAGGCCTCTTCTGTATGCAGAGACTGGCTGTACTATACATTGCAAAATTTTCAGTGGCAGATGTAATGCACTGATGCAAGTGTGTGTTACAGATCTCCATTAGAAGGGCACTCGGACTCCATGAGGTGTGGATATAAATACCTTTTTGAGGTGGTAAAAGGAGATGGTGTAGATAATCTTACATCCCTTCAGATGCTGGGAACTCTTAAGTTGCGCAACATTGGACAGACATCCAGTCATAGCATGATATGCTGCACAGATCCTGCCATGCTAAAGTTCACCATCATTACAGACCTTAGAGCTCTTAGAAGTAAATGACTTAGTTTAGTTTTTCTTATAAGTAAAGAATTTCATTTAGCATTTCTACTATCAAGCAAAAAGATATTCACATGACAACATGGTGGTTCACTTTTAAGATAAGAGCATGCAGGTGGTGTAATTGCCAAATGCCAAGTGGGAGCTGCCTACAGTCTTCTCCCTTACAATGACCAGGCTAACTTTATCCTTCAATCAAATGATGTGCAGCACAGCAAAGCACAACAGACCTGCTGCTGCTCAGTTCAATTGTTGTGTGGATCACGAACTCCTCATTGTACAACGGTCCTCAGGTTTGAATCACCAGCAAGCAGGAAAGTCAGTGTAGTACAGTATTTTTATGCCACTGGAAGAAGATAAGTTTTCTGTCTAGTCAGAGATGGTGATCACTGCTTTAGCCCAAGTTACGGGAAAGTGATAATGGCAGTGTTGTTTGTCTCATGTTCTTACCACTGAATTCTGATTCTTTACACTCAATGCAATAATAAACATTGATGTTCTCAGAGTCCAAGAAAATATTTAGCAAGGTATGATCCAGCATTATTTTTCTCTTAAAAAAAAAATGCAAAGTTGTTCATCTTGTAGTATGCCTTCAAAAGTCAAATTAAATGTCTTTGTATGCATGACTTGACTATCTGCATCAGTAACTGCCCTCCTGGTGAAACTTCTGAAAAAAAGTTACTGTGTAGATAAATACTTAGATGCAGCTTTTTTTGAAATTGCCATATATATACATGCTTCTATTTCTAATGTCTTACAGAGTGGTGTTCATAGCTTTTAATATGAAGTTTTCTGTTTCCTTCAAATTTCAACAGCTGGAAAAAGGAGGCATGCTTTGTATCTAAAAGAGAAAGAAAAAAAGCACTGGTTTATTGCTTTGCTTTTTTTTTTACTTGCATTACCTCCCAAAGTGTGTAAAGCATTTACATACTTTTGTGCTCCTTGATGGTTATTACTGGAGCAAAAGAAGGATTGTATTATATAGACCAGGCTTAGCATATGAACAGTCATGATGTTACTGCTCTGTGACATATGAATGAAATATCATAAGCTTTACTTTTGTGAGATGTAATTGACTTTCTAAGTGATAGGTATTTGACATTCAGTGGCTTTTTCTTCAGAGTCTGATGTGGAAGATATAGTTCATCCCAAGTTGAATACAAGTATTTGATTCTAGGAAATGCAATTTACTGTTACCACAATTTCTAAAAGGTCTGATCTTCAGTCTTCTGTTTATCTTCCATATCTTCAATCTTCTTCTATCTGTATGGTAGGCAATTTCTGATAATCTTGATTGCCAGGTACTTTGAAACTCCTGAAAGATTTAGAATTTGGATAGACAATGAACAGTTGAAGGCAAAAGTTCCAAAAGATGCTTTTTCCCTCTCTGTGGGTTGACCCCAGCAAGCAGCTAAGGACCACACAGGCCCTCACTGCCCCACAGTGGAAAGGGGGAGAGAATAGGAAGAGCAAAAGCAAGAAAACTCATGGGTTGAGGTAAAGATAGTTTAGTAACTGGAAGGAAGAAGAAAGAAACACAGACCTAAAAACCTAAAACAAGGGATGCCAAAGCAATCACTCATCACCTCCCACAAGCAGACTGATGCCTAGCCAGTCCCCAAGCAACAGCTACTTTGGCAAAAACCACCCCCCAGTTTTTATTGCTGACCATGACATTATATGGCCTGGAACATCCCTTTGGTCAATTGAGGTCAGCTGTCCCAGCTGTCTTCCCTCCCAGCCTCTTGCTCATTCACTGTGGGCAGAGCAAGAAGCAGAGAAAGCCTTGACTCTGTGCAAGAGCCATTCGGCAATAGCTAAAAGATTGGTGTGTTATCAAGACTGTTTTATTCACAAATCTAAAACACAGCGCTGTGTGGGCTGCGGTGAAGAAAATTAACTCCATCCTAGCCAGACCCAGGACATCCCTTAAAGATATTTTTTTCCAAGTAACTACCGTCTTTTTGAAGACTGAGAGGTTGTATTGACATGATGGAAGGTTTCTTCTACTCTCTCTGGCATCTCCAGGTACATAGTTCTCATTTCTTTTAGATAAAGGCTTTTATTCTCCTGAGATAGGTCTATCAGTGTATAGTTAGATCTCTTGCAACAGTTCTCCCATTTTATGTTGCCTTTCACTTATAGCTGATTCTGTTCTCCCATGGGTGTTTTAGACCACAACTGTGGACTTCAGAATGTCTTTCACACTTGCCCCCTGTCTTTTGTGTTCTTTGCTTCTTAATTAGCCTTTGTTGTGCACAAAGGCCTTAGCATAGCACAGAGGGTACAGCTTGTAAGTGATGGTATCTGGCTGGGATTCTTAGGCTATTGCATAAATGTACCGAAAGTGGTAAAGACCGTAAAACCTGTAGACCTCAACAGAAAGCATTATGGTTACTATTCAGACAACTATTGGTCTTCTGTGGACTTAAATAAAGACACATTCTTTCCTTCAGGAGGTCGTATTTGCAGTAGCTTCTTTCTCTCACATATATATTCTGCTATTTCTTTACTGTAGTTAGTTATGTGGAGTTTACCTGGAGGGATCCATGTGCAGTATCTAATCTTGAGAATGTGTGATAAATATTGAAGTCTAGTGGAAAGGGTAGGGGAGAAAGAGCAGCAAAGAAACCACCAAGGTTGTGAAAAGGAATTTCACTTTTAAAAACGGGCAATTATAGATAACTTCTATTTTTATATTCACGCTACAGGGATTAGCTTGCTCTTGCTCTAATCAGTCTCATTACATCATTAATCATTATCTTTTTTGCTTTTAGTGCAATATATGAATTGTTATTCTGTGCTTCAAACAATTACAGTAAATGCTGATCACTTTTATGCAAATGAGTATACAAATGGCGGGTTTAGTAAATCAGCTGGAGTAATTATTTTTACAAAACAGCTAAGGTGAGATATAACCTCAAAAAGTATTTTTTTTAATTTTTTATGGCATTTTACTGAAATTTTAACTACAACATTATCGCAGATACTGTCAACAGTATTATTTACCGGTTTTCTTGATCTGCAGGACTATTATCTAGAGAGAAGCCATAAACTTGAAATCTACTACTAATTTTAAAGCAATGTTTTCATGCATTATACTTGTCACTGAACACCTGTGTAAAAGTTTAACAAATGCCATATTCAGGATTTTTTTCTTTCTGCCAATATAACATCACTGAAGCAAGAGAGATGCACAAGTCTGTTTAATGCATTCATGGAGTTCATTGATTTCAGTTCATCTTGTGGTCCTTTGCTAAAAGACAGCAACATCAAGGAGAACCTTTTAGTTGATCTGAGTTTAAGCAAAGCTTTAACTGGTTATTCATAGAACAGGGATTTGGTGTTTAAAGTCTTAAAATAATGGAATCCTGCTCTTGAATTTTACTGCCAGTAATACCACAGGTGTTTGATGTTTACACAGAATTTTTAGACTGACAATAACTTCTAGTAAGCTTAGTAAGTTCTATAGTTTGGTTAAGAGAGTGTTTGTAAGGTTAGAATAAATTATGAATTCAATTAGTCACTTACTGCAACAGTTGTGTAGTTATTTCTGGTTTGATAAGCAGAAAATGGGTTGAAACAAGTTGATTGTGCTTCATATTGCTAAAGGGAAGATGAAGAGAGAAAACCAATTATAGTTAGAGATACTAGATTCTCTTGAGTTGAAATGAGTTACATGAGCTAATAAAAAGCTCTGAAAGAATGATTCATTTTCAAGAAATAGATGGGTACTGAATATCACAATGTGCAGGAGCCTAAAATGTCATTTGCTTACAATTTACACAAGGAACCAAAGCTTATTTTAAGCCTATACCTAAAGAACAGAGTTGAGACACTGTGTAATCCTAGTCCCCGACTGTCCAGATCAGAGACCTAAATGTCTGTATTACCATAGCCTTTTTATGGCCTGTATGCCTGGGATTTCTTCTAAAGGAAGGTAAGGGGACACAACAACATGGTATAGATCACTCATTATGATGTGATATTGGTCCCAATAACATGGGATCAGACTGATACTCTTCTAGACTTGTAGTTCTGATGTTTAATGGCTGTTGGGGCACAGAGGTCCCTTTAGAGAAGCTATAGGAAGAAGCAGCTTCCTCCCACCCCAACACCATTTATAAGAAAGACAAGAAGGTGATTCTCACAGCCCACTCTGTTCCCCAATCTTATTTCTCTGCCCACCTCCAGAGGTGCCAAGCACATCAGGTGTTGGGCAAATAGTAAAGAGCTGTAGTTGAGTCAGGTGGCATATTATAGATAATATTTTAAGCTATGAAGTTTAAAGAAGTATCTTTTCATGAGTTGAGCATAGTTGTTTTGTGGAATGCATTGCCACATAAGATTGTGGAGACTACAAGGGTAAATGTACAAAATCAGATAAATTCATGGAAGATAGATCAATACCACTTTACTGGTACATTATCTCAGTCCCAAATTTGGAAATTGCAGGTAACTGAGAGGATTTTTTTCTTGCCATCTATATGCTGCTGGCTGTTTTGAGTCAGGACACTATGCTAGCTGCTCCTAAGGTCTGATCCAACATGAATACTTCATGTACCTTGGTGTCTCCCATCATTTGAAGAGGTATAATCTGAAGCTGTATACTTGAGGACTGCATGCTATGTCATTCTGATCCTTTCTTGAAATTTTAGTAGCTGAAAATGGCCAAGGATTTTCAATAAATATTCATTATTTTTACAGAGTAGAAGATCTGGGATAGGAAAAATGTGCCCTTTGGTCCAATAGTGATTCTGGTCTGAGATCTTGTGACACCTTCTGACTCCTTATTGGATTCCTCCACTGTCTCCAGACACACGGTTCGTTATCTTGTCGAGTTGCAGGTGCTGTTGGCAGTTGTAGCCTTGAAGCCTCCTTATCTTCTGATTTACGCTGGCTCTGGAGGCCCCTGTTTTGACTAAGTAGGTACGCGTTCACTAAATCTAAGTGAAAAATTGCAGCTTGTGGCCTAAGGCTTTAGCAAATCTAGCTACTCATACTAAGTAAGTAAAGCTAAGCAAACAGTGTACTAAATTGCACAACATTATAACTTTAAGTGAGTCATACTATTTAAAACTTATTTATGGTAAACGACTAATATCTCTTAACACTGAGAGGCGTCCCTGCTCAAGGGGAGAGTTGCCTGGCATGCAGTCCAGTTGCTGTCCAGGGAGAACTCAAATTGGGCTCATCCAACAATCTGTTGTTGGTAAAAGACCTTGTCGCTGGAGATTGCCACCATGCAGCCCTGCTGCCTAGCAGGGAGAGCTCAAAGAAGGCTCAGTTAGGCTGTCATACTTATGGGATAAAGTGGTTGGCTCGTAGTGGAATTACATACAATGAGAGAGGTATGCACGAGACTCCTTGTGCCCACAACTTTCACTGTGTCACTCTGCTCCTTTGTGGGTTTCCTAGAGGAGTTCTTGGCCTGACTACAGCTCAGGCCTTTACCTCCTTTGGAGCCTGTACCAAACTGCTGCTGGTTTGGCTAAGGGAGGTCGAGTCCATCTGTCACACAGGGTGAAAAAGGTACAACTAATTACTGATTTTTCCTTTATAAGAATCAGTCGAAACTGTCTGTAGACAAGTTTAAAACAAAGAAGACATACATTTTCATGTACTGCACGGTTAATCTATGAATTTATTTGGTAATGGTGTTGTGGATGCCAAAAATTTACATATGCTGACAATAAGCCGGACAGGTTAATGGAAGAAAAATATATCAAGGGCGCAAGATATACATACTACCGCTGCTTCAGAAAGTCCCTGGCCATGAATCAGTGGAGGCTGAGGGATTATGCTAGTAAATAGAATCATAGAACTGTTTAGGTTGGAAAAGACCTTTAAGATCATCGAGTCCAACCATTAACCTAACACTGCCAAGTCCACCACTAAACCATGTCCCTAAGTGCCACATCTGCTTGTCTTTTAAATACTTCTGGGGATGGTGACTCAACCACTTCCTTGGGCAGCCTGTTCCAATGCCTGATAACCCTTTCAGTGAAGAATTTTTTCCTCATAGCCAATCTAAACCTCCCCTGCTGCAACTTGAGGCCATTTCCTCTTGTCCTATCACTTGTTACTCGAGAAAAGAGACTGACGCCCACCTCGCTACAGCCTCCTTTCAGGTAGTTGTAGAGAGTGATAAGGTCTCCCGTCAGCCTCCTTTTCTCCAGACTAAATAACTCCAGTTCCCTCAGCTGCTTCTCACAGGACTTGTTCTCTAGACCCTTCACCAGCTTCGTTGCTCTTCTTCAGACATGCTCTAGCACCTCAATGTCTTTCTTGTAGTGAGGGGCCCAAAACTGAACACAGTATTCGAGGTGCGGCCTCACCAGTGCCGAGTACAGGGGGACGATTACTTCCCTAGTCCCACCAGCCACACTGTTTCTGATACAAGCCAGGATGCTGTTGGCCTTCTTGGCCACCTGGGCACACTGCTGGCTCATATTCAGCCAGTTGTGAACCAATACCCCCAGGTCCTTTTCTGCCAGGTAGCTTTCCAGACACTCTTCTCCAAGTCTGTAGTGTTGCATGGGGTTGTTGTGACCCAAGTGCAGAACCTGGCACTCAGCCTTGTTGAACCTCATACAAGTGGCCTCGGCCATCAATCCAGCCTGTCCAGATCCCTCTGTAGATCCTTGCTATCCACAAGCAGATCAACACTCCTACCCAACTTGGTGTCATCTGCAAACTTGCTGAGGGTGCACTCGATCCCCTCATCCAGATCATTGATAAAGATATTAGACAGAACCTGCCCCAGTACTGAGCCCTGGAGAACACCACTTGTGACCAGCCACCAACTGGTTTTAACTCCATTCACCACAGCTCTTTGGGCCATCCAGCTAGTTTTTTATCCAGCGAAGAGTATGCCGGTCCAAGCCATGAGCAGCCAGTTTCTCCAGGAGAATGCTGTAGGAAATGGTGCCAAAGTCTTTACTAAAGTCTAGGTAGACAACATCTACCATCTTTCCCTCATCCACTAAGTGGGTCACCTTGTCATGGAATGAGATCAGGTTAGTCAAGCAGAACCTGCCTTTCATGAACCCATGTTGACTGGGCCTGATCACCTGGTTGTCCTGTATGTGCCGTGTGATGGCACTCAAGCTGATCTGCTCCATAACCTTCCCTGGCACCAAGATCAGGCTGACAGGCCTGTAGTTCCCCGGGTTCTCTTTTGAGCCCTTCTTGTAGATGGGCATCACATTTGCTAACCTCTCACATTAACTAACCTCTCACATTCACATAATGATAAAGTATCGTTATGTACTTGCCCTGTTCTTGCTCATCCCAAGGAATGAGATATCCCTAGGATGCTGGATAAATGGATATCCAGACTCCTTTGTACTCCTTAAGGACAGTTAAGTTAGTTTAGACTTACTGCTGGGAAATCCTTCAGCAGCAATATATAAGGAAATCCAGCAACAAATATAATTTTTTTCGTGCCTGGATCTGTTTTAGTGAGGCCGCTGACTCTCTGGTATTAGTAATCTGCAATAACCTCTGCATATACTCATTCTTTAGTTTACACTGAAGCTCAAAATATGAATGTTGGAGTTCAGAAGCTGGTTGGGGAGATCTGGCCCACTTGATTGACTAGTCTGTGTGCTAAACTGCTGCCTGTTCCTGAGCAATCGCCTTCTCTTTTTGGAGCGTGCAGGGAAAGAAATCACAAAAGAAAGAGTCAGTTACAATTGTCAAGCTTGTACTTTGGTAAGAAATGACAGGATTTCTTCACTTGGAAATTCAGAAGGCAGCAGTGGAACTGCATGAGCTCTGGTGAGGCTTCCTTGCTACTCAGTTCAACACATCTGAAATCACTGTCTCTGTGGTGGGAGAATAGGATTGATGCAGAATTATCAGACCAATTTAGGGAAGTGGGAGCAGAGTGAGAGGTAGTATGATTACCTGGTTTCAGGTTTCATAACCCCTTACAGCTAGTGTTTGACCTGCTTCAGTGAATTCCTCTGCTTTGGGGCTCTTTTCAGCTACTGAGGAGAGATTGTTCATCAGAGCAGTAGATAGGGAGAGGGCTTATTCAAAGAGACATTTGTGAATTTAATTCATATTGGGAGGCAAGGATGCAAGTGCAAAAAATTGTATCTAAACACAGCAGAGCTTAAAGTTATTTTTCATGTTAATATGAACTTAATATGGCTTATTAGCTTATTAGTGTCATGTTTTTCTGAATTGCTAGAGAGTCGTTTTCTCTGAATAAATTGTCCTTTGTTTTATATACAGATAAGATGCTCACAAATAGATAATTACTGCCAGTAAGTGCACTCTGGGAAGTATAAATTTAGCAGGGTTTTGGTGGGTGGCAAAAGAGGTTTATTTGTATATTTATTTATATATAAAATGAAACATATGGATTATAAAAAACATAATAAAGATATCTTTATTGCAAGAGTCCTAGGTATTACACCCCGTTGTCATTTAACCCCAGACGGCAACTAAGCACCACATAGCTGCTTGCTCACTCCCCCTGCGGTGGGATGGGGGAGAGAATCAGAAGAGTAAAACTGAGAAAACTTGTGAGTTGAGATAAAGACAGTTTAACAAGTAAAACAAAAGCCACGCACACAAGCAAAGCAAAATAAGGAATTCATTCACCACTTCCCATCAGCAGGCAGGTGTTCATCCATCTCCAGGAAAGCAGGGCTCCATCATGTGTAATGAATGGTGTCCTGGTTTCAGCTGGGATAGAGTTAATTGTCTTCGTAGTAGCTGGTACAGTGCTATGTTTTGAGTTCAGTATGAGAAGAATGTTGATAACATTGATGTTTTCAGTTGTTGCTAAGTAGTGTTTAGTCTCAAATCAAGGATTTTTCAGCTTCTCAAGCCCAGCCAGCAAGAAAGCTGGAGGGGCACAAGAAGTTGGCACAGGACAGAGCCAAGGCAGCTGACCCAAACTGGCCAACGGTGTATTCCACACCATGTGACATCACATCTAGTATATAAACCGGGGGGAGTGGGGGCGGGGGGAATCGCCGCTCAGGGACTAACTGGGTGTTGATCGGTGGGTGGTGAGCAATTGCACTGCACATAATTTGTACATTCCAATCCTTTTATTATTACTATTGTAATTTTATTAGTGTTATCATTATCATTATTAGTTTCTTTTCTGTTCTATTAAACCATTCTTATCTCAACCCAGGAGTTTTACTTCTTTTCCAGATTTTCTCCCCCATCCCACTGGGTGGGGGGGAGTGAGTGAGCGGCTGCGTGGTACTTACTTAGTTGCTGGCTGGGGTTAAACCATGACAAATGGTTACTTGGGAAGACAAACACTATCACTCCAAACGTCTCCCCTTCTGTCTTCTTCTGCCAGCTTTATATGCTGAGCATGATGTCATACAGTCTGGTGCAGGAGGCAGAAATAAACGGACACCTGTAAAGTTGAAAGCAGATGATGTTTATTGCTAAAACACACACACATTTATAATCACATATTCTGCAAAGTCACTGTACATGTGCACAAGCATAAAATATGATTGGTTATATCAACTCTGTACACGCACATAAACATAAGACATAATTGGTTATACCAACTCTGTACACGCGCATAAACATAGGACATAATTGGTTATACCAACTAAAACATGTGAAACTTGTCTCAGTCTAATTGGTCAAGATAAACTGCCAAATTGAGGTTCTTTGTGCCAGGTTCCCTTTATCGTGGAATGCGCACCTGTGTTGTTCTAATTGGCATCTTTCTTTTTTTGTCTTCTTGTTTATTCTGTTCAAGGTCTTCTAAAGGCGTCTGGAATGCTCTTGCGACCGTTAGCTAAATATGTGTCCACAATTCCCCCTTTTTTGTTTTTCATCAATTAACGCCTGCTGTATTGCCCTTTGCAAAGATCTATGAACACATTTAATTAAACATGGTAAAAGCAACATTATACCTAATAAAATACATAAGAATAAAAGAAACCCTGATTTTTAACAAAGATAAAAACCAACTCCTAAGTCCCCATCCCCCAGCTAAATGCTCTAAGCCGAAATGACAGCTTTCTTAATTGCGTTAAAGCTCTTGCAACTCCTTCTTGCCTCTGCAGTTCTGTTATCTTGTTTATTAATTGCTCCACTGTCCAAGTTCCTCATGTCCGTTGTTTTTCTGGTGGTTCAAAGTCTGTTCATACTGCAGCTGTCACATACTCTGGCCCACTCATGCTAACTGCGGCCTACTTATGCTAACTCTAAATAATCAGGCTCAAAGAAATGTCCCCCATTTTCCATGAAATCTCTCACAATTCCCCCTTTTTGTTTTTGGTGCAAGCCAAGTTACATGAAATGCTTTTGCAATCATACGTTCAACTATTTTTATGATACATGGTACAATCATTACAACTGCTAATATTACAATTAAAATAACTAAGCCATGCATAAGCAAATCTTTCAACCATCCCATAATTCCCAAACTTGCTAGCCATCCACTTAACCCTGTGTCAGTTATTGTGAGCCTTTTACTGTGAATCATATTGATATCGGTTGTTAGTAATGTAAGTCATCCAAGGATACATGGCCTCCCATTAAATTTCGATGGAATTCCCCCCCCACGCTCTATCCCCACAAATTAAAAACATTCCCGCAGGTAAAGCAGCTGGAATAGAAAAAAGAGCATGATATTCTGGAATAGATATAGTTACACCAAGCTGTAGCATTTCTATATACAGGCAAAATAGCATTTACATTCTGACCCTTTCGAGTGGTGTTACAGGTGTAATTAAAAATCACACAGGCATTCATGATGACTGATCCTAACAACTCTTAACTCTTGAGGTTCTTGCATTACTTGAGGCAGGTGTGCATACGCACCATCCCAGTTACCAACACAGGATTGTGGGTTATTACAAAGGGAAAATTCAGGCATTGAATCTGGCCAGGTGTCTAGAGGTAAGCACACCAAACAGGTAGAAAAAGGGCTTTCAGGGGTAGCGACAGAAAGGCATATAGCTTCTTGATGCGTTATGTTCACCAAAGTTACCCATACATTCTGTTTTGGTTGTTGGATCATCCATTCTTCACTTATGTGTGTCACCCGTAACAGGCCGAATGCAGTGAGAAGGAGTCCTTTTCGGTTCAGCGTTTTTCCAAGGATGTAACAACTGTCCAGGGTTTTACCCACTTTGCTGGTACCCATCTTGTTCCGTGAGCTGTAACAACACAAGCATAACCTCTTCCCCAGGTTATTAATTGAAATGGTCCTTCCCATACATTTTTCTCATCATTTTTAACCCTAACTTGAACACTGCTATTAATGTCAAACAAATCTCCTACCATGCCTTGCTCATGTTTTACAATTGGTGGTACGCTTTCACCATCTGTCAATCTCAAGTAATTCAACACATATACAACTTTGTTCAATCGTTCATGAGGAGTAGCCATCTGCTCTCCCCCTTTTTGTTTTTGCAGTTGGCATTTCAAAGTCTGATTCGTGCGTTCTACAGTTGCCTGGCCTGTAGGGGAATGTGGTATACCTATGGTATGTACAGTACAATACCCCATTGACTAAAAAACTTTTGAGTTGTCTGTGCGATGTAGCACGGCCCATTGTCAGTTTTTATCTGAAATGGAATGCCATCTGCTGCAAAAGCCGAACGCAGGTGTCGCTGGATGTGTCGACTTGTTTTTCTCCTGTTTGCGCTGTTGCCCATACAGCTGCAGAAAAACAATCCACAGACACATGGACATATTCCAGTTTACCAAACTCAGGTACGTGTGTTACATCCATTTGCCACAATTGTAAAGAATGCAAACCTCGTGGATTTACGACTCCAGGTGAATTTTTTCCCACAACTTGACACTCAGAACATGTCTGTGTAATGGCTTTTGCATCTCCAATGGTTATTCCAGATTGTTTTGCGAGTACCTTTGCTGATTGATGAAAAAACCCATGTGAGATTCTAGCTTGTCCTAGCTTATCTGGTGAAGGTCCCATCCATGCGTGAGCCACCAACCGATCTACTGTTGCATTTCCTTGTGCTGTTTCTCCTGGCAGATTCATGTGACTTCGAACACGACTCACAAATCCCCTCTAAGTGCAACCGCAAACATTTCTGCTAATGCAGTCATTTGGAATGATGTAGTTCCAATCTTGTTACATGCCTCAACCATATCAACAAGGCTGGCATCTCTGGGTAACGCCATCAAAAGCTTTTTACAGTCAGCATTTGCATTCTCTACTGCTAATTTTAGTGCCAAGGCATTCTGAGCCTCCACACTCGATACTTGTTTAGTTACTGCATCTCTTAGTCTGTCAATGAAGGACATGTACGATTCCTGGGGACCCTGCTTAATCTGCGTGAGCGACATAACATTTCTACCCTCTTCTGGCAGAGTCATCATTGCTTTAAATGCCATTACTGAAGCAGTTCTCAAGACCTCTATGGGAAACCTTGCCTGTAATCTTGGATCAGTAAATTTGCCAGTCCCAATAAGGTGATCCATCCCTATTGCCTTCATGGGGTCATCATCGGGTCTATCCAAATTTTTTATAGCAACTTCTTCACACAGTCCCCTCCATCTGTCTCTCCACAACATTTTCTGAGTTGGCTTTAATAGCATGCTGTCTAATTGATCGCAATCATACGGAGTCAAAAGCTGAGCTCCGAAAACATTGTCGAGCAGCGCTTCAGTGAAAGGAGCCGTCAGCCCATAATTATGGACTGGCTTGCGCAGTTCTTTTATCAAATCCCATGAAAAGGGATTCCATTCATTTGGATTATTTGCCCTCACTATAACAGGATAAGCATGAGGAACGACCACTCCCTTGCTTGCTGCTTTCTTATGTATTTCTATCCGGTAACTTCTCGGGTCACAGCCCAAGTCTTCAGCTACATTGTAACTTGGCAGTGGTTTTTCTTCTTCTAAAGAAGTATCGTCTCGGGGAGGTTCTGACCAATTATCATCATCGTCAGGTAAAGCTGGATATAAACCCATAGACAGCTTAATCGGGCGTATTTCTTTCTCAGGGTTTCGTGGTAGAATAGGTGGCGATGCCTTTTTTGGCTCCCGTGTATCTTTTACTGAACCATCCGGTAATGTCATTTTATGACAAGTACAGTCAGAGGGACAATGCGAACAAGATGACTCATTGGTATCGTGTCTGTCCTCATCGCCATTTACCGACACCGATACTGTTGGATTCAAAATTGAATTTGCCTCCGCTGCCACCTTTCTTTCTGCCCGTAAGGATCGTATATTGTCAAAAAGCAACCGCCAAGTAGTAACCAGTTCTTCAGCATGTTGATCCCCTTTAGAGATAGCATCCCGTAATTTTGTTCCAATTTCTGCCCAAATATCAGGCTCAAATGTGGTAGCCATTTCAGCAGGATAGCCCTGAATTCAGCACCATTTCAATAACCTTCTCAGGGAAGATGCATTACATTTAATTCTTCTCTCAGAGAGAATATGCAGTAGAAGTCTGACTATTGACCTTTCCTTCAAGGACATGCTCTGCCCCATACTGCCCCTGGTTGCTCACCTTCCCTTCAGGTGTCTTCTTAGCCTAGGCTCAGCTTCCCTGCTTCAGTCCCACTGACAGCAGTACCTCCAACCAGGGCTTCTCCTGCCGCGTCTTCTGTGCTCTCAGGGCCACGTTGGGGTCACCATTTGCAGGAGGTAGAAATAAATGGACGCCTGTAAAGTTGAAAGCAGATGACATTTATTGCTAAAACACACACACATTTATAATCACATATTCTGCAAAGTCACTGTACATGTGCACAAGCATAAAATATGATTGGTTATATCAACTCTGTACACGCACATAAACATAAGACATAATTGGTTATACCAACTCTGTACACGCGCATAAACATAGGACATAATTGGTTATACCAACTAAAACATGTGAAACTTGTCTCAGTCTAATTGGTCAAGATAAACTGCCAAATTGAGGTTCTTTGTGCCAAGTTCCCTTTATCGTGGAATGCGCACCTGTGTTGTTCTAATTGGCATCTTTCTTTTTTTGTCTTCTTGTTTATTCTGTTCAAGGTCTTCTAAAGGCGTCTGGAATGCTCTTGCGACCGTTAGCTAAATATGTGTCCACAGTCTGGAATATGCCTTTGGCCAGTTGGGGTCAGCTGTCCCAGCTGTGTCCACTCCCAGCTTCTTTTGTACCCCCAGCCTCCTCGCTGGTGGGGTGGTGTGAGAAGCAGGAAAGGCCTTGAGGCTGGGTAAGCACTGCTCAGCAATAACAAAAACATCCCTGTATTATCAATGCTGTTTCCAGCACAAATCCAAAACATAGCCCCATACTACCTACTATAAAGAAAATTAACTCTATCCCAGCCAAAACCAGCACATGCACCAACTTATGGCGGTGTTTATAATATCTGACAGAATATGGTGTATATAACAACTTGAAGTAAGAATTGAAACAAATGAACCAAGACAAAACTATGAATGAAATGCTTCAAAATGTGGTTTTCTGTCTGTCTTTCTAAACTGGAATTTGTTGAGAGGAGGGTGTTGGAAATCCCTGTAGAAAAACTGATTCCATTGCTATGCGCTGCACAACACCACAGCACCTTTCCCAAAAATTCATACTATGTTTTTCAGATATATTCATTACTTGGTGAAGCCTTTCCAAGTCCTGGAACAGTAATTTAATGCTACTTACAGAAAATAGTTATTTAGTTACATTTCATAATGCATACAGATGTTTTAGGTTCTGGTACAGTTAGTGGAAAGTACACAAAATTTCTAAGGTAAAATATCTGTTGAATCTGATGCACCCAAAACTAAGGAAGCAGTATTTTAAATACAGAATATTATTAATAGCTTACCTTCTTATGTAAGTATTATGATTAAAAACTTGTTAGGTATTTTTTCCCAGTAGTTTATACTGTATTTGCTTCATTTTTCTTTTTTATTTGGGTTTGATAGTTGAGTTTGGTACTATAAATGTGTTTGAGATGTAGGTTATTTGTGTTTTATTCCTAACTAACATATTAAAGTAGGTTTTAATTACTGCTTTTTTGATGTTGTTCAGTGTATTAGTGGCTTCTATTAAGAGTTAGATTTGAAACTTCTATTTAGCCTGTTTCCCCCCCCCCAAGACTGATGATGTATGCCACATAAAATGATCACCAGAACACATTCATAATCAAAATATATAACTTTTGTTACATTCATAATCTTATAAACTTAATTTTACGTGACTTAGTGAAATTGTATTGGCACTTGTCAAGACATGAGCTTACATCTTTCTCATGTGGAGCACTATGCCTCTTTCAGCAGGGTTTTGGGAGAAACTAGTAATTCTTATGTATTAGACTTGAGTGCTGAAGTTACTCCTTCCTCTGCCATTAAAGAAAAGTAGAAATAGGGAGGAGAAAGTATATTAATGTTATATATTAGTGTAGATAAATATCACTTATATGAGAACTTCACTTAAGCTACCACATATGAACAGATTCTGGAAGGGAACAAAGCATATTGTGATAAATCATATCCTCAAGTTGTCACAGAACTTGAGAATCACAGAACTGTGTCCTAGTCTCAAGGACAGAGTCAGCTTTTAGGTGATGAGCCATGAAAAGGCTCAATCTGCTTGAATCTCATACTTAAAAGGTCTTGTGAAAGCTAAATGTCTGTGGTTGAAATATATAGCTGTACTCAAAATAGTGTAAGGCATAAGCAGGTCAGAAGACTCAGTGGCAGCAGAAAGAGTCACTTTTTCATACTTTGCATTAACTGTTTTCTGCACCTTTCTCTCTCTGTGTCTCAGTAGATCAGTTAAATTTGTTTCTATTTCAGGTGGAGTATTTAATGGAGTTGATCCCAAGTCTGATAGTGCTAGAATGGGGCCATGGGCTAGGATTTTATACATGCCATCACAGTCATGAGAAACCAGGTATCTAATACATCGCTGTCCTCTCACTTTCCTTCACACAACCAACTGTCTTTTGATGTGGAATGTAGCGTTTGATAACTAAGTACTAGGTACAATTTGGGGACTTCATACGGAGTAGTCACAGGTAGTTTGCCTTGAAATGTTAACTATTTCTCGTATTGTTTGAAGTTAGGTAATGCCTTTTCTGTATTTACTGTTTAGGTGATACTCTTAAGATATCTCTTTGCCCCATAATCACTCATGAATTCATTCTTGCATTAATTATTCCTGCTCTGCCAATAGTATGGGAGAATGACACAGAGTTAAATTAAAATTTATTCCCTGAGGACTAGTTCCCTTTCTCTCTTCCTTAAGAAAATGGACTGAATATTTTTGGCTTTTCTCTGGGCAGGAAAGGGATTGCTTCTTGCTCATTCCAATAGTCTGTACATTTTGATTCCAGGATTTTCCACCTCATCTACCCCAACTGCTTTTAGTTAAAAGTAAGGTGATATAAAAGTTATGTGGATATTACTCCATTACTACTCCATTATCCTTTTGATGGGTTTTTCCATTGTTACAAGATAGTGCTTTGTGTCACTCAAATTAACTTGGCCTCCGCTTGCAGGGTAGTTGTTTGTCATGTGGCATGACAACACAGCACCTGATGTTGTATCTTCTAAGATTTATAGGCAGCAAATCATATGACTTGGTAATATAGCTACCATCAAAACCAGTAATAAAAATCAGTGCACAAGAAATATTAGTGGATTGCCAGGGAAAAAAAACCCAAACCCAAACAGCATCTATACTACCAGTTACTAAAAGCCAACTCTTAATTTTGGCTTGTAAGATTAGCATGTGCTAAGACTTGCCATCTGGTTTAGCAATTGGTATAATTTAATTCACAATTGTCACTACAGTTTATTGACGCAGAACTAATAGAAAGGAACATTCAAAACATATAGATAAACCCTGACAAATTTCTGAAAGGCAAAAGATGAGTAGGGAATGCTGAATGTCAGTTCATTACTTTGGAAATCGGGTTGAAATCTGTATGTCACACTGGACACTACTGATGTTGTTAACTCCAGAAGACTGATCACTTAGTTGTTAATATGTAGTTAATTATTTGGGTTTAGATTCACAGATTTGCAATGTAGGTATGAGAAAAAGACTGAGAATTATGTGGATGATTTTATTGCGAGGAAGTAACTGGATTGTAAGGTCTTTGCTCAGACTGTAAAACTGCCATTTTTTAGTATGAATCCTAGCACAATGAAATTGGAGGTGACAAGTACTGTAACAGCATGAGGGAATAATATTAAGAGCTTCAGTAACACATTTTTCTGGAGATGCGTGGATATTTCAGAATAACTAATATTTCCAGTAGAAACTACAATGAACTAGTACTTAAAATATTTCATATCTCCTGTAAGCATAATATTGTCTACTATAGCTAAAATAATGAAATTAGAGGAAGTATTCATGACTTAGGGAAGTGGTGATGGTATAGTTAGGAGAATGAACAAAAAAATAGAGCCTTACCTTGCTTTTTCTGCTAGGCTATTAAAAAAACCCAAACAAAACCATGGCAAAACCTCATGAACAGAAATGTGGATCAAATGGGAAGTTGAGCTTTCCTGAAGCACCAACTGCTGCAGCAGATCTACTTTGATGTGATGGGATATAGCAGTTTTGAGATAAGATGATAGTAAAGAAGCAGAGATGTTGCCTTTTTCATGTGGAGATTCACCCTGTTATTACAGCTTGTGTTTTCTTGTAGCCCTTCTGAAAAAAAAAAAAGTGTTAAATGTGCGGAGTACTGTACGGGATATAAGTTGTGTAGTAAAGAGATTGTGGGAGTTACGCTGCAGGAAGTCTAGCAGCTAAGAGCAGATGACATCCCTTTTAAGACTGTCCAGCATTCATAACTGTTGTGGTTTAACCCCAGCCAGCAACTAAGCACCACGCAGCCGCTCACTCACCCCCCCACACCCAGTGGGATGGGGAAGAGAATTGGGAAAAAAAAGTAAAACTCGTGGGTTGAGATAAGAACAGTTTAATAGGACAGAAAGGAAGAAAACAATAATAATAACAACAATAAAATGATAATAAGAATAATAAAAGAATTGGAATATACAAAACAAGTGATGCAGAATGCAATTGCTCACCACCTGCCAACCGATGCCCAGTTAGTTCCCGAGCAACGATCCCTCCCCGGCCAACCTCCCCCAGTTTATATACTGGCCATGACATCACATGGTATGGAATAGCTCTTTGGCTAGTTTGGGTCAGCTGCCCTGGCTGTGTCCCCTCCCAACTTCTTGTGCCCCTCCAGCCTTCTTGCTGGCTGGGCATGAGAAGCTGAAAAATCCTTGACTTTAGACTAAACACTACTTAGCAACAACTGAAAACATCAGTGTGTTATCAACATTCTTCTCATACTGAACTCAAAAACACAGCGCTATACCAGCTACTAGGAAGAAAATTAACTCTATCCCAGCCAAACCTAGGACAATAATGTAGGGGTCCTACCTATGGGGTGAAGCTGAGGGAACTCAGTTTGTTTAGCATGGAAAAGAAAAGGCCTCGGGGATACCTAAGAGCAGCCTCCCAGTGCCTAAGTGGAGGCTCCTGAGAAGAAGGAGCCACACTCTTTACTGAGGTGCACAGCAGGAGGGTGAGCGACACTTGGCATAAGTTGAAACAGGCAGGGTTCTGATTAGATATAAAGAGGGGGGGGGGGGATCAGTATGTAGATATTTAACTCCTGGAACAGGTTGTTCAGGGACTCCTTGGACCTTGGACATTTTCAAGACTCAATTAGATAAAACTCTAAGCAACTTGGCTGACCCTGCTTTGAGCAGGGAAGTGAGACAGAGAGTTCTTGAGGTCCCTCTGAGCTTGAATGATTCAATGAATTGTTAGTGTAGGGAGGGCCGTGAGCCCCTGAGATGTAATTTTGTTGTACTCTACTTGCAAAATACTGAAAATGAAACTATTAGAAAGTAAATGTTAGTCTTTATCTGAATACTACTGTGCAAATAGATGTTTTACCAAACAGAACATGCAGATTAAGACAAAGAGATAAGATGTGGACTTCAGAAGGATGGAAAAGTGAAATAGGCAGTGAAACAGGAAACTTTCTGTGTGATTAGAAGACATGCAGAGGAATTTATAATAGTAGATAGTTTGGATAACCTGTATAAGAAGTATATCTGTCATGCAAACATGCATGAATGATTGCTGTATTCCCTTATTCCTCTCATAATGTATCTGTATTACTTAATATAAAAACCCAGTTTCAAATGTGGTAACAAGTTTTATAGTTGCAAGTTGAGCTTTTAACTAAGTAGTAGTTGATTAGAAGTTCAGTCATCCAGAAGGGAGATTAATTTACTGATGAGAATTGTATTAGCTCTCTAGTACTGCCAAAATGCTGTCAGACCTCATGGTTATCTCCAGAAAGTGCAGGAAAAAAGAAGCTGCAAGCTGATTCAAAACCAAAATGTTGATTTGAAAGAAATCAACAGAAATTTATAAAGAAAAATAGATGAAAGAGGAGAAAAAAAGTTGAAGAGTAGTGTCAAGATAAACTCTCAGAAGAAAATATATTTTTGTGCCACATTTTAGAAGTTGATATGCCAAAGTAATTAGTAGTAAAAATATACAGATAGAAAGTTAATATAAAACTACCTAGACAAGTAATTATAGCCCATTACAGTTGTTCTGATCCCTTAGTGTGAACTGAAATGTCTGAAGTTGTCTAAATAAGTGTTAGTGAATGGCTTCCAATTTTTGCTTTCTCTTCAGAGCAAGTAACTTCTAAAAAAAATGGTAGCAGGTTTTAAAGGTTAATACGTAGCTTAGTATCTGTGAGGGCAATAACAGGAAGTTAAAATGCAGAGGTGAAGTGCTGTGAATAAAAGTTAGTAGAGCTAATAAGTTTGAACCATTTAGCTCTGAAAACACACCTAACTGACAGGTTTTGGGGTGAATACGAGAGTGACAAGATAGATGGAAAAGTCAGTCCTCTGAGCACAAAGTTGAAGGCATCCCAGACTTTGTGATAGAAACACATATTTAGCTAGAAGAAACAAACACAGCATTGACATCTCAGGAAGTAAGGAAAGGAAAATACAGAACTAGAAAAGACTAGTGCTAGGAAAGGTGAGTGGGAGCCTGAGAGCCAGAAACACCTTGTCCCTTTCGACTGCTACACAGCCTAGTCAGGATACTTTGGAGCCTCCACCTCTGTTTAAATTTTCTGTTTCATATTCTTCAAAATCCATTAACATTGTAATATTGCTGGAGCTTATGATTATTTATTTAGATTAAAAAGAAATGGAAACAGGGTTTTGCAAACATGGAAATTTTTGTTCAGATTTGATGAGATTAATATTGTTTAACAAAAGAAATATCTAAAGGCAAAAGAAACTTCTGATGGATAAGTAATATTTTCCTTTAAATCAATGATGAACAAGCTATGTGAACAGGGAACAATAATGAAATCTTCTATTTCTGTATTGACCAAACCTAAAGATTTTTGCTTGTTTTGTATTGATCTCTTACAAAAACAGGTTCCCATTAATTTCATACAGTACAATGAATTCAATGGAAGCTTGTTTAAAGGTTTGTCTTTGGATGCAAAGTTATCTCATAACTTGAGTATCACCCTAGCACAAGTATTTGGACATACACAAAACTTATTGCTCAAGAAGTCATGGTTTTCTCTGAAAATGATTGGTATAGACTTAATCTTCTGCAGTACTCTTCAGTACTAACTCAGGCTAATGCCATTGCCATCTGTGACAACCCAGAAGCGTTTATTTCCAGTTCCAGAAAAGAGTTTCCTGTAATACACTGGAAGGAATAGGTAGAATGACTTGGCTTATGGATCACTGAGAGCCATGGGATGTGACCTGAGATACTTTCTGCGCGCAGAGATGAACACAATTCCAGAGTGGATTGATAGGGGTAACTGCTTTTGGCATACTGGTTCAAGGTGCTGCTGTACATTTGCAACTCGCTCTGTATCTCATTGGTGTTGCAATGATATCTTTATCCTACATCAAACCTTTTATACTCTGAAGACATTCCAATTGTCATACTGTGATTGCTCTTGACCTTGAAATTCCAATGATACCAGTGGGAATTATGTTCAGGTGAGACTTCTATCTGATAACCATACATTTTCTACAAATCTGCAATGTTAAAAGCCATGCAAAACTATTTACTGTGAATAGCGCTTTGAACAAACTAAGGCTTTGACCCTGCAAACAGCCTTACTAAAACAAAGACACTTGTTTCTTAGTGCATTAATGCTCCTATACATTGTATGGACTATTATGTCCATTTGCAATAGGATTGGACCCTACAGGTTCAGCCTGTCATTCTTGTGTTCTCTGTTTGAGTTTGCAACAGTTTTCAGCATATTTTAGAATAACTAGCCAACATAATAAATGCGATTGACTAATTCTAATTCATTTACGAAGAGATCGTCTTTTAAACACATGGCTAAAATAAAGAGCTAAGTTAGTTACAGATATTTGCTTCTCCAGTTTACAGATCTAGTTCCACGGTCTACTGGGTGATTAGAAAATAGGAATGTCTAGTAAGGGAATTCAATATGATTATTGATGAACTGAAATTTTTTTTACGGCTAGAAGAAAACCCCCTGGATCGTGAAGCCCGTGTTGTCGAAAGGGCGCTGTGCCCACCAGGGGGCGCTGGCGGTTTGCTCGAGGGGTTGATTAATCTGACTGTAGATTAGATTTAATCTATTTAGAAGGCAAACAGTGCTTAACGTTGCTGGAAAAAAATCCCATAGGTACAAGAAAAGGGAAAAAATCAGTATACTGTAAACCTGCAGTATTTTTCTTTTCAAACGTTATAAAAATAAAATGGGTGCTTTATTCTAGTAAGAGGTGAATGCAAATTCACACTGAAGACTGCATGTGACTGTAAGAACTGATAAGCAATTTTTAACTAATGTTCTGTAGCTCACTGTTGTAAGCTCTGACAAAATCTTTTTTGCTACTTTTTGCAATGAACATGAATTTTAAACCTGTAATTGTAGATAAGTGTACATCATTTAAAAGAAACGTGCAGAAGAAATGAGAAACAGATTTTTTTTTTTCCCCTTGAAATTAAAAAGTAGCATTTTCATATGAGGAAGCAAACATCTTTTTCTTCTGTATAGTCAAGAAATGCTGTATTGTGTGGCAAAAAATTAGGCTTTACAAACCTCCATTGTAGTCTGTTACAGTGGCTATCTTTGAAACTACCCACATTTTTCCATATTAACAAAATGTGTTTCTTTTTGCCCAATTTTCCAAGTCTAGGTCAGTGATACTGTAAGTCTGTCGCATGACTCATCTAATTGTACAAATTGTGAATATCTGGCTTATGGCATCTTGATTAATGTAGAAGCAAGTGAACTGAGAAAGCAACACTTGTCAAAATGTGGCAGAATCATATCAAAAATTGTTGCTCATGAAGACTGCTGCTTCCCACTTATATTTGTAATTTATCCCAAATTTTGTAAACCTGCTGGCAAAGCAGTTCCTTAAGCATAGGGAAGGGAATAAATGTGTAGGGAAGAGAAGAAGTGCTGATATTCAGCTAAGGATGATGAGTTTAAATTTTTGCAACAATGAACTTTGTTGTTGTTGTGATGCACTTGAACTTAATTTAATTTTATAGCATTTGTAATTAATAGCATGAAGTTAATGCTAGACTTATCAATAGTGGTATTTAGATAGTGCTGGGAAATGATTTACAGACCAAAATCCTGAGATAGTATATAATGTAAAATGTGCTTAATCGAATATATATTGGTATGTAGTACAAAACCACAGTTAATTGTATCAGAATAAAAGAACTAATTTGTGTGGGCCAAAGGAGAAGTGAAACACAAAGTGGTCATCAAAATGGTCATCTTTGATTCATCCTTCTACCACAAAATTTATTAAATTCAACCCTGTTTAGCTACAGTGATTATGGTATTCTTTTCCTGGGTATAAACTGATACTATTTCTATAAAATGTTTATCACAGAATAAGGTTTAAAAATAGTTTCTGTGTAGAGACCAGAAAAATAATCTCTTTGAAAGAAAAGGTAAATGTATAGAAATTAAAAAACTGGTTCAATATCTCCAACTTCAGCTGTTTAGAATTTTAACCAATTTGATACTTTCTCCTGAAAATAAAATGGGTTTTGTTGGTAACAGAATTTCTGCTCAATTGATGTGTTCAAAAGACATACCGCATTGGAGTAATGGGACAGTTAGATTTTTTTTATTTTTTTTTAATTTTGATTAAAAGTAGTGATGTATATGCAACTTTTGTGATTAACTTCTGAAGTGTATGTTGACCACTGTATACAGCTGCTGTCAAATCTCTCCCACTGAACTGATTATGTAATTTGTTTTCTTCTAAGATGTTGTAGGCTGAATGAGTTTAAAGGGCTTCCATCTCTTTGGCAAAGCAAATTTTTTGCTGTATATGTATTGCTTTCTCTTTTCAGACTTTACTTCAGACTTTTAGTTTGTAGCACACCTGGTCCTTTGTTAGAATCATGTGGAAAAATTGAATTTTAAACGGTTCTAATCCTGCCACTATTTTTGTGGTGAGTTGTTTAAGGTGTGACTATTTTAGCTTCTGGATTTTTTTATTGTTTGATTTGTTTATACAAAAGCCTATCTTAAATAATTGTCGGAGTTAGTTAAGTCTGTTTAAAGAAGGTAGTGTTCAGAGAACTTGTGGTTTAAATGAAAAAAAAATCTAATGCTTCCCTTTATTGTGTAAGCGAAAAAATTGTTTTGCAAATCATTTTGTAAAAGGAAATGTAGCATTGAGATATAATCACCTATTTTTTAAGAGGATCTTTCTACAAAATATTAATAAAAGGTTTTGATTTATGAATATGAAAGGCTCAACAGTCTATGATGTAAAAGCCACTGCTGATAGATTTTTTTTTTTTTAATTTGTGAGTGATCACTTTCTCATGGAAGATTAGAGGAAAGAACAAGCTAATACTATTCAAAAGATGCTTTTAAATAATATCTATTTCTAGAGCACAGGCATTGCCTATCTTCCTTTCAGTGAGATTATATGTAATAAGCTAAGGTGTTCATTATAAACAAGTGCAAGCTTGCACAGAAAATACTACTGAAAACCATCAGTAGCTTGACTTAAACTTCGCTATAAAGTATTTACCTGAATCTGTTGCTGCAATTCAACTGTAATTCCTCAGAGAAAAGAGTGCAGAATGGAGAATAGTGTGAATTATTTTGTCAGGGCATGCCGTATATTAACAGAAGTGAGTTGGAATGAGCAAGCAAGAATGCAAGAGAAAAGAAAGGCATAATTATAGCTTAACAGGTATAAAGTAAAGTACATTTATAGGGAATTTCATTTGTGATAAAACTATACCTGCAAGAGTACGCCAAGGTGCAATAACTTTGTGAGCTCTACTATTAGTAAGTGGCTTATCAAACATATAACCAAAAATAGTAGAAAAGTATGTATATAAGTAAAACAGCGGGACACTTAATCAGAAACTCAGAAATGCTAGGCTTAGGGTTCTGCTGCATATGTCATTTGAACTTCTCGTGCATATATGTTACAAGATAATTTTTAGGTATATGATTACGTTTTCTTGTTCTCCATGCGTGTTTCCAGCCAAGCCCATCCTTCACTTTTCTCTCCATCTTAGTTGCACTTCATCTTTTCTTTTTTCTGTGCTGACTGCGAGGCATGGTCTCAAGTTCTGGTGCCTGGTAGAACAATGCTGACAAGCATCCAGCAGAAAAATTGGTTTATTGTCCAATATTGGAGCCTTTGGTAAGAATGTATTATGTAGAGACGGAATATTCACCAGATAGGATATATCTGTCCATATTCCCATATCGTAGACAGAATCAGATGTTAATCTTAAGAGCTTTTACTAACTGTGGATGAGTTTGAACTTTAGAGACACTTACAAGGAGGCCACATTGCCTGGGTTTTCCATAGAAGTGTCAATAAGATGCCTGATAGCAATAAAGTTCTCATGACTTGCCATAAAATTTTGGATTCTTGCTTCAACGTCTGAAGTCTAAGAACTCCTTAGTGATACAGATTCTTAATTTTCTTAACATGGGCAAACGTGCTTTTATGTTCCTAACTCTTAGAAATGGTTCAAACAATTTAATTCAACAAGTTAAAAAAAATCCTTTTGAGAGGTATAAGAAGTAAGGAAAAAAAAGAGCTGAAATTGCATTTTTTTTAATTAATATTATAAGAAATTGAAAAATAATCGTACACTGGAAATTGTTCAATGTTTAAAGCTCTACTCATCACAAATGTCTCTATTTTGAATAACTTTTCAAGGAGATGACTGGAGTGGTAATCTGGAGATCATTAATTTTCTGAAGTAATCTGCAGAATCATAGTCGCTATCGGTGAGAAAATATACGTCACTTTTTCCACCTGAAGTTCAGTATATTTAGATGAATGACCTCAAGTAATCTCCATCAGATTAGTCTGTAATGCACATATATATGTATATGTTTGTGTATATATGTATACATACATATATAATCTTTTCTGTGACTACAGGATTTTGCTGTTCTATATTACTGACTATAGAGTAGTATTCCTGAGACATTGCCATGAAGGGGAGGATTGATTTAAGATTTTAAATTTGAAGTCAGGAATTACAGTTTGAGAATGAATGTTGCAGCATTCTTGTAGTTTGTTGCTAATAAAAGGACAGGACATTAGCTGTGACAATTAGTTATGTCTTTCTGCTGTGTTTCCCTGTACTGTGGGGATCACTGAACGTGGCAGATTACTTTTTCAATGCACTTGAGTTTTGAAATTGTAACATTTATAATTCACATGGCTATTTAGACATGCCTTAAAGAAAAGTGTGAATATTAGATTGGACTGAATATCAGACATTTTAATTATTTTTTTAAATGTTTTGTTCCAAATAGGATCAAAACAGGAATTTTAAAATTTGCTCTTTGTCTGAAACTGCCCCACATCCCTGCTGCAGGCTGGTGAAACTGACATTCTTGTCAGTTTCCCTGCTAATAGTAGCTGTGAAATTGACAAGAATGTTGATTTCATGGAGGAGCCAGATGAGACTGGCAAGATCTGTGGCTCAGGGGCAGCCCCCGTGTGGATTGTGCAATTACAGACCTCAGCCACCTATCCCAGAACTGACAAGCATGGTGTGTACCCACACTCTGCGGTTAGGAGACGGTTATAATGGCATTTTGACTTAAGTGTGTAGCATGGAAACCTGATCTTTGGTCAGAGCTAGAGCTTCTTTAAACTGCAGGCTTCTGGCTCCTTGGAAACTCCAAGGCCCTGTGCTTTGGGAGGCAGATGCTGGCTGGTGCCAGGTAGGCTTTCTCAGGATAGTGTGATAGCAACAAGCAGGTTCCAACATCACTGTCTCTGAGACAGACCTACCAAAATGATTGCTGCTGGGGAGGAAAGCTGGAGTAAATCTGTTCTGGATTGGGTAGAAGTATAGGAAACCTGGTATTTTTTGAATGAAATATGTTTAAACTTAATGACACAATTCTTTTGAATATAGCTGAAAGAATTAACGTGGAGATCTGAACATCAGTCACCTGCTGTTAGTTAGTGTGAAGCTATTTATCACTGAAATACTTTTGGTGACATTCAACTAGAAACTAGCATGAAACGTTTGACATACAGAACAGGTTATATGAAAGTTATCTTTTCATTATCAGCTCAGAACTGCTTTTCCTAAAAGAAGTGGTAAGAATCTGGAATATTGTTCGTGATCATCAAACTACATTTCTGTTTTCAGTGGTCCAGAGCAGTTGCTCAATTCTGAAAGCTTGTGCTCTTTTCACCTCTAGAGAGGCATTCCTTAACTTACAGTATAGCAAATACTTCTGTCTATGGTTTTACATATTTTAACAGGCTCTTGGATATTGCCCCTTTGCATGTTCAGTTAACAAAATGAGCTGAAATTTAGATAAAGAATAAATAGTCTATGTACCCCCTAGGCTTTGCATTGTCCCTTAAAGGCAGTCTACTCAATACAAAATAAATGGATCTTGGCTGTGAAATAAATGATGTTTTCTTGGTGTAATCAGGCTGCATCAAAGGGGAAGCTGCCAGGATTTACAAAACCATTTAATACAAGGAAGGGTTCTGCTGACAGAATTGTGAATGCAAGGCAAAACCACATTTCTTTACTTGTATCTTTGTCACATAATTAAGTTTCAGAAAGTTTATAAGTTAAGACTTTGACTCTTACTGGTGTAACATCACATTTATGCGGTATTTCAAGTCACCTTTATGTGAAGGTTAGTTATGATTGTGATACAGCAGTATTCAGGAGCTTATAAGCATGTTCAATGTCTCATTGGGAATAAATAGTCCATTAAGTTGTATTTTGTTTGCTTGTTAACCTCCCCTGACGCACACATTTTATCAGCATACATCAGAAACTTCTATTGCACCCTGCCATTCCAAGAATTGTCAAGAATTATAAATCTGTAAGTATTTTGTTGTATGTTACTAGCATCAGTTTTGCGACATGGAAGATTACAGGTTTGTTTATCAGCTGGTATGTAATGTCCCAGTGCCATTAACTCCCACTGAATATCTTTCTACAAATATCTTTACTTGAAATATTACAGAGCCCAGTGCTTATTTATTAACCAACATCTTGTGTAATAAAAATAGAGAATACCGTTTTTCAAAGTAAATGCTTATTTTAAATTAAAACTAAAAAAATTTGAATTGATTAGAAAATTTGTTTCCAGTGGTATGACTCACTTAAAAAACTGACTATTTAAATTTTTCTATGAGTTTACCTATGCAGTTTGATTAATTTTTAGTTAGTTAGTTATTAGGTCCAGTTTTGAGAAAGAAGACATCAAAGAGGTTTCTGTATAAATATTTCACAGCTTCTGATAAGAAATGGATGGTTAGGATGTGAGGTGTAACATTTATGCTGAGGTTAATATTGGGCTCAAACACTAAATACTTAATCATTGCTTTCTCTTTTCTTTCAATATTTAGTAAACCAACCATTTTAGCGGGGGGGGGGGGTTATCCCCTTTTTAAAGGTGGACGTGCATAGTGATGTTGAATTTATTTTTCTCCATAGAAAGCTATGAAAAGGGAACTGTTCTAGTGACTAGGCTTGAGTGCAGCTGTCTTTTCCTTTTTTGTGTATGTAATTATGATTCTATGAAGGTGTCAGCAAAATATTGGCTAAGGAGTGCCAGTATGTATGACTTACTTGGACTTTCATAAAAAAACTTTTGTCAATGCCTGTCACAAATGGATACTAAGGAAATAAAGTATTCACAAGGTGAGAAATAAAGTGCTGTCATGGATTAGAAGCTTCCCGCGTGGCAAAATAATAATAATGAATAAATACATGGTACTTTATTATTTTAGCAATCCAGTAGCAGTGGAGTACCTCTATTAGAATGTTATAGTTTAATATATTATTATTCTCCACTGGGAGGTGGGTGATAAGTAAGGTGATATTTACAACATTACACAAAAATATCCAAGTTGATCAAGATCAGAAACAAGTGAAGACTTTTCTAAAAATTAACAACATGACAGCAGGTGAATTTTGTGGTTGGGAAATGTCAGGGAACATATGAGAAAGAATGATTTGAACTACAGCTACAGTTTTCAGGCTGCTAAATTAACGCGAAAGATTGTGATGAGGTGTTTGCAGGCCCATAACTGTTGTGGACATAAAAGGAGCCAGGTATGTTTGGCCCATGCTATTAGGTCAAAATATAACGTTGTCTGCACTGCATATCCTGCTTGACTTCTTTCAAGTCTCTTTCAGTTGTCCCCATGTGTATCCAATGAGCTATCCTGGTTTGGTATAAAGGCTTTCCATTCTAGTCACCCTGATCTCAGAGTGGACACAGCAGAAGGAAAGGAGATTGGAAAATGTGAGAGGGAAATGACTGGAGACAGACAGAAGTTGAAGAGTTTTATATATATCAGTCTGGAGAAGGAATGAAAAAGGGCATGCAAAATCGTAAGTGAGTATAAATTGGTTCATGTTCGACTTCTGACAGATTTGCAGCAGGAGATTGTTGCCTGAAGTTACTGCCACCCTCAGCCATCTGCCTTGCCCTGCACCTTTAATAGATATGGAAGCCCTCAGGGCAGAGACACCTGATCTGCTTGTAAATCAGCTTGTGAATCACTGTTGTTTTCAGCCCAGTGCATTAAGGAAGCCTGTTTCTGCCTAGGAGAGTAGCAATGTCTGTCAGAGAGGAAGGTGGTTTCAGCTGGTAGCAACATCAGGCAGGGTGAGTCTGCCAGAGACCTCATATATTCGATATTTCAAAGACAAAAGCTTATATAACTGTGACTACTGAAATCTGATAAAAAGGGAAATGCTTGTTTTATCCAGTGTGTATTTAACTGGTGGAAACGTTCACAGTAACGTAGTTGCAAAGCCACCAGCTTAGTGTGTTGTAAACCAGTAGCGATACCCCCTGTATACCATTTTTCCCCCTCTTAAGTTTTCAGTCCCTGGTTTCCCATGAGGCTAGTTTTCTATGCACTTATATGATTTTATAAGGTGTGCTCATCTGTCTTTGAGTTCTACTCCTAGTAACTTTTAAATCTACTGACAAATTTCTGGCAACAGAATTTGACAGGTCTCTAATATATGAAATTTCTTCCAATTACTTGAAAATTGGTATCTGGATAGAGGACAATCTCATTAGTACCACCCCTGAAGCTTCAGTACAAACTATAGAGGTACTATTGCAGATTGATCAGTATTATGGCTCTGAATCAAACAAAGCATCTGCTGACTTGTTCAAGCAATTTGGGACAAGCTGTTTGAGTTAATGAAGGAGAGGAAAAGAAGGAAGATGGGCAGAATTACTAGGGAGATGATACTATAAGAAATATGGAGGGAAACAGCTGAAATTAACATGAAGGAATTATTGGGATGTAACATAAATCCATAAGAATTCAAGAGTTCTTTCCCTAACCAGGCAGAATTTTAATTTTTTATTGTTTGTTGCAAGGTATGTGCTTTTACCATTGAACATGATATCAAGTGCAACATTGAATTTAAAAATAGTAAGATAAAAGTAATTTCAAATGCTGCAAGCAGTAAATATGACAAACAGTAAATAACATGACAAAATCCAAACTTTGTTACCTGTTCTTACTTGAAAACGCTGCTGCTTGGCCAGCCATTCTTTCCAATAGTGTTTTGCATGTGAAGAGATTCTGAGAGTGTTCTGTTTTTTAAAATTAAATTGGAGTGGAATAATTTTTTTCTAATGGTTGTAATTGCTGAAAGCAAAAAAGAGGATGGAGGAAGAATAAAGATGGAGAAGAAAGAACAGAGTGAAGTAAAAGATCATTTATAGCAAAGTAGGAAGGGAACAAATGCTTTTTCAGAAAGGTAACTTTTCTGATACTTGCAATACTCAAAATTAGATTTGGAAAGCCTTGATAAAAATGAGAGGAGAGAGAGATTGAAAACAAAAATAAATAAAAGCACCTCTAAACAGCTGTTCAGCCCACCTACAATTTCAGGTATTCCATTTGTCTACTTTGATTGCTGTCTTAACAAATTACATGACAGAACTTTCATCAGGTAAAGATTATGAATGCTATAGTAAATGCTGTGACTGCCCTGCAAACAAAGGATAGCTTCAAGCAGTCCAAGTCAGATACCGCCAGCAATGCCAGCTTTTGTAATGTGCATGTAGCAATTTTGAGGAGACCAAGAAGCTCATTAGCCATTGCTGTGCTTCATAGGGTTACTGTGGCACACAATACCCTGAGTTTGCAAGTTCACTGCTAGCTTAGACACATCACTGTAGTAACTGCAGTGCACCTGCTGACATCAAAAGTAGTGCTGCCAGCTTCTTTTCTTGCCTTTTCTTTAATGACCTGGCATTCGTGAAGACATAGTTTTTTGTATGAGAATATACTGGCAGTAAGTATTATTATACGTAGGACATTCTGACTATTAATGTAGCAAAGATGAGAAAGAGACAAAATATAGCAAAAGCTATACTGCAAGAGAAGTGGTGGAGTGGCAGTCTGCGGAGACTGAAAAGAATTAAGGATATGAGAAATTCAAAACCAGGAGAATTAGTGAAAAGAGAATTCAGGGGTAATCATCAGTTTATACCATCACACAATAAGAATGCTGGAAAATAAATAAAAAACCTGCTAAAGGAGCATTTCAGTTGAAGGATGTCTGTCTGTTGTCATAAATAGCTACTAGATCCTTTGCATAATTAGTGAGGACTGGAAGGGTGAGGGAGAGGCAAGTACAGTAAGAATACATCCAAATACCAAATCTCAAAAAAAAAAAAAGTGTGCCCATGGGCAAAGATGAGGCAAGAAAGAGGAAAGATGCTAGATTTAAATATAAGCATCTGAGTTATCTTTGATATTAAATCATTTGAAGTCTATGGAGTTACAGTAAGTATGGGTTGACATTGGAATCTGTTATATGTAATTCTGTATTCTGAGTCCTTTCTTATTATTAAACTTATCATTGTGGGGTTTTTTCTGTACTCAGAAGGAGCATTGGTTTAAGCTTAATATCTGTTTTTGGAGCAAATTTATCTTCTAACCATTTGCTTTGGAGCTGTGGAAGTTTTGGCAATTTCTGTGTGTTGTCTCTGTACTTACCTACTACTGCAGTGATCTCAAGATAATACATACAATATTTTTTGCAGAAAATAAATCCAAAACAAGAGGTGTTAAAATAACTCCTAGAACTCACTTCTAATGTCTACTGAATATTTCCTCAAATTGTAGCCTGCAGGATTTCAGCTTCACATTCCAAGGAAAATAAAACTTATATTTCAAGGGGACTTGCATCAAGGGGACATATTATTGTTATTTTCTCTGAAGATCCTTCCTAGAAGTGGTATCCTCTATTTTAACTTCAATAACCATCCATGACCCTGGTTTAATTTAGCTGGTTTTATATCACCAGACACTGAATTGAAAAAATATTAAGCTGTATTTTAAATCATCTCTTCTGATTGCCTGTTTAAAACAGTCCATCTCTGAGCAAGAAACCTCAAAGAAGATATCGAAGAGTGAGTCTGATCTGGGCCAAAAATCAACCCAGCAAAAAAGAGGTAATCTTCAGACAGCTGATCTCCTTGGCCCAACTCATTGTGGGCCACAGAAGCACTACTGCTAGCTAGTGTAAGGATGGGAAGTGCTAGTCGGCTGAAGTGGGAGACGGACAGGTCTGACTCTTTCAGTGGCAGTGCAGGCTTAGTTTAGCTTAAACTGATTGTGAAACTGCTCCTTAAATCATCACTATCTTGGAACAATAAGCTGCACAGGAAGCACACTTAAAAGAGTTAAGTCCTGGCCTCACTGCAATGAAATATGAGTTTGGCCACTGATGCATATAAGACACGGTTTTGCTGGGAGGGAGTATGATCGTGGGAAGAGAGATGGTGAGTCACCTTTGGAAGAATATATAAAAAGGAGGATGGAAATGGTTAGAAAAATATTGAGATATTGAGCAGCTGAAAAAGAAATGAAAATTTAATAGGATATGTATGTATGGATGTGATGTTAAATGCATAAAGTTTATACATTCCTGGACTGAGAAGCTGGGGTTACAATGGGCCTTTGTGACAGAAGGAGGAGTTTTGAACACAAAAATGTTACATTTATTGGCTTGCTGTTTTCCGGGTAACATTGATGTAGCCCAAGTTTCTTCTCTGTAGAGAAATGGGGTATCTTTGAAGTATACAATAATGAAGGAATAAAATAGAAATTAAAAGAATTATAGTCATTCCATTGTTTTTAATTCTCTTCAGAGAAAGTTTACAGTCCTGGAAATAATTAAATATAAATAAATATGCAAATAATAGGATTTTTCAGTTTTGATTTTTAACCAGATGCAGAGAGACAAATCCAATTGTAGCTTCAAAAAGCTTTCTCTCCTTATTTTATTAAAACCAGAAGTTATAGAGAGATTGTTTTCTTTTCAATAGGATGAGAATAAAAACTTGAAAAGATGTTGTAAATGAAACAATAAGAATACAAAATTATTCTTAAAGGCATAGTTCATAATAAAAAAGTGATAGTCACATATTTGTCCTTTCTAACACAGGTAAAGAGCATACTTCCTTTTTTCTCTAAAACATTCCTACATTATTGCAGAATATTTAAATGTTACTGACTTATAAATTTTCCTATTTTTGAAACTGTAAATGCTGACATTGAAGTACCAAAGTAGTATTCCATATAATCCTTTCTTAGTCTTCCTTCAAGTCTCTTCTGATGTGAAATTTCAGCTTCAGGTTTGTTCAGGGAAATAAAGTATTGTCCAGTAGGCTGGAAAAAGTAACATTTGTATTATATAAAATTTGCATTTATTGTTATTGTTTATAGATCATTATTATAAATCATTTTTTATTGTTTATGTGAAATGCAAATGAAGGATGACTAATTTTGTTCTCACGCATAATCCTTTGCCTGACTCAACTCAACTGAAAACATAGAGCTTCAAGATTTGGAAGATAAGCCATGCGTGCCATGTGCACATTTTACAGTTTTTATGTAGAAACATTCCTCTTGTTGCTTGTAGATTTCTGAGCACCTGAAGACAAATCAGCTGGTTTCATCTGCAAAACACTATAGAGATGGGTGTATGTCCTGCATATGTCTTACAGAGAAGTTACCATTCACTGTGGTAGTTTGCTATTACAGTATTAAAAAAGTAACTGTAACTGAATATATATTTCCTTCTTCAAACATTGAACTGTCATTCCTAATTAATGCCTGTGAAATTGTTTCCTCTTGCTCATCTGCCACATCTCTACAAGATTACTCCAGCCCATCAAAGTCAAATGCTCTTTTTTTGTACATGGATTACTCTGCATTTTATTTAGGACACTCAGAAGCTGATTGAATGATTGTCATTTTTACATATACAAAGGAACTTCATGTATCATTTCATTTCTATTTCTGACTCTCAGTTAGTTAATTAGTGTATATATGACCATAGGCAAATGTGAATTAATGACTGTGGAGAGACAATTCCTCAGAATGTCACAGATTTAATTATTCAATCACTATCACCTAAATGCAGAGCTACTCTAAGTAATGTTTGGGATAGAGGAGACTTGGCAAGGTGTCTGACAATAGTTTGCAGGCCTATTTCTCCATTTGGCTGTATGGGGAAATGTATCTTTGCAGGGGATTTTATCAAATGTTTTTCGTGCTTACTTGGATGCCCTTAGAGGGAGAGAAAAATCTTTTGACATATTTGAGTATTTCTGAGAGGAACTCATTTTCCTGCCATTTTTCAGGAAATGGATAGCAACTGGGTTATGTCAGTGACAAATAATTAGGCTGAATTTATCATTGTGGTTTTTTATGAATACTCACATCATGATCTGATAAAAATAATACTTGTTTCATGAACTTTGCTCTAAAAGTATGTCTAGTTATCCGAGACAGAATATTGTTAAGGTCTAGCTGCTGAGCAGTAGTTATTTTTTCATCTTTGAATATTGATTGTCTATTGATGTGTTCAAAAGCATTGTTGAAAAGTCTTGAATAATGTATTTGCTTAAGGAATTAGAACTCTTCTGTTAACACTTCCAACTTCTGTAAACATCATATAATACCAGTGCCTTGGGAATTCTGTTTCTGATAACCTGTTCTTTAGAATTTGTATTATATTGTTTTGGTTTGTTTATATTGGACATAATTTCTAACTTGTAAATGAGCAATAATTTGGCAATATTTCACATTATATTGAGTCTTCACATAGATAAATATTTCATAAGTAGGTGATACCTGAAACAGAACATTAAACAGATGGGAGACTTTCACTGGTGTGATGGCAAGTTATGTTAGCTGCTATAGGTATTTACTCAGGGTGCTTATTGAAAGGGTAATGAGAAGGTTTATAAACTAAGCTGCTCAAGTGATAGGGAATAGTAAGAGTTTTTGACAGTTGGGAGAGCTTCTTGCTCAGGACTGTTTTGGGGTGCTCATCTGAAAGGGAACTTAGAGTGTACATAGGTAATTGAAAATGTCATTTGGAAGCTGAAAAAAGTATTTCTGTGGATCTGCTGAAGCATTATCAGATGTTACAAACTGTTTCTTGTGTTTTGGGAAACTGAAGGGGTGTTGCATTTGGAGGAATGCAGCTGAATTGATGTGACGTCATTTTATGGATGAGCAAATGTGTCTGTACATTAGTTTCAGAATAATATTTGTATCCATGATAAAGAAGCTGATAAATTACTAAGTTTTGAAAATTTCTTTGAGCACATTGATGACCTCTGTCATTTGCAGTAACTTTCAAAGTAGCTGCAACTTCAGTTTCTCTTTCAACTATTGGTAGAGCAAGACTCATCCATTAAATCTGCATTAACTTTTAAAAATCTTTATACAGTGATAATATCAGAATTCATTTAATTCATGTACATTACCATATTTCAGGAATTCTAAAACAGATGAAAAAAAGGTGATGAGAAGGTAAGACATTGTGTTGATAGCAAGAAATCTTAACCTGCTTCTCATGTTCAAGCTTATTTATAAGTTCAGTCGTATTAGATTATATCACCTTGGCATTACTCAGTTAAATAAGAAAAAAACAGAAAGGCAGTGATCGCTTGGCAAATGTAATAATTTTTTTAAAAAAATCCAAAATCATATTTTTAGTGTACTACCACATACTATTAAGAATCGTATTTTGGTAATAGATTAGGAATGCTTTTCTGAATACATACTTTAATACCAGTTTTGAAAAACTTTGATTCTTGAGAGTAGCAAAATTACACTAAGTTTTAAGGTCCTTAAAAGCAGCAGTGGTGAGTTGCAGACGGGGGGGGTATCCTTCCATCAATGTAAAAATGATGTCTTGCTTACTTTTGTTTCTGATACTTTGATAAACTTCTGGTTTTTTTCTTCTGGTGCTTTAGTCCTGTAGAAACATGTTCATATTCCGAATTGCTAGTGTTGCTGAAATACCTAATGTTTTTACCCCTTAGGTTACGGCTGTGGGAGATAGGCTGAGCCTAACCGAATACAATAGATTTCTTTATTTAAGGAAGCTGGTCCTAGTTCCTCCTCTGTTCCTTCATGCAGGGCTATAGGCTCCTGTTGTTTCCTTTAAACTGATTTTAATGCTTGTTTGACCCGTCAGTGTGCCAATGCAGCTCACTGAGCCAGATGTAGAAGATTCCAGCAATAACATAATATTTTTCCCCTGAATGAGCTCACACCAAGGTCAGATAAGAATCAAGTACTGGTATAACTGGGAAGGGTAGAAAGGGGTAAAAGCATGGAAATAAGTGGGACTTTATCACTGGGAACAAGCTACTGGATTACAGAACTGCACCCTTAATGACTGCTGGTTAGCACCTTGGAGTTTGACCTCATTCATCTACCACCTGAGCTAATAGTATTTGAAGGCGAGTGAGCTTTGTTAGTGCACCTAAACACTGAAAATCATGAATCACTTGGTCTTTTTGTGTTTACCTAACTTTCCTCTTAGTGCAATGCTACCTGTTTTCTTTTTGCTTGAAATAGATCTCCTCTGATGTATATTGTTGAAGATGCTTTCAGTTTAGACTTGTTAATTTTTTTATTTTCTCCGTTCCTCCTGTTAATATGGTTTGTACTGCAAGTTTGACCTCATTTCATTTTTAGATTATCAGTCAAACTGCTAGGAATTTAGTACAGATGGTTCATTTTGAGAAGGAAAATATACTGAATTAGTAATTTGTCTTCTGTGATACTATATACTCTTTTCTGCCACCTCCTTGCAGGGTATGACGATTGTGCTTCCTAAGGTTTTGTGTTTCTTTCATGCTTGTTTTTTCACAACTCTTTGACGAACATTTTCTATCTGATGTTGAACTGGCTTTCCATTCTAGGATCTCTGCCTCCCTCTCAATGGATAGAATTGCTTTAAATGGTTAGCCTGCAGTTTTTATACTCCACAAAGGATGGCATACAGTGGCCACCAGGGCATGTGGTTCACATTCTGTTCCACTGCTGTGGGCTCCAAAGTTAAACACGTCCACAGGATTTTCACAGCTCTCATATTAAAGAGCTGAAACCCAAAAGAGGGAAACTTGCAATATTTTAAATAAATTTTCAGTCTGTGGAGTCAATGGCAAATGCCACTTGAGTTCACTGGAGTCATGATTAACCTTAGTATGTCTTGAGAAGCAGAATTATCAGGTAACCTCTGATTTGTTTACAAGATAGTTTTATAGTTCTGAAATGAGATCTTCTGGAGAAATGTGTGGTTCTAATTCATATCCAGAAGATAAGGTAGTGTTGAGTAAAAGGAAATGTATCTCTATGATGTATAAGAGAGTAGGCATGAGCTAACATTACATGAACTAACATGCTGCAATGCCTGATTTATTATTTAGGCAATAATCTTGTCCTGCAATATTCAGTGAAAGTGTAGCAACCACATGTATTGTATGTACCACTGGATTATTTTCCATTTCAGCCAGCTCTGTCTTGTACTGCAGTACGCTTGCGCAAGCATTGTTGCAAAACCAAAAACCTAATTTTCTCTTATCCAAACCAAAAGCATGAGCAAACATAACCCGATAGTGCACTGAACTGGTAGGTTACACAAAACAATCTAACAGAATAAGCGGCACCTATACAACACCTGCAACTACACAGGTTTTTCAGTAACCAAAAGTTTCTTTAAAAAGCATTTAGTTCTCTTCAGTAAAAAAATTATTGGAGAACTCTGGTTTATTTGGAACTTTATTACCTGGCTAATCTATTGGGTGTGTGGGATGGTTTTGACATACCTGCTAGTTTATCTGCTTGACCCAGCTGGAGAGATAAAATTATATTTAAAAATTTTGTTCTACCCTCTCTCAAAAGACATCGGTGGTATGAATTTAATCAATGAGTGAGGAAGAGCATGTACTGTCAGCTGTGATGCCATTGGTATGCTGATGGTATCCAGCTCAGTGTCTGCTTCTCTGAGTGTAGACAGTGCAGTCTTCCAGATGTCCCAGTGTCTGGCCAAAATAGGGGTAGTGATACAAAACAGATGGTCTCGTCTCAGGACAAAGCAGAGTTGACGCAAGCTGATAGAGGGATGGAACTGGAAGAAACAGCAGAGCTTCAGTTGTTGGATGCCATCTTACACACTCCTCCTTATCTTTGATTCACAGTTAGCAGAGGTGTCGTGGTTTAACCCCAGCCAGCAACTACGCACCACGCAGCCGCTCACTCACTTGTCCCCTGCCCCCAGTGGGATGGGGGAGAAAATCAGGAAAAGTAGTAAAACTCATGGGCTGAGATAAGAATGGTTTAATAGAACAGAAAAGAAGAAGCTAATAATGATAACACTAATGAAATGACAATAGTACTAATAAAAGGATTGGAATATACAAGTGATGCACAATGCAGTTGCTCACCACCTGCCAATCGACACTCAGTCCCTGAGCAGCTATCCCCCCACCTCCACTTCCCCCGTTTATGTACTAGATGTGACATTACATGGTATGGAATACGCTGTTGGCCACTTTGGGTCAGCTGCCCTGGCTGTGTCCCCTCCCAGCTTCTTGTGCCCCTCCAGCCTTCCTGTTGGCTGGGCTTGAGAAGCTGAAAAATCCTTGACTTTAGACTAAACATTACTTAGCACCAACTGAAAACATCAGTGTTATCAGCATTCTTCTCATACCTAGCTTAAAAACATAGCACTGTACCAGCTACTAGGAAGACAATTAACCCTATCCCAGCTGAAACCAGGACAAGAGGTAACAAAGAGGGCAGTTGTCCCTTTGCAGCTAGGCAGAAGACCAGTAACAAAGATCCACAGTTTGCTTCTTCTAGTTTATTACCTAAGAGTTTTGGTGATTATCATGGAATTACTGATATGTTACTGTCTCAGTCAAGACTTTAATGCACCTAGAGCTTACAATGAACTTTCACATACAACATACTAGTATCTTTTGCTAAATGTGCCTATGCATGCAGAGAGTTTAGAGATTTCTTTGCTTTCTCTCTGCCTGCCCAAACAGTCCAGTCTGAGATCACTCATATATAAGTCCCTAAATTAAATCGAACTTTGCTAACACAAGAGCTTGGTCTGCAGCCGGGTTCATTTGGTTATAGTGCTTGACTGAAAAGCACTTTTTAAAAATGGGAGATGTGCTAATTTCTTGGTAGAAAATTTAAGCTGTACAAGCATCTTGTTTCTTACTTAGTGCATTTCTCTCTTCATGGAGAAGATTCTCTGAAGAACAAGTAAGGTGTTTGACTACATTTGGAATTTGATCATTTTAATTAAAAAAAAAAAAAAAAAAAAGAAGAATGAAGTTGGGGAAAGAGAGATATTTCCACTGTAGGAATACTTGATCTAGATAGGTTTATGGAAGAGAACATACAGATGCTCTAGTAACTGGCACTCCAGAAATGCTTGTACTAATTTTCAAAAGCAAGCTGTTGGAAGGTTCCGTGTTACTGGAAATGTTTGTAGTTTTTATGCTTTGCCTCAACTTTCATTTCAATAAAAGGTGTATGAATTTCCACTGGCCTCTTGACAAGCCAGCCAAGCTTAATACTGCCAAAGGGGCTGGTAGAGTAAATTAGGTGGATGCAAAGAAATATGAATGTGGCCCTCAGTGCAAAAATTGATTCATACAAAGCTAGACAGTTTAATATCTTCTCTGACTGGCTGAAAATTCACTGTAGTTGCTTTATGTTTAGTGAGGTGTACTACTGAATTAATGAATTATTATTCATCTTAGATAATTTTTTTAAAACTTCAGATAAACAGCATGCAAATTATCGGTTTAAGTCAAAATAGATTTAATAAAGAAAAACGTAAGCGACAATGTAATGTGAAATTCAGTATTTTGGATATATATTGTAAGGAACATCTGTACTACGTTAACCAAATACACTTGAAAAATATTATGGCTGGCTCCTCTCTGTTAGAAAATAAAAAAACATACTGAAATTAAAAACAAAATGAAACCCTTTAAATATACATTCCTTTCTAATGCTTTGATATTTTTGATATGATTGAAAAAAAGCTTACTGATTTAAACACGGCTTATTCTATTATTATGACAAAGCTGTTTTGGTGGTTTGCTTTAAGAACACAGAGTTGGACTGAGGTCTGAATTGCATATTCAAATAAATACAGTGGTTGCTTAAATAAATGACATCAGAATTGGAGCTGATTAGAAATATTGATCGAAATTTGCTTTTAATTTTAACAGTTTTTTTACTTAAAGGTAAAGTGCAAAGAAGAAAAGTTTGCCAAGGAAAAACATTAAAATACATTCCTTTAGATGCCTTCTGAAGTCCAGAATTTCTGGTTGTTTTGTGGATTTTCTCATGACCTTTTTGTGCTTCTATATTATTATTATAGTGCAAGTACTTTTGTATAATTATGGCAGTTGCAGTAATGCATTATAGAATGTCATGTAACAAGTGAAAGATTCTAAATTTTTTTTTGAAATGTAGAAGTAATTAATGTGCTCAAATCAATAGTAGATTCCTGCTATTATAAAAGTAAAATGTTTGAAATAATTCTTTAGTACTGAATGAAACTACCTAGTTGATAGTTTAAACCAATGTGTTTGAACTTACTATTGGTGTGCAGCAACAGTGGTTATATAATCAGTTATTGTTGCTGAACCAGTGGGTGAGCAGTGGTTATTTGGTGATATTAGATCATTTGTCGTAGGATTTCCAGTAGGGAATGCTAAGAAGGCATGATGCCAGTTATTTTCAACTGTGGTTATGGACTTTCTCAGTTAAATAAAATGAGACTATAATGTTCCATTCAGCCAGTAGTTTGGGCAGTTGGGATATCCAAGACTTGTTTTATAAACTTCATCTACCTGATTTGAAGCAAGGATCTGAAGCCCAGGCACTGCATCTTAGAGACGCTCTTATCCCCTAAGTCAGTGCTCCATCAGTCTTCCCTGCAAGTAATTTGTCTTCTGTACTAAACAAATATCACACCTAGTGGAAAAAGGGAGAATAAGCAGGAGCCCTGTGGGCCAGTGCTTAGTGTAGTTGCCTAAGATACTGAAGTGTGCTCTAATGAAACTAGAACATCTTCATCAGAAAAGGCTACCTCCTATGTTAATTCCGGTCCCAGCTTAAAATAGAAGATGGATAAACTGAAGACAGATTCCTCTCACTCTTGCTGATTAAAAGTGAGAACTCTAATCAATGATTCATTGTATGTTTCAGTACCTGTGGACACTGCTGCTTTCTGTACTCCCACGTTGGTTTTGTGGTTTTGATTGTGGGATGGGTTTCTGCTAGATTGGCTCTGACAAATCATACAGGTAGAGGTGGACAAGCAAACTCAAGGACTTAGCAGCATTATGTTTCAACTGGTTTTCGGTGGATCCATCAGTGGAAGCACAAACATTAGGGAATTCATTGTCAACTTGAGACGCTTATAAAGTAAGATGTCTTCAAAACATTGGGTTCAGGAATCTAAAATGTCTCTAAGGAGTGCAAGTCTCTTGATGGATTTACTTAGGATATTTGCATCAACAGTCTATGGCATGGGTCTGAACTGGGCCAAATTTCGATATTTGAAGATGTTAATAGGAAGAAATATTAGAACATATGCACCAGACTAACAGGATTGTCTACTCCATGACATCAAAGTCATAGATGAATAAGAGGGAACAAAGTGAAATGTCCTGTAGCTAGTGTATTGCAGAAGATAACTCTAGTTTTGCTTCTGTTGAACTAAATGATTAAACATCATTTTCAGGAGTGGAGCATCAAGTGTTCTAGATCAATGGTTGTCTTTGGAAGCTTAATTCCTGCTTGTCCCAACAGTTCTTTCAGAATTAAGGTGGGATTTTTATTGGGCTCTCTTGGTATTGGTAAGAAAATTTATCTAAACTAGAGAGGATTGGTTAATGTAATAAGAAACATATAAGTATGACATAAAAAGCAGCATAAAATCCTGGAACACAAGCAGAACTGCTATCAGCAAGTAGGGTTTTCTTGGTTTGTTTTTTTGGGTTGATTTTTTGGGTTGGGGGGGGAGTTGGTTGGTTGGTTGTGGGTTTTTTTAATGAGAGTAATAGAGCGTATTAAGAGTCTGTGCTTCAGTCAGCAATCCTTGACAAGTCAATGCTATATACGTGGAATACATCAATGTCTATCACGATGAAGAACACTGCCCTGAGAAATTCATTGCTTCAGAGAAAGAGGCATTATTTTACTGGTGGTGCATCAGAATTGACTGGTGGCCTGCAAGAATATAAATCAGAATTCATTACCTGAATTTTTTACACTCACATGAAAACATTTAGTGCTTTTCTTAGCATTAGACTGAACAGACATTGAGGTGTCATAACCTCCCTAAAGATGAACCAGGACTTTTTCCAGCTTTGCACCCTATACTTCTTGAATTAGTCCTGGGAAATTACTACATGTTTTGTAATGGAGGAAGGAGACAAAAGTGACTGGATCATATCAAACAATGTAGCACATAACCTGATTATGTGAGCCTTTTGTGCAACTGAACTTTCACTGCATTTAATAGGAGTTTTGCATAAAAAGAGCTCTGTCCTTAAAGTGAATGGTGTGCAAGTCTTGTAGATGTTTGTAAGATGATTCCACACTCTGTCATCCCAAGACATTAAGCAATCTTGCAGTTTCTAGAATACTTGGCATTAGTGCCCCTTTCCCTCTCCCCAGCCCTTCCTCCCCCCCCCAAAAGGAAGTAAATAATTACAAACAACATCCTGTTTAAAAATACTACCTTGTTACTGGGCTATGTTCTTGTTTAGCTGAAATAGATACCCTTTTCCCCCTTCCCTTTTTGATCAAACTTGGCTATAAAAAAATCACAAAGAATTTAGCTTAGTGTGGCATTATTATTAATATAGAAAACATCTGGTTCTGTGCTATGCTATATTACATCTGTGATCTTTATCTCACTTCTAAGTATTTTCGTGTATTGTTGTTATGGCAATGCATGAAGATTGCAGCTGTGTGAATTTATTTTGGTGAAATGCTGATTTGAGAAAAATGTAAGGGGTTTTTGTTTTGTAGGTAGTTTTTTTTTACTACACAGAACATACTTAATGGAAATTGCGTGGGGTCTAGACATACCCTATTCGTGTAGAGAATAGCAGAGAATTAACATTAAATCAAAGAAATACAGTGCACAGTCATGCATTAAAATAACAAATTTTATTAGCACAAGTGAGATTGTTTCATTTACGTGAACTTCCAGCTTATCACTGTACAAAGACAGGTAACAATTTTCTAGGGATTTGAGAAGTTTCACAGTATTCTTGTCTTCCATCACATAAGCAGTCATCCACTTGGCTTTTCTTTCTCTCTTTTCTCAGTGAATTACCTCATTGCTGCTCAATAAAATCACTGAACCGCTCAGCTGTATCATCACTAGTCGGTCTAGCAAAGAAAACAAAGAAAGAGAAAAGATTCAGTGGTCCAGACCCTGTAGCAGAATTGACTTCTCAATGAAATCCTTTTTTGCTAAGACTGATTCTTTCCGATGTTACATAGAAACATCTGAACCTTTGGAAACCTTTTTTTTATTCTTAAAATGCATTATTGCACTCATTGTTTGTATTTATTTTAATAACATCTTTATTTATGAACAGATATTCTTCTGCAAAACATGCATCAATTGTTGAACAATATACACACACACAGAATTTAGTATTAAAATTACTGTGTGATTTATTGTTGGTTTGTTTGTTTTTTTCTTTTTAATTAAGGGCCTTGAATAATGAATGTGGTCAATCAGCAGGATTGCCGGATGGCATGTAAACTTGCTCACAACTCAAAAATTCCCATCCAAAGTTATGGGTATTGGGAACCAGGCAGCTTCTCAAAGCCCAGTTGCTTTAGTGAGAAGAAAGTGCAATATTTGCACTGTAAATTTGAGGCATCCAGGAGAAACTGAAATCATTCAATACTGAGGCAGAATTGCAGTAATCCAAGTTAAATCAAAAGCTGCAGTTATTCTTCAGATTTGGTAGATGGGGTTATACTTCTCTGTCTAGCTGGAATATTAACAGCTTTTTGTAGCTTGCCATGGACAAATTCCATCCAATGCTGAATTAGATCAATGAAAATTCCTTGAGAAAAATTAACAATTGTATATGATGTAGTTGTGTTTGGGTTTTTTTATATCTGCATTGTAGCAAGCACATTACTGCTATTGGTCTAACAGCATGTGACAATAAATCAATACTGCATAATATTCTGCCTGCTTGTCTGTTAGCTACAACTATAGGCACCTCTGAAATCCACATTTTGTGCACAAAGTTTCGCTTAGTTTTCTCTTGAGAGAAAAATGTTGGTAGTTGACAAAAAATGAAAAAAGACATGTTTTTGATACACAGATTCAAATATAAAAAGTATGATAGAGGGCAGCCTATGTCATCACTGTATTTGAACAGTCTTAGTTGTCAGAGAGCCAAAAGTTAATCAAGCAGAGAACAGTTGAAAACCTCATTTAAAGAAATCACATCTGTTTAGGGGAAAAAAAACCTGAGGCATATGCTTCAATTTCATTTAAACTGTAATCCATCCAGTGGTTTACATCGGTTAAAAAAATATGGAACTTTTCACACCTCTTTAAAGCACAATTAAACTGTATTTAATACATAATGTGTTCCGAATATGTAATACCTTTTCTGAAATGACTCACAGATGATTGATTTTGTGATTCTTTATCATACAGCCTTCCAAGTCCTTTGAATTAATTTGTATATTAATCATAGATGAAATTTAAAGGAAAAGGTGTGGAAATGGTGTAAATAGATGCCAGAAGCTTCAGTGGAACTGTCAATTTATACCACCAAGCCAACAAATTTTGCAAGGGAGGAGAGTTTTCTCAAGCAGTAAAACAAAACCTTACAGATAAGAAAATCTAGTTCAAGGACTTCAGTCACAAAAGTTTCATATAAGTTTAGCCTTGCTGTTCTTGGATGTTTCTTATTAAATTGGGTGTCTCCCCAAAAGACTGTTGTTAGCATGGCATAACCCTGACAATATGACCATACTGCCCAAAGTTTGAAGCACAGTGGTAAGAGTACTGTGTATGAACTATGGAGGACAACCAGAAATATTTCAGGGGGTTCTCACTCTTTCATGTATGAAGAGGAGCCTAGTACTCCACTGTGTGTCTATAATGACTACTTGTGTATTTTAAATTCTAGCTGAACATGGCCTCTTCTGATTTTAAAGTTCTCTGTGACTTTTCCCCATCTGATGTTGGGATTTAAAGTCTGCCTTTATGCACTTTCTGCTCCACTCAGATCCTTTAACATCAGGTTTCTTTAGTAAACATAAATATATGAGAATACATGTGTATACATTATCTGAAAGACATTTTAATTAGATGATCACATAATGTATACCATAAGCCACATGCATCAATTGGTACATAGAATGGTTGGTGCTCATTTAATAGCAGCTAGGTAGTGTTTTGCTTGTTTACCTTTCAGCTAGAACCTAACCAAATTATAAACAACTGGAAATTGGGCTTTATGGATACATTAGGTATACAAAACTTGCCTATTTTATGTTAGCAAAAAATACACAGATTATTCCCAAAGAATGTCATGACTGTAAACCAAGAGAATTCATTTACAGTCTAACTGAACTACCCTATTCCAGTGTGGTCTTGGGCAAAAAATTCTCTGAGACCCCCAGCTGTCTTCCTGCAAAATGGGAATGATTTTACAGTAGTAGAAAATCCAGTTGTTATTATTAGGAGTTGCCCAAATATTACAGTAATATGGTGGGTGTAAATATGCACATCATGGTCTCTTTCAATGTGATATATTGTATCCATTTCACATTTTCTGGGTCTAACAGAGCACTTTTATGAATATTTTTTCATCGCTAAGTGAATAGATGATGAAAGAAATCAGAGGAGGAGCATACACTCAAAAAATGAATTTTCTGTTTGATATGCCCTATGTCAAATGGAGCTATTGGACAGCATCTCTTGATGACAAGCTTTTTATAAATGAATCAGAGAAATAAAGATTGAAAAAATATGCAGCACTGTTTGAAGTGGAAATGATACTGAATACTTTTCAAGGAACCCCTTGTAATAGAGTGATAATATATATAAATAAAAATCCTCTCAAATGTTTTTTCCTATTATTATACAAGTAACTGTGTGTGTTTTCATCCTGATTTTTTGAGTTGTTCTATTCTTTATTGATTCTACAGGTGAAGCACCTTTATTGCTACAAAATTTAATCGTGTGTTCATCCAGTCATTCTGTCTTGTTGCAGAGGATCTTGATGATCTAAGAATGGAAGGAGTAACAAGTGTGATGTCTTCTGGGAGCAAATTCAATCAAACTCGAAGTGCTCATACGTCTGAGCCTCAAGCAAAGGTCACATTGAATATCTGTGCAAGATGTGCCAGGTAAAAAGCAAAACAAAACCAGATCATGCTAACCAATACATTCTTTTCCCCAGGTTTTCAGCTATGTGTTGTGCTTATGGGCCAGGTGATAACCTCTCCTGTGCTAAAGAAAAAATAATTACTGAGCTACTGGCTACCCTATGACCTCTGGCATTTGGGTTGTGCAACTTATGTTTATGCTTGATATGTCGCATCAACAATGAATCAAAGAACATAGTTAGTCTTAGGCCTTACTTCACAGCTTGAAACTATTTTAAGCCTTTCTGTCTCTGAATTTCATTAGTTATTTGAGCTTCTGTGGTTTTTCAGGGGATGAATCAGGGAATTTAAAGGTTCAAATCCAATTTGAAAAGCACCTGTATAAATGAAGATTTAGTTGCACAGGTGCAGTTCAGGATTTCAAATAGTTGCTTCTTAGCACTTTATAATCTCATCCTGTTTCACCTCTGAGAAACAATTTAATCAAGTTGAACCCCTTTTTATTGTGACAGCTGGAAATAATTCTTGCATTTACAGTATGAGGGCCAAATAAACAGGTCGCTATTCCTGTAGCCGAGTCAACTTGAGAATGCAACACTAACAGAAACCCCTTAAATTTCCTAGATGCATTCTTCTATGTAGACAAAAGCTCATTTGGAGAAAGGATTTAAGCCTGTTTAAATGACAAAAATAGCCTTCTCACCCTTCTGTTAATGGTTCAGATTAGCAAGAACAATACAGAGGCATGCCAATTTTATCTGCCTGCCTTTGCCAATGGCTGCTCTATTGTGTAGTTTGAGAGGGGATTAGCCGCTTGTAAATAAAAAGCAACCTGTGGTGAAATTAAGTCAAAAGTTTGGCCATATGCCACCCTACGTTTCTACTTTTTTCCCATTTTGCTTGTAAATTACTAGTTTTAAAAGGCACTTATGTAGGAAGAGGGGCTTCAAAACAGTTTGTGATGCTCTGGGAGTGTATCTACAGGCATATACCAAATCACTGGTGCAATAGCATCTCCTTAGCAGGGTTGTGGAGCCTCAGGGAACTTCAGCTCACAGTACTGTCAGAGCAGAAGTGACTGGACAGCCTTGTAATTCTAGAGAATTTTGCTGTCAGCAGTGTGGCCTTATGCTTTAAGAAAAGAGCAAACACACTAGTCATGGGATTCTTCCCAATTCACTGGGAACAAATTGCTTATGTTGTAAAATGTTTCCAACCAACTAGCTACATGAAAATGTGGCACCTTTTTCAACTGGCATTGGTTGTCCATGAATTAACAAGTAGAAAGGTAAGGAAAAATAGAAATGTTAAGTTTTCTACATGGTCTTTTTGAATTTACATAAAAACTTGTATGGATTACTATGAAGGTTAATTAAATTTTAAATTCTCTAAAGTAGCCGCTAACAGCAGGTGCCAAGATACTATATATTCTCTCAATCCTGCACACCAGGGAACAAAGGGCTCAGATCTTGAGCCAAACCTAGCAACCTTGGCTATTGCTATTGTTCTTTAACTAGCTGTAGTATATGACTCTGCAGTCTAAAATATGATTTGTGAGGCAAAGATCTCATAAAATGCCCTTTTGTCACTTCACTTATCAGAGAATGCAAAGCAGTGCTTTATTTCGCCTATACACCTTAATTTCATTCCCTACCCTGTTTAATGAAGTCAGCGAGCAACTGCATGATACATACTTGACTGTGGTTCTTTTCACTCTTGTTGCAGTTTAGGAGTTTCTTTACACTTTGGAGGAATCAAAAAAATATAGCATCTCATCAGTAGCAAGGGAAGTCAAAAGAGAGAAATGGGTATTGCTGTTGTATTCAGTAGTGATGAAACTAGCGTTTATTCTTCAAGATGATGAAGTCTATCTATTCTTTTGAAGCGTTCCTTCCTTCTTACTGAGTCTGAGGACAATTTTCCACTTTTACTTCAAGAGAGAGTTATTAGTGCAGTTAGCTCTCTCTTTCGATACCTCCACAGCAGATTTGTCCAGTGCCTTCTTGTAGCAGCTGAAGTAGTGGGTGGAGAGAGTTGCATGAAGCAAGTGGCTTCAAGGACACAAAGTTAGGTGTTTTACCTGTTTGATTCCAAGAGCAATTCAATTTTCTGTTACTTGGTGATACAGCCATTGAAAATACCGTGCTATAAAATCACAGCCTGAGTCATCTCTATGAAAGATTCTCAGTGTTGGCATTTATCTCCATTGGTATGACAAAGCCTAGTATTTATTGTAAGGTCATAATACAGAACCTATTAGTATATTTATTTATTTTAGAAATGATTTTTTTTTCATATACTCTTCTCTAAGTAGTCTTGTGTGCTGTACAGTTTAGATAGATAGAAATACTATGGGATTTGATTGTAGGCACATTTGAATACAGTTGAAAAACAAGTCAGTGTAAGTTGTTGTTATGCATACTTTTGTTTACAATTAAACAGGTGTCTTTCCTCTTAATTTTATCCATTTTTTTTGATTGTATAAAGTGATTTCAAATGAATGGAGCTATTAATGGCAGTAGGTGTTCTGCAGATAATAGGGCTTGTCAAATCAGATTACCAAATCAGGTGTGCTGAAGGTATTTAGCTCTCTGTAGGAGGAATATGACTTTTTACTTGAAATTTGATTGGCGGAGTTCCAAACGTTAGGAAACATGCTTCTTGGCTCAGACGAAAAGTTTAATTTTACTCTTGCATTTCCATAATCTAGTTCTTTCACCTTGCTGTTTTTTTTTTTTTTAAATGCTCTGCTCTGATTACTCTCCAGTCAATTTACCTTCTATGATGCCTCCTCCAGAAGGTTTCTCGCTTCTGCGGAGATGTTGGGGCTTTTCTGAGAGGGATTTATTTAAACAATTAAAGGAGTTCCTCAGTACTAGCTTTAATGTAATTTGGCTTAAATTTTTGGGTCTCACTTGGAAAGGACAAATAGTCTTATCAAAGTTCCACCCTCCTTCTTCATTAAAATTGTGTGTAATTTTTTAGACCCTTCTGCTACTAGGATTACATTTTCTTGCCCTACATCATTAGAACTCCCTCGTTATTTGAGAATTAGAGAGAACAGGTCTATGGCTATGTGTAGGGTACTTTAGCCTGAGAGGAGTGCTGGTTTAATTCTGTATGCCATTGAGAGAGCACCTGCAGTAGGGTACAGTGCAGCGATATGTCTTATCTCTTCTGTGGCTTCTATAGCTTCCTACAAATGGGCTAAGCATGGGAGTACAGCGACCTGTGAGATGAATGGACTAAACCGTTTCCCCCATGCTGACATATTTGCCATTGGACTTCATTTAACTCCAATTTAGCTCCTTCCCTTTGTACCACTCAAATATATGGGAAAACCAGGACCCAAATTCTAGAATGTAGTAATAGGAGGACAATACTAGCAGCTTCTGGTTCCCTCTTTCTCTGTCAGTACAGCCTTATTCCTTTGCTAGTAACTGGCATTTAGTTCAAGCTAGTATCAAATGTCCCATGTAGCTGGTTTTCTGGGACATTCACTAGGCTGTTACTCTGCACAGTAATAGTTCTTCCCTTTGAACTCCCCTATTCTATTTCTGATGCAGTACTTAACACAGTGTCAGAGGAAGATCTTAAAAAAAAAATGCCAAATGGGAGTGACTATAGTTAGACATAAAATCTACTTTGTTACAAGGCAAATTAAATCCAGTTTATATTGTGGGGAAAACCTGCAATGCTGTTGAGGCACTGCATTTGGCAAAACATTCTCCCTTGCCTTAAGTCTCTTAGACAAAAGTAAGAGCTTTTTCATGAATCATAAGAAATGAGACTGAGAATGGACAGAATTTAAACTAGAGTAAAACCCCCAGCCTTTTAAGGTTTTGGGTTTGGTTTTTTTTAGAAACTGGTATGTAACCTTCGATGCTGATAATTTCACCAATCATCTTCAAATAATAGATAGATAGAGTTATCACAGCCCAGGTCAGTAATTTTAATAAAAGGTAAAGTTCCTTACCCAGACTTCTAGGAGGTAAAGATGGGGGATGGGGGATTCTTTCAAGCTGTCACACCAAGTTAGTTTTTACAGCTTATGATTAAAAAAACCAAAAAAATCTCCCCCAAACCAATCAAACCCCCCCCCCCCGCCCAAAAAAAAGTAAAACACAGAGAGAGGAAAAGAGAAATAAAAGGAGGGGGTTAATTCTCCTGGAGGATAAATTGGTTAGTAGACTGGGATATAGCTGTAAGAAACAGAGAGCTTACTGTTTTCTGTGTAGATGTTTCACACACGATGAGCGAAATGCAGATGGATAACAGCTTTAAGAGGGTTTTCAAATGGGAAAGTAGCTACAGAACAATGTTATTCCCATAGTTGCTCTTGGAGTACAGTGCAAGTTAAGCAGCATATTAAGTCATCTAAATAAAGGGGTGACATCATTCACAAGGTGGAACAAAACAAGGTTTATAGATACAGAAAAAAAGACTACAAAACCCCCAGTATTTGGAAGGTTTGCTTTTTGCTATTTAGTCCAGAAAATTAGCAAAGACACTTTTAGTACAACTGATCTGGATTTAGATCATTTGAGCAAAATTATTATAATAAAAATTCCGTCTTCATCTAAGGGCACAACAAGTGTGACTGACTTAGAGAATAGACTGACTCATTCTATAACACGATTTCATGAATCCTTTCTCACATACAGGCAAAACAAATGAATTTAAGGTTTGGCCGATGAATCATAAGACACCCTTGTACATAAGCAAAATTCATATGGGTTAAATAAAGATGTAAATGACAATTTGTAAAAGCCAAACAACAGTTCCATATTTTCTCATGTATTGTGACTTGCACACTGAGCATTTTGCAAGAATTTAATCATGCATAAGGTATAAGATAATATTAATGTACTATTGAATGAATTTTAGATGGTTTTCTTTTTTGTTGTTGTTTTTTTGGTTTTTTGTAGGGACCACCCATTAGCCTTGTATGCCCACTGCCATGCTCAAAAGTTAAATCTTGTTCTTGTGGAGTCTTGCCAATGCATTCCTAGAAGTAAGAAGCTTTTTGTTTTTAATAGCGCAAGGGCTGCATTCATTCTTCTTAACATCAATAGAATACAAAAAAGGGGTTGCATGTGATTAAAAAAGAAATGGGATTATAGAAAACATACTGTGCCACAAGCTTGAAGGCTTCTGAACAAGAATGTTGGGAAGGAGCACTAGTCGCATACAAATGTAGGTTTGAGATGCAATATTTTAGTTACTATTTTAAGATTAGCTAGAGCAAAAGCACAATGTCCTAAGGCCTTTTAACATATTAGAGAAATCAAATATATAGGTGTAAACAAAGTACATCTGTACATTAAAAAAGTAAATGTGGGTTTTCTAACCATCACCATTGGGATGTGGATTATAGTTCAAGTGTAGTAACTTGTGTGCTTGAGCTGCCAATGTAAAATAAATAAGATGCTCTTTGCATACTACCATTTATAGATCCTCCAAAACTTGGTTTGGAAAAAATACTCAAAAATTCGCATGTCAGTTTGCCTTGCCTGTGTAATCTTCATTGTTGCCCTGCTCATCATCTGTATCTGACTCCTTTAAGATGTCTCGTCCTCCAAACGATCTTCAAGTTAGCTTGCTTATTTACCAAGACCAATTAACTTTTCTTTAAGTATCTGGGATTTTTTACAATATTTTAATAAGTCTGGTTTTCTACAGTGTGGTCTCCACCATTTCCATGTGTACTTGGGACATAATCATATAAACTATATGGTATTATGTGAAATTTAAGAAACACATGTAGGTTCTCTGACATAGACCACTGGACTTTGAGCAGATCTTCATGACATAGAGCCATGAGGACCATGAATGTGTGTGGGAGGAGACAAGAGAATTGAAGGATGTAATTTGTCATAAATTGCAGAATAATGGAGGAAAGAATGGAACTGTTGTCTGAATTGGCCATGATGTATCTCTGTAGAAAAGAACAGGAACTAATTGTTTGGTTGGGGAATTCTCTGGTGTTAATCTAGCTTTGACCATTTTAGATTCTTACAGAGTAAGAGTTTGTATGGAGATGCTTCATCTGAGTATCACAAAGCTATAACAATACTAATGAGACTTGAGGTCATTAAGAAGCATTTGGTGGAAAAATTGATAATGAGCTGTGCAGAAAATAGTGTCTGAAGCTTGACAAGTGGATCGCATTTAACTATCAAAAGCAGAAAAGCTGATGACTGTAAATAGAGAAAAAACTGCTGTTAAACAAGCCATGTTACTTTATGTACTGTCCGCAGACAACACTACTGAAACTTCAGACAACAAAGAGAAAAATTAATGAAATTAATTACCCCTGTGAGGAAGATCATAAATACTGACAAAAGACCACATTTAAAAAGCAGTTAAAGATGATGGGCTCCTGGAAGATTTTTTCAAGTGAAGGAAGGAAGCCTAGTGAGCTTCCTCAACTTCAGCTGTGCACTAGATCCCTTCTTTATTGTTTATGGCTAGTCTGATCTCATTGTCATTGTGTTCCCTGCACAGAAACCATTGGGATGGCTGACTTGTCTCTTGAAACAGGATGGGTTCTCCTATCTTGTCCAGGCACGTAATCCCAGACTAACTCCACAGCTGGGGATGGGAAGGTGTCAGGGAATGGGTGCTGTATCATGCAACATTGGGATAGAGTCTGATCAGGTAGGGTGCAGAAGAGGGGCAACCTCTAACATCCCATATAGATGCCATAGATCCTGAAAGAAGGGAGGATGCAGAGTTTGCTGCTGGTGTGGTTTTTAACAGGTGGTCTAGGTTTATGTTCTGCCAAATTAGACCAAGCCATCGCTGTAGATGCTTCTGCTCTGTTTTCAGCAGACTGCTGTTAAAGTCTGAGTGTGAAGTATTTCCCAGGCTGAGCCATTTTGGTGTGACTCACTAAAGGGAGTAGTACCTTGAAAATGCATGCAGGACTAAAAAGTGTTAAAACTCCATGGACTGTTTTCCCCTTATCCTGGGCATATGTAACAATATGTGGTGTCTGGGTGAAATGATAAAAGGCTATGCCTACATTGAAATCTGGCAGGGAGATTTCTGCTTGTGCAAAAATTCCTTAGCTGCTACATGAATTGTCAAAACTATTCAGTGATAGCATCTGCAGATGCTAATTTAGAGTTGGTTCAGGTATGTTTACATGAACTATAATCATCCCTTTAACTGCAGTGTTAATATAAACCAAGAGGTGATGGAATTAGATAGAAGAGAACCTGTTCACTGGGAGTATAAATTTATCTGTTCCTAACAGAGTTAGGAGTAGAGCACTGTGTATGTGACTTCAAAGGATGTCTTTAAATTCCTTTTTTTCTTTATAGACTTTATCTTCCTTCCTAATTAAATGTTTTGTGGGGAATAACCTACAAATAGTGGATCCTGGAATGCATATGACTAGAAATTGGGAATTGAGGAGAATAAATGATAAATTCTGATATAAAAATTGTGATATAACATGATATATCTGTTTGGAAAACCTAACATTAAATTTCCTCTTTAGACCTGACCGATAGTTTTGATTCGTCTTTCTCCTGGCTTTCTTTGCTATTCCCCCAAAATCTGTGTAGATTAAATGCATAGTGAATATTTCATCAGAGCAGAAGGTACAGAGCATCCAGATCACCTGCATCTGAATCTTTTATTATGTTCCCCACTAAGTTCCATTTTTTCTGTTTTTTATTGACCACTTGATTTTGAGTCATTATGACCCCCTTTTCCCTGCTAGCTTTATTCTCTATGGTGAATTTTAGGTAAATTTGTCCTTTTGTACATTTAAATGGCTTTTGATTTGTCTGGAGTGCAGCCTTTTACACAGAAGTGTAACAAAGAACCCCCTAGGATTTGTATTTTTCTTATTTGTGGGTTTTATAAAAGTTTTTAGTCTTTTTCAGTGTGCAAATACCTTTGAAAGATGTAATCTTTTAAAGGAAACAGCTAATTTCTGCCTAATCATGCAGCAGAAAGGTAGGAAACAGGACGATATGTCATACAATTTATATTTCTAATTAGTCAATAATACATGGATGTGTCAGAAAGAATAACCTCTCAAATCCTCCATATAATCCCTGGTTTGGCTCTGTACACTGTAATGTAATACTGGGGAATGGATACAGGTGTACATGTGGTTTGGTACATGTATTTGCATAAAGAATAGTTTTTGTATGTCTGCCCAGTAGTGGTAAGGCCAGCTTAGTGACTCAGTTTCTGGCAGAAACTTCTGGTTTATTAATATTCCTGAAATCTGGGAACGAATTACTTCAAAGTACCAAGGGAAAAAAAATGTTTCCAGACTAAAGTGGTTGGTACAGAAATCATTTTGGGGGAAAAATTCTCTGATTGGAGTTCATGCACAGAATATTAGGAAGTTTATGTCTTCAAATGTTACCAAACTTTTTGATTCTGTATACATATTTTTTTCTTTCCCCTCTTGCATTTCATATTAGCTTTCTGTCTGTGTACTGCTATTCTTACAGAGGAGAAAGCACTAAACGTTCCAGATGACTCGTGTCACTATTTTTCATTCTTTTTTTCCTTTATTTTCTTTTTTTGAAACCTTAGTTTTATTGGACCTCTTGTTTCAAAGAGCTGAATTTTCCTCATGTTTGTTTGTGCTAGCTTCACAGACCTTGTCCTAAACAAAGTGTTTTATTTGCATCTTTTTCCTTTTAAGAGTGGCAAACAAGCAAATGAAACTCCGTATAGTAGTGCTTTATAGCTTTTAAAAATATCCTTTCACTTTGGAAAATTGTGGAGAAAACACATATTTTTCCTTTTGCTACTTAGAACTTCTTATAAGATAGAAAAATGAAAAGAATTACAAGGAAAGAAAAAGTTGTGGCAAAAAAAACTAGTAAAAAAATTTTCATTTGGCTTTTTGGCTGAGTTGAATCTGGGCAGTGATTAATTTGCCCAGCTTTGATGCAAGAGTTTTACCAGCAAGACCACAATAGTGTCTTCATTGTCTTCTCTTGATTTTGTAAGTGTTAAATACAGCTAAAATAAACCACTTTATCTTTCCTTTTCTGGAGTGGTATACCAATTTGGTGTCTTGTTCTATCAAAAAAATAGGAAAACAGTAAAGAAAAAAATAATTCAGAAAATTTTTTTACTGGTCCTAGTGGTTATCAGAGACAGAGAACATAAATTAATTTTTAAGAGTTAGTAGGCTGATTTGCTAAGTTGTCAGAGTAACACACTGGCTTGCCTTTTCTTTCACTGACTTGCATTTCTGTTGAACATCTTACTATATGCAAAATAGAGAATATCTGTGTGATTTCAAATGATTTTTTGAGTTCGTGGATCTAAGTTTGACCTCTAAAATGCACAAGATATTATAATTTTTAATCCCAAACCTTAATTAGTTTTATGGCAAACTCCCAATGAATGTGTCTTTCACAAGAATGGCCAAGGTCTCTCTATTTTCAAAATCTTAACTGTGTCTTGGGAAGGGAACAATATAAGACAGGAGATTTATATCAATTGCTCAGACAGAAATCCCAGGAGGATCAGACTTCTTTCCTCCCTCTTTTTTACCACAGTTTCCCACTGATAAATCCATAAAGCAATAATTTCAGACCTATCAGAAGTTTCACAAAATACTATGATAATAAAAACATCATCTGTTATTAAAAGTTATGTAAGGTGTGAAGAAACCAGTATTTTCAGATGAAGCATATATCTCTTTAAAAGGAACAGTGTGTGTCTGTGTCCTTGCATTACACAGTATTTTCAGATGAAACATTTTCCTCTGAATTTGATATAACAGCTATTGTATTTCCTTAAAGGCTGCATGTGTGGGGTAGACTTGTTGTTTTTGACATAAATAACTGTCAATCAGCATAAGAGAAATGGAAGAACTCTGTTTGAAGGAAGGTAAGTGTTTGCATGTTAGTGAAAATAGACTTATACTTGAAACGTGTGCACTAGATACATAAAATTTGCATGTGAATTGCATCTTATACATACATACATACTAACGTATTGTTCTCATGATAGGACTGGTTTGGGAAATGTGGCACCTAGTGTGCCAAGTTCATCTGGAGATAGCCCTACTATAACTTTACTGACAGGGAATTAGTATCTGGTTTTGGTTATGAAGGAAGAATACAGTAAAAGATGCTGTGAATTAATGATGTGTCACTAGAACATCTTTTCTAAGAACTATTGTTCAACAGTAGCTATATTTTTTTTTAACTCAGGCTGGTTGTAAAAAGATGGAATTGGTATGAGGAGGTTGGTACACTTGTAAATATTTAAAAATGCTGTTGAGAAATTCTAAGAAAAGTAGACTTAAAGGATTTTTTCATTCTTTTGCATGTACTAGTCTTGATTTGTAATAATGAAAGCAGTAGGAGCATATCTGAAAATGAAATTAATATTATTTTGTCTAGTCTTGAAAAATATTGTACTGTCTTTCAATTTAATAGAGGGTAACATCCATTTCATCCTGTTCTTCATTTCTAGATCTTGTCAAGACATGTCTGTCTTTTCCCCTACAAAACACATTTAACCCCCTCAATAATTTAAAAAGACAAGTGCTTTCCCAAGCCTTTCCCCTTCCTTTCTCCTGCTCTCTTTGATGTGTGCTTTGCAAGCTAATTCTTTACTGCAGTGTTTATAGATTCTTTCTGTTTGGTGCTACACTGTGATGTATATCAGCAATAGCAGTTGCTTCTGGATGCAAACGATACAGGGAGGAAGTCAGGAGATCATGGGCTTGGGGAAGCTTGCTGGTCATAATTTGAGGCTCTGGATAACAGTTTAATATAGCTCTTAAAGACACACATGCACACACACACACAAAACTCTTTCACAAGTCCTAGAAAAAATGGTTCACAGAGGAAGAAAGAGTGTTAAGCCTGAAAAGACTGACAAAGACTGTAATTTTTCTCCTGTGAGATAATGGTTTGAAGCCAGCAGCAGATAAAAGATTGCCATAAGAATAGCTTAATTCCCCATCTTGTAAAAGGATTAGATAATTCAGTCTCTTTATGGATTCCTTACTCTGGGAAACATATTTCCACTTTTGGTTCTCCTCAGAAATAGCTGCAGAGTGTACTTATTTAAATGCACAAAGGCCTGCATTCAGACATTTTGAAAGGCAAACAGCACACAGAAAAGATTATGTTGCAGGCTGTGTCAATGTGTAAGTTTTGCTCAGCAAGTGGATATTCTAGTTTTACCGGCTGAAAACATTCTGGTTGTGAATTATGTATTGGTGATATGGAAACTTTCCACAAAAATCTTCAAGACTAACTGGAAAATAATGCTTATAATTTGCAGAAAGAGAATAGACTTCAACCAAAATCCATTTTTAACTGTAGTTTTTCTGAATTTTCAAATAATTTGGTGTGTTTCAGTGTGCATGCACTTGGTGTCCTTAAGAAAGTGAGTGCAAAAGTAAGAAACAGACTGTGATCTGAATAGTATCAGTGAAAATGGAGTTATTTTAGATTAACTGTATCTTAGATCAGGGTGAAACTCAAAGAATATGAATGCTGTATATCTCACATAAATAGAATTGATGGTAGTAAACTCCTGCCTGAGAGCCTTGCAGCACTTCTTTGAAATGGATTTAAATGAATTATAAATCTCTGTTGGGGAACATGCTGAATATGTCACTAAGTTTATATTCCTACATTTTATTCAGAAATTTTGTTAAATATCCCTATTTATTCATGTAGTCTTATAGTTTAATTTTGGAAACATCTGCCATCCTGGATAGTGTTCTGCAGGATAATCTAATAGTCCTCATGCTTCATTTCTCTTCAATGCAGAAGCTTCCTGTATTTTGGTCTATGGTGAAAACAGAAGCTATGACACTGATTTTTTTAATATAACAAGGTGACATGCTGCAGAGCTTTCCCATTATTACTTCAGACTTGAGAGGTGCCAGCCACTCTCATTACTCACTGAATTCACAATCCTCTGTTGTTTGCCCTCATAGATCTAAGACATTTTTCTTCTGTAGTTTATTGATCTGAAATTTGTATAAACTTCTTTTAAAATATAATCTTTGTTAGGAAGCTAGAGTATGTAGCTAAAGCAGATGGAGAGTTTTACCAGCAAGAGTACTTTGCCTGTACATTGTTTAGTAATATTTATTTAATATAATTTTACCATAATATTAACTAGCATAGTCTATACTGGAAAACTGCCATCTTTTTGTCTCCGTACCTGTGAATACACTAAGAATTTTGCTGGCACAGTTTTAACATTTTTATTTTTGTAAAAGACATTAGTAGAACAAATGGAATAGGTCAGAAATTCCTGGCTTTGTATTTAGGTGCTGGAGAAGCTTTGGATTTTACACCAGTATAAAAGAGTGCAGAACTTGTGGAGACAGTAAGTCAAGGTACATGAGATCAGAATTTGGATCAGTATGTTTGAAAACAAAGAATGAAATAAACTCACCATATTATAGGCAAGTCAGGACAAATGATTATAAAGCTTGGAGTACTGTTACTGGTGTAGTGTTGAGGTTGCTAGGGAAAGGTGCAAGAAAACATTCAATGCAACCTAAAGCATGTGGGGGCTTTCAAGACTTTTGTTGTCTGATCTCTGTTGCTATAACTTCCCTGGAGTTATGTATTTGTTCTAGGGAAATTATAACTCAGTAGAACAGTGATATCAGAGAGAGATGTTAGATGTAGATGTAATGTTTTAAATTACAGAAGGGAAGCAAATGATTTGAAAGAAAAAAAAAGGGAAGTCTAATAAGTCCAATTTATCCTTCTCTTCATCTGTGATTGAAATTCCCTTTAGTTGCCAAAGAAACATCATCATGTTATATTTTTAATAAGTTTCTTTTGTTAATAAGTTCATGATATTCATTAATCTTACAAAATATATGTTACAGTTTTGGATCCAAATTAATAACTACTTCATAAAGAAACTAACTATAAATCACTGAAGTATCTGTTGGGATGTTTTCAAGAGCATCGTTAACCTACTTTGAAATAATTTAAGCAAAATCAGTGATTCAACATGCCAAAATCTCCTTAATTAATATTCTAATACAAACATGACATTATTTCTGTTTTTCAGAGTTGAGAACTTTTCTTTGCGGCTGTAGCCTTAAAAATGTACACTATCTTGAGTGAATATGAAAACAGCTTTACTGCTCTTTTTGCTGAAAGATTTAAGGATTCTTTGCTGAACTTTCCCCTACTTCTCACCATATTTATCTAAAAGAAGTCAGCTGAGTCTAGCAAAGCAGATCAGGAATTTTCCAATGAAATGTGTCTTCTTTAGGAAATAATGATTCACAGAAACCAAAACATTTTACAGAAATTGTCCAGATTCAACAAAATTTAGCTGACACAGGGCAGAGCAGAGATAAAGGCTGGAGCTGCAATTCTCAGACATGTAATTTCCCACTTCCTTCTCGGGGAGTGCCCTTTACTGTCTTGGAGCCCCTGGAGGAATTTTTCTTTATTAGTAAAAAGCCAGCAGAAGCATTTGTATTGTCTTGAAATAAGAGGTTTTCAGGATTTCTTCTCATGTGGAATTTCAAAGTTTCTGTTGTTGTTCACCTCTGGGGAACATCAGAATTTGAGCAAATTTATCCAGCTCTAGTTCGCTATGTTTAAAAAGAAAAAGAAGTCCCATAGTCATGTACCAGAATTTGAAGGCCAGCCACATACACAGTAATTCTGTAACTCGTTGCCTGTAGTTTTTTATTTGGGAATTAAAGGAGAGTTTGTCCAAAAATGATAACCCTTATTCTGTTTGGGTTTTTTTGCTTCATTTCTGGAAGGAATAGAATGGGAATTTGGTTATCTGAGTTCAGTGACGTATTTCTGGAAGACTATGTCGGAATAGTATTAATCTAAGTATAATCCCAATTCCTCTGTCTGTGAGTGAACAGTCATCCTCCTCTGAAGGTGAATCTCCAGTCCTGTTTAGTATTTGATTTGACACAAAAATTTCCTAAAGCACAACCTCTACTATACAGTAGCACAAGGCAATTTATGATGCACATACTTTGCATTAGTAGTCTACACAAAGAACAAATACTAAAGAGCACATATCTCAATTTTAGCTATCAGAAACATTTCCATTTCTTTGTTTTCAGGATCCTTAATTCCTTCTCATTAGGCCCTGATTTTAGAAAGTACCTATGCTTGTGGTTTAGTGTTTTTAATTATTTTTATGAATCTGATGTAGTCCTTTGAAGTAATTTTTTTTTCTTCTAATCCATTAATATTGTGAGAATGCTGTTCACCAGTGAACTTTTTTTTTATTGTAGTATTATGCTATAACATGGAGTTTAATCTCATTTACTGCTAATTTTAAGAGTATCATAGGACAACAGTGTTGACATAGAGGACAATCATAGTGTATGTCTACATTTAATGCACTGGAGGAGTTCTTAGGTAGGAATTTGTCCTGCATCTGTACTTGCAGTCTTGTGTACACTGAAGTATAGACATACCCATAATTGCCCTCAAAGTAGGACTTTGTTTTACCTCTTAAAAATATGTTTTGCTCAAGTGTAAATGTTTCCACAAATTTCAAATCTGAAAATGCATGCCAACTTTAAATCATGGAGAAAAAAAATAATTTTAATTCAGCTTCCGCAACTGTTGCCTGGTATTTTTTTCTCCAAGTTATAGTTTAATTCCAGTGTCGTATTGTCTAGAAACTTTGCGGCTGTATTAGGGCTACTGCATTGTTTTAGGGGTGGTACAAATGGAGAAATCACTGCTCCTCTAGCATTACTCTCTCCTTCCATCCACACTATACCCACAATTTATTAGGTACCCATTATAATTAGTCATTTTAGTATGGTGTTAGATGGATTTTAGATTCATACAGGGAATTGTTTTGTAGGATCATCTTGTCTCTTTCTTTTCAGCTTCTAAGTTAGGTCATCAATCTAACATGTTTCTAAAGCAGCAATTAACATGTCAAGAAGCTGTCTTCTTAACATCTCATGTAAATTGGATATTGATGGGTATCAGAGAGATATGAAAACAAGACCATTAGTTCTGTCACAGAAAAAGAATGGAGAAGTGTCATGACATGCTATGTAGCTGATTACAATACAGAAGAGCAATAAACTGAACTGGACTTTGGATATTTTCAACATTTATTTTCTTGTCATATATGTCAAGTTTTGGGAGGGACTAACTTTCAGATAGTAGTGACAAGTTTCACCACACAGTCTGCTTAAGTAATACCAGTTTGATAGAAGAAACGATCATAAAGAAATATGTCCTAGTGAACTGTGTTAGAAAAAGTAGATGTCATTTCAAAGATTTGCATATTGCAGAGAACAGACCTTCCTTATGTAAGGGTCCTTTCTTGTGTCTACTTCTATATAGCTGTAATTAGATAAAATTCTGTGGATAGCTACAACTGTAATATTTTTGCCATAATTAAGTAGCATGTGTTACAGTATCAAAACTACTTACTGGTAAATTTCAGAAACTAAAAGGGAAACTCTCGTAGTTTTTCCAGGTCATCTAATGGGGAGTATGTTGCTGCTGTGGAAATCTCGTTGTTGACTGTTAAAAAGTCTTACAGCAAGTATTCATTCATACTACTTATTCATTCCTTCTTTAGTACTAGCAGAATACTCTTTGCTTTATGCAAATACATGGAGGAATCTGACTCTATAATCTCATTCAAACAGACAGTACAATCTACAAACAAATGATATGCTGGATGACTGTTCAAACTCAAAGCAAAGCTAATCTTGCAGAATGACTGCTCTTACTGTGGCAATTTATTTCTGGCTGCTAAGTAATGCTAGAAGTAAGATCAAGATGCACTCAGTGTTTTCTCCTGATAGTAATGATTGGATTGCCACAGGGATGTTATTGTGGCTTTGAAAACAGGGTGGGAGGATGAGGAGGTTGCTATGAAGGAAAATAAAGTTAGTCCACGAGGCATTTCCTCATTAAGTTGTGCCATCAGAAAAGCTCAGGAGTCTTTCTTTGAGTGCTAGAATGGGTCTTTCTGAAAGGTCAGGTACAAGAGAAGCTTGAGACTTTGTAACATTTGATCAGTCTCTTCCAGCTGGACTCCACCAAACAGCCACTCAACAAAGCTCATCTACCAGGCAGGAAATGCAGATCTGCACCTAATCTTCAGCCCACCTGCATGGTGTACAATGTCCCTGTCACTAAATTCAAGTTACAGATACTTACGTGCTGCATATTTAATCCTGGTAAAATTCCCCTGGAATATTCTGTCATCTTGAAAATGAAAGTAAGTTGAAACATTTATGGCCATTAGTCTGCTTTATTTCACTTTTTTTTGCAATAAATGGAACTAGAGCAGGAACTAGTATCTGATACTTCTCTAGGATATTGCGTCTTGCACTGCCCGCAGGATGAAATCAATGAGTCAGTGAGTTGTAATCATAGGGATTTACAAGTGTTTCATTAAGATTTGGTAATTGCGATACCACAGAACAATGTGTTCTGAGGTGTTGTCAGGCACTAAAAATTGCCAGGGAAATATTGAAGATGTTCAAAAAGAGGTTGTCATATTAGTCAGAATGGGGTTTTATGTCGGTTATTTCACACAGCCTCATTGGTGAGAAGTTCAGAGTTAACTTCATTTTCATTTCAGTTTAGCAACTGGGATTCAAATAATAGTTTTATCTTAGTATTTTTTCATCTGGTAAAACAGGTGACTTCGATTGAAATATCAGATTGTAATATCCTCATCTCGATGACATGCCCTGTTCTCCAACAATCTATGTTTTAAGAAAGAAAAACATCCTAAGTGCTTGAGTTCAGCAATGCACTTGGGCATGAGTTTAAACTAAAGAGTAATCTATATAGATAAATATGTTACTGAATCAAAACATTTATTGTTTTGTATCACCTTTGTGCATGCTGAAGTAATTTTTCATTCCTCTAGTGAAAATTTAAGATGGCTGAACTTTTAGACAAAAAAAAAGAAAGATTTGGGTTTTTTTTAAGTAGGTTACTCCTACTTCCAAATACTGCACCATCACTAATAGAATAATTAACATAATAGATAAAGGCAACTCACATGGAAATAATATAAAATCTTTGATAAAGTGATAAATCTTAAACAGTTGTAGAAAGCATTGCTTTTTCACATATCAAGTCAAGAGGAAATATTTCCCTAATCTGAATCCTAAAGGAATCAACATGTTTTCTTTTCGCTGACTTTAGTCGCTGCCATTTCTTAGATAATACTGTGTGTGCTTATAGATTGTTCAGGAGTGTGAAAACACCTTTTCAATGTAGTGGATGAAAAAAAAGTGTCTATGATTTCAATCTTGACTGTTTCTCCTATTTGCTGTTTCCTTCCTCTGATGAGGCAATATAGGATTTTATTATGCTGTGATTCATTCAAGGAATATAGTTGAAATCGTTTTGTCCTCTTTTTTCATACTCTTATAGTATCATCTTTTCTAAATCATACTGGCAGTACGACCGTGTTTCACACACCCACAAGCTTGTTTATAGTGATAGGCCTGGTATAATGCTGCTGCACCCATCCTGTAGAACTTATTCATAATGTCTTTGGTCCTGAAGTCCTTGGCAGTCTTCATGGAACAAGTCTTACAGAATGCATTTTTGGGTCAAAGGAAATTGAAGTATTTGCCTGGAGGCTGTTTGCCTTTGTAGCTCTTGAAGCTCCGACATGCAGCTGATTGAATGTAACTGAAACAATGGTCTTTAAGCAAGAGATCACACTATAAACAGAATGTATATAGAAAAAAAATGTTGGCTATCAGGTATCAAGTTTAGACTCCCATTAAAATAATTAATAGCTGAAATAATGTTTCGGTTACTAAGTGAAAGAGTCCATAAAGTATTAGTAAGATAGTAATTTTTAGGTAACTTGGTTTTTCGTGTTGTGGGTTTTTTTAAGAGTACACATTGAAAATAACAGCCCAGATTTTCAAAGCTAGCCACCAGTTTGGAAAAGCTTGACTCTTTTTAGATTGCTCTGCAAACAAGGATGTGACTCTCATATATGTTGTTCTTTTTATAATCACCTTTTCCAAAGAATCGAGTGTACCTTGGAGTTCACACTTCCGTGTACAGCTAGTCTGCAAGAAAAAGAGTTGGAGATAAAAATGCTTTTGTAGTACCAGGGACAAGATAAGTCGATCTCATACTTTAGGCCTTCTAACATTAATGATGCTCGCAACATGGTGCAACGCTCTTTTCTTGGAAGACATTTGGCAAGAAAGAACTGGGGAAGAAAGTAGCATAAACAAGGACAGATCAGAAAATTACATCTCTGATTGTATAACGACCTTCTGAAGCATTCAGAAGCTCTTCTAGACGTATGCTTCTTTCTCATTGATTGCTTAAGAATTTTTAAGTGTCTTCATTTTACTGTGGAGGTGTCTTATGAATAGAATTACTACTGAAGAAGTCAGAATTATCCAAGTAACAAAAATCTTTTGGCGAGCAATAGTGTTTGTGACATTTTTTGTTGCTTGAGTCACATGAGAATCTCTTCCAATACAAATCCACATGTAAGAAATACATAAATAGGTTGAGAATTGGATGTGAAAATGAGGTCTAGATATGTCAAACATTTCATTCACCCATCCACCCACCCATCCACCCACCCAGTTCACCCAGCCATTTCCTCCTATAAAGGGAAATCATATGAAATGGCTTTTCTGACTAGATACATTGAAAAGATTTTTTTGTTTTTGCATGTTTTTCGTGATGCAGTGGGCCACTTAAATTCATGTGATTTCTAGAAGTTGAGAATAATTTCAGTTTTTCATGTCTGGTTTGGATTTATGAAAGCTCAGAATGGGAACGTATTATAAAATCATGAAAATACTGATGGGATAAAAGCAGCAGCTCCTGCTTCTAGAGATAAGTTTTTTTTATGACTGCAATATAAGCAGAGAAAGTTGGAGTAATTTTCCTTTTAATTAAACACAAATAAACTATCAACATGGCTGCAGAGAAGAGTATGTCACTTCTGGTTCCTGCGATTCCATGCTTATCCTTATAAGCTTGAATATGTGCTTGCAGTAAATGTGTATGTATGTAATAAAGGAGGACAGGTCAATTTCAATACAAAGGAAAATGATGTGATTTTTGAGATCTTCCTTTTTCACGTGGTTATTTCATTTGCAGTTTGTTTTCTCTGTATTTGAATATCTTTATGATAATGGTACAAAGTTATTTGCTTCTGTTTGACTGTCATCTTTAGAAGAGCCTGTTTGACAAGCTAGGCTTTTAAAGAATTGATAACTAGAGCATTACAAACCAGGTACAGAGCTATAAAGGATTCATAGAAGTAATTTTCAAAATTAGGTTTACAGCTTCTAAGTTTTACACTTACTTTTGTTGTCTTGAGGAGTCCTGTGTTCTGTGGAAGTGCCTCCTCAGGTAACAGTCATTATGAATTTACATTGAGCTTTCTGCCATAAATAAACCGTTCCAGGGACAATAAAAAGAGATAAAGTAATTTGGGGTGGGGGGTGGTTTTGAGAAGGTACATGACAACAAATAGATGACTTAAGATCCAAATATATTAGATAACTGTGAAAGTCATAAAATGTGAAATTCAGATAGGGCAGATATGGGGTTTCTGCTTGGTTTCAAAGGTTAATTCAAAGTTTAGTGTAAAGCAGCTGCAGAGGGTGAGAATACAGAGTGAAAGGAACTTTTTTTAAGAGATAAGTTATTTCTTTCCCCAAGGTTTTACTTCAGTGCATTTTTATGATTCCTGGGCTTTGCAAAATTGAATTGCATTTTCCTTATTCTTTTCATGTCTGAATAAATTCAAGGTAAGATAACCTTTATGTAAATGGCAGTTACATTGTATTAAGAGTTACAAACTATTCCTTCAGAGCAGAATCTGTACTCAGGATTCATAAGAGCCTGAAGAAGGATGGTGGGACTCTTGGGATGCTCATTTAAAAGAAGAGATACAAGGACTATTTTTGTAAATTGCTGTCAAGGCATTGCAGTCAGCTGATGCAGGGGGAAAGCTGGAAGACAAACCCTGCCATAATTACTGTATTTTTATTTTTAAAAGTAACAAAGGAGAAGGAAATATTCTTGCATGTATTTCCCTGTGGTGGGTTAACCTTGGCTAAGGGCCAACCTCCCACCCAGCCGCTCGCTCACTCACTGCCCTCAGCAGGATGAGGGGAGAAAATAGGAAGAAAAAGCTTGTGGGTAGAGATAAAGACAGGGAAATTGCTTGCCAGTTACTGTCATGGGCAAAACAGACTTGACTTGGGGAAAATTAATTTAATTTACTGCCAATTAAAATAGATTTAGGTAATGAGAAACAAAAAGACAAACATTAAACCCACACCTCTCCTCCCCACTTTCCCAGGCCCAGCTTCACTCATTCCTTCCAGACTTCTCTCCCACCCCTGAGCGGCACAGGAAGGACACGGAATGGGGGGTTGTGGTCAGTCCATAACATCTCCTCTTTGCCCTTCCTTCCTCCTCACACATATCACCTGCTCCAGCGTGGGCTCTCCCCACAGGCTGCAGTCGTTCAGGAGAAAAATCTGCTCCATTGTGGGTTCTCCACAGGCCACAGTCCCTCTAGGACATATCCACCTGCTTTGGTATGAGTCCTCCACGGACTGCAGAGGATATCGGCTCTGGCATGCTCCTCGCCATGGGCTGCAAGGGAGTATCTGCTCCGGAGTGTGGAACACCTCCTCCTCCGACCTTGGTGTTCCCACTGCTGTTTCCTACTCTTTCTGTTGCCTGCTCTTCTGCCTGTGTGGCATTGTTTGCTCTTCCTTAACTATGTTTTTTCTGAGGCGCCACCATTTTGGCTGAGGGCCTCAGCTGTGTCCTGCCATGGGTCTTCTGGAGCCAGACAGAACTGCCTGTGTCTGGCACAGGGAAACCCCGGCCTCTTCGCACCAAGGCCACCCCTGCAGCCCTGCCACTGCCAGCACCTTGACATGGACACCCAGTACAGTCCTGTTCAATTAAAATATTTTTGAATGTAGTGAGGAAACTTGCAGTTTCATATGCGCATGAGCCAAACCCCCACTGTTGTTAAAATAAGTCTTACAAAAATACATAAGCTAGGATTCAATTGACTGTTTCGTAGAGGCTACTTTTGGTTACTAGATGATCTGGGATGGTATGATTGAAACATGGATATCGGCTTTTCAGCAAAGCTACCCTTTTAATTAGGACAATGTTGCGAGTAGGGTATGTAGTCAGAGATAACACTCTTCTGTGTCTTATCTGTGGAATATGATTACAAATGTTCCATTTTTCCACAATTTAGATTGCAAGGAGATAATTTGGCAGAAAGGCCAGAAGATGTCTCCATGGTATCTCAAACATCTGAGCCAGCAGTGTCAGACTCTGATGGTAAGTTACATAAATATTTGCTGCTCATAAAAAAAAAAAAAAACAAAACCAACTTCTTGAATTTAAGAGTAGAGGTTATGTCTGTAAAAGATTAAACACTGCCAGAGATGTTCCTGGGCATTTGAACTCATTTGTCATGGCCAATTAGCACTCCAGAATAATTCCTAGGCATATTTTGGGAGCCACCTGGGGTCAGGATTCATTCTTAGTAGACACTTTGTATGTTAGCACACTATTTTGGGTGTAAAATAGCTTAATAGCGTTGATGTGGGCTGTTCATTTCCAGTTGGCCTCTATGCCTAAGAATGGTCTTTGAAATATTTAATTTAATACTACAAATGCATCCACAGGATTCAAATAATATACAGTAAAAATAAAAAGAGTTACAGAATTTCTCCCCTGTTTTTAAACTAAGTATCAGAAATGCTCCTCTGATCTCTCCAAGCACCACTGACTAGAATTAAAATAAAATAAAAAGGAGTTTATACAGTAGCTCTGAAGAACAGTTTCTCTCCTCATACAAACATAATCATATGCTGTGCTAATCTGCAGTCAGGACATTCAGCTTTATTTCAATTTCTGCTCAGGTTTTTGGACAGAATAACACCTGAAATCTAATGGAGAAGGTACTTCCTAAGGGATATCTTGCCAGAGAATGCCCTGCTTTCCTCTGAAAGATTAAGTTGATGAAGGTTAACTTTATCTTAGCTGTCACTGGAATGGAGACAGAAGCAAATAGACGTTTGAACAGAGAATCTGCAAAGATAAATCTTTCAGTCCATTTCCTTACTGTTGGGTAGAACCAGCCGCGTCTATTAATAGGAGGTTTTGATTTGCAGTTTAGTCTTCAGCAGCCACAGACAAGTTAGCTATGTTGATTAATTAATGCAAAACAAATCGGAACTAACTTTTGTTGTTTTTAATTATCCTAACAACTCTGCTATTTAGTGCTACTAGGTTTGCTATTAGGTATGACAGCAACCTGAGGTTTTGCTCATTTCTCTTGCCTCATTTGTAAACCAATGTATGTCAGCATTAGTACCTAGTGTGGCTTTAAAGATAGATTTTTCAAACTAGTTTTGTGAGAATGCATGGCTTCATGCAGTCATGCCGTTTGTTTTTCCTTTCATCTGCCTTTGATCACTGTATAAAAAAAATTAATAGGGGACTTACTTACAAGCTTGATGAAGATTATCAGCAAGAGAGACCCAGACTGGTGACTGCACTCAAGCCCTGTGAAAGGAAGGCAAAATTCTTCCATTATGGGAGTAATCCCCAGGAAGGGAGATGGTGGTGGCTTGTTTGGGATAGGTAAGGGGATATGCAAGCATGAGATTATTGCAGCAGAAACAAGTACAGGGGTAAGACATACATGTAGGAAAAAGTTCTACAGTTCCTGAAACAATTTGTTTTGAACAGATCTCTGCCTTCTTTTTTTCTTCCTGCGTACCCTTGTTCTTGAAGTGGAAATACGCCCACTTTGCCATGCCATCTTCTGAAACTGTAGGCTTCGGTAAAATAGTAAGCTGTTGCTAAATGGCAGAGGCACCAGGATTAAAGGTGAAACTGTCAGAAGGTGCTAGATGCTGTGTAATAATGAAGCTGGATCTTTCGTGGTCACAGAGTTTGGAGCACAAGAGTGCTATAGCCATTGTAACTTGGACTACTTTTATCCACTTCTGGATACTCTGTAGTCAGTATGGATATAGAGAAGATGGAGAACACTTGCCCTAAAAAAACACCTCCAATAAAAATATAGGGAGTAAAAGTTAGATAGGTAGGTGGGGCAATGACATTCATGTTGTTATAAACACATCTACCTCATGTCTGTGAATATACATGAATCTGTTAGTCATATAGCTAGAAAATAGCAGAGCCCCTAGGGTAAAAGGACTGAGGTCAACAGTGAGGTACTGCCAAATTTCTGTCAAGAAGCACTCTCAGAAATGTTCAGCGTTTCAAAATATTTTTTCTTTTCCTGAAATGTTGGCTAGTAATACATTTTGATTTGAAAAAAAAGCACAGCTGGATTTTACAAGTAGGCACAGGCTAGAAACAGGCACAGAACTCGGGCAACTGCCCATTCTATCAATCTTTCCTATAAATGCAGCACAATCCTTGTTTTCAGTGCATCTGATATTTATTTCCAATAAATACTATGTATGAGAAGAAGATAATAAAAGAGACTCCTAAAGATATTGTTAGAAAACCCTAAGTAACCAAGGCATCATGTTACACTGAATTTTTAGTTATGTCCTCTTAAGAGTGTATTATATCATGAAAAAGTGACTAACAGGCTTCACTTACCAGGTTTATTTGAATTTATTTTCTGCTTTTACTTACCAGTACCAGTGACCTTACTGAGAGAAAACTATGTGTTGGGAAGTGCTGATGTAAACCATTTGTTCAAGAATATGCAAGCAAGGTGCTGATGCACAGCAAAGTTGAGGGTAGCTTTCTTTAGATAATGATCTGTTTCTTTGTTAGTGGGAAATTGTTAAGTTGTTAGAGCTGGAGCATCTCTCTTGTGGATTTCAGGTGAACAAGGTTCAGAAGTAATTGGCAGCACATCTGATCTAACAGCCCTTATAAATAAGCCTTACTAAAGCAATTCCACCTAATAAAGTTAATGTAATAGCTTATGTAAAAAGATCATCTGCAGCATCAGGCAAGCATCAGGCACTATACTGACTCCACTGGTAATCTGGATCTGGTTCTAATGAACCACTATACTGATTTCCCTCTAGTATAATCCTGCTGAATTGGACAGAGTTGTGTTTGATCTAAGTAGTGAAAATGAGAGATGGGAATCAGGTCTCAAGATCGGAGAACACGTGTTGTAGTTTCTATTTACTGTCCTAAACTATACCGCTCAAAACTGTTTCTCTTTCCCATTGGACCACTTAATTGGAAAGAACTAAGGGAAGAATTTAATAGCTAGGTTCTTGATTTTGATTAGAAGAGGCAGCTTCGGTGACCACACAGGAAGCTTCCCCTGTAGATGCCAAGCCTGTCAGGTTTGTCTCCTGCATCAGTCCTCCATTAAGCCTTGCTCTTGTTCTGTACAGATAGATGGGCAGAATGGCTGAGGCTTCAAAAGATAGACACCACAACACGATTGATCCAGTAAAAATCTGCATTTGTCAACCCCCAGCCTGTTTTTCAGGTTGGGGGGATTGTAAAGGTTGTCTACTGCTGTGTATTTTTTTTTTAATTTGGATATTAAGAAGTAGTATCATAAAAGGATAATTGTTCATTTAATCCCAGTTGTCTATAAGTACCACGGGACCTTGTTTCACTTGTTTTGGTCTTTTTTGCCGAAAAGTACCTTACTCTTTGAGTGAAAGCCATAGTATAAGTCAGAAAAAGAAGACATTATTGCAGATAAGATTTTTGCAGTCAGTGCATTCTTGTAGAAGAAAGCTTGAAATACAATAACTTATTAGGGAGTAAACTCAATACTGGATAAATGAAAAGCATAGCACTTCTAAACTTCTAAACCACTCTTCAATTTGTCTGAGAAAAGCTGGTTTTTAGTTACTTTACAGTGTAGTATGCAACTCCACATATTGCTGAGGTGTGGGCAAAGACTTGTTTCTTTTGTGACTCTACCTGGAATGATATGATTTGACTGAAAACGATAGATTATATGGTACTATACCACAATGTGTACATGTGGTATTTCCTATTCTGTTATGTTATTAGATCTACAGATTATGCTGTGATACATAATATTCAGTTTGCTAAATAAATTTTACTAAGCAAATTTCACATCAGTAGTTCATTTCCTATCAAACAGGAGTCACTGGTTTTTATTATTTGCAGTTAGCCAGCTCCTGTTTCTATCCAGTAGAAACCAGAAAGTTTCTACTTGAAGAAACTTGAATAGACTAGGATGTGTAGCTCCTATGTTCCTTTAAAGTAGGAAAGTATAGTATATACTTCCAATATAGTAGAAAGTTCAAAACAGGCATTTGGATGCAGACGAAAAGTTAGACATTGGGGATGTTCAATAGAAATAGCAGTGTATGAAACACATATAGTGCTATTCCAGATGGAACTGCATGACGAGGGTAAAAAATTAGTAAGGATGCAAATATGTGGGAATTAGGGTTGCAAACTAGATATGGCAGTGGCAAAAATGTGGCATCATCTCACAACTCCTGCGCAGTTCTCTGACCACAACTTTGCATTATCATCACCTCTTCTTCCGCCACTTTCATTTGTGTTTGCAATGAATGTGGTAACCACAGTTGCTGTACTTCGGTATAGTTCTGTCTTTATAGTAAATACAGGCTGAGATGTTTAACAAATCAGGGCACTCTGGAAACATAAGGACCTCCCTGCTACATCTCTGAATAACAGCAGAACCTAGGGAAGATCATGGCATCTTGTTTTCTTAGACTGCTTATGAACAGCATCTAAGTGCCTAGCAGACTGTCAGGCAGAGTGAAAATGCATAGCATGTTACTTGGAAATTGCGTTCTCTGACATAGGTACATAAATTCTGTTTTAAGTCATTACGTATGTGTCAAAGAGGCATTCTAGACTTCTCACCAAGTCATGTTGTTTTACAAATGTGGCAGTATGGGGAAAAATTATAGCTTGCATGGCTTTTAAACATTGCCTAAAGTGACCAGAACTTTTACTTGAAGGTTTTTAACTATATTCTAATTAGTTTAACAGAATTAATTAAATTTAATTTTGTTGATTTTATTAAAGCTGAAGATCTACTACTCACTTGTGTAAAGGACAAACAGTATTTATTTTTAATAGTAAAAATAATAAATAACCTATGAGACACCTTGGCAGCTGAAGGAAGCTTGCTTATCACTCTAATCATGTTAGAGACGCTGCTCCACATTGCATTAAGCTTATAAATTAAAATCATACATAAATTAAAATCCATGGAAGTGTAACTGAAAAGCAGTGTGTTTACAGTAGCCACATTTACCTTCCCAGCAGATAATTTATAGGCATTTTATTTTCAAAGTGACTAATGCTTTCTTAATTAGAGTGATTTACTTCTCTTCTACCTCTTTGGAACAGCTCAAGTACCTGGGGTTGAAACACTTACAGAAGATATTGATGAATTTCAGAGTGCCTCTCAAGTGGCAGGATCTGTAAGTATCTTCCCTTTTGGATAATCCTGTAATTTTGAAAAATAGTTTGACAAATACTGGATTTTGCATAGAGATAAAAGTTGTGCTTGCCAGCATTGTTATCCTAGAGAGAAGAAAACTTAATTTACCTAACCCTTCTGAATTTTCAGTTCTCTGGCTGTTTTATTTTTTTCATTCTAGGAAGGGTAATATTTTGAAATAAATTATTATAAAGTCATACAAAACCGTATGTTGTTGGACTTACTTGTATAGCTCCCATTGAAAGTGCAGCCATTTTATACTATGTCTATATGTTCTTAAATGTTAGTCAAATATCCATTTTACCAGATAATATTCAATTTTACAAAATTAAGAGAACAAAGTAATTAAAACTCTTAAATTTCATTATGAAATATGACATAATATCTCAACTATAATTTAGCTTTATGGTAACATTTGCTTGGAAACTAATAAACAAGAGGTGTCTATTTAAAATGTATGGGTAATTTATGTATATTTTTTAAATAATGCAATATTATGCTTGGTAATATTTTCATCAGTTCTTTTATTGTGAAATTTAAGAAAATCTTTTCAGATTTGCAGTTTGCAGAAAATATAACCCGCAATAAAATATTTTTTTAAAAAATTATATAATCAGAATTTTGGCGCTAGTTGTATTGCATCAGAAATTTGAATATAGGTTAAAGAAGGGACTGCTTTTTTCTAAGGCAAATAACTTGATGATAGTTGTTTGGTTTTGCAAAATTTTAGACAGCTGTAAGAGGACACATTAATTCCTGTTCAACCATAGCAATACTGGTTTATAGCACACTTTAGTGTTGATAAAGTAAGTGAAAAGAAGGGCTCAGTATTTGTCAGCTAAGGAAAAAAGGGCAGTATTAACTAAAAAAGAAAAATGACAATGCAGACGGATCCTGCAGTCTTTCAGGAAGCTGATTAAGTACTACGAATAAAGCTAAATAATACTGAACATACAGTATTTCCAACCAGAGTTATCAAAGCAGTTGGCAGATACAGAATTCCAGATCAATTCCTAAAGCTCTTTGAGAACTTGGGAGTGCAAGAACCTTACAGAGCATTTGCAGATATTGGTCAAAAGGAGTAGTAAGGAGCAGAACTTTAGTTGTCATTGTTTTGAGCTTCTTTCTCAAGCCTCCTTTCTGCTTCACACCAATGAACAGAGAGGTATAATAAATTTTGCAGCAGTTTCTGAACCCACATTTTTCTTACTGATTTGGACCTGCAGCTACCAGCTTTGATTTACCAGTTCTGCAGACATGTAGCATAGGGAAAGAGCAACAAATAAATTGAATTGCACAGAAAAATAAAGATACAAGGAAAACAAAACATCGTTATGTTTATTAGCAAAAGCTTGCTATAGAAATACAGAGCCTTCAACTGAGTATTTTTAGATATATGCTCTGTGTGTGCATGCTTGTGAACAGACAAACAATATGTACATGTATTGTTTAACGCTCTGCTAGTTCTAGGCATAGGTAAGGTTGCCTGGAGCAGTAGACTGCCAGAGGCAGCAAAGCTGCCTGGGCTGAATCCCTGAAAGCCACACTGGCTATTGCTGTTATTGCCAGTGCTGCAAAGAGAAGGCGAGAAGAGCAGTTGAAGCTATTGCTCTGCCCACCCAGCCTCTCCCTAGGGCAAAGGCAGCTAGCTTCACTTTTCCTGAGCTCTTAGAAAATTCCTTAGCCTAAGTTACTAAGGAGCCATAAACCAGTAAATGTTAGCTCACCTGCTTTGGGGGTTTTTTGTGGCTTGTATCTTAAAGCTCTTAAATAGTGTGTAGCTAGTTGATTGGGTACTTTTCTCTCTTTAAAATGGGTTATTATTTACAATAAGATGCAGCTATCCAACACTGTATGTTTGTCTGCAACTGTACCTCCTCAAAAAGAAAAAAAATGATCCAACTATTGTTGCCTTTTAGGGCTCTGAAGGAATAGAGATCTGTTCCATGGTCCCCTAATAACTTCCAGTGAGACTTATTCTTTGAGTGTTGACATATAAAATATAGAGGTAAAACTGAGGTTCCTCATAGGAAGGCTGTGAAGATAAATGCGTTCTTGCAATGGATTCCCACAAATCCTTCAAAACAATAAGAAATAGGCCTGTAAAATTACTTCAGAATTGATACCAAAATACATTCTCGTGACTTGAAATGATTTTCAGATATTATATGAGATACAAGATGAGGGAAAAATAGAATAAATACAATGTTGATCAGACATTTCTCATAAATTGGACAAATTGGTTCCTGACACTTACTCAAATGTGCATATTACGTGGAAAAATTCCTGATCTGGTTCAAGGTGTGCCATGTTTAATACTGGTACTGCATTCCAATAGGGTAATTTGAGTCTGTTGCTAGTTAAATGGATCATTATCATAAATTTCTCTCTACTCATGTATATTTGACAAATTTTCTTTAAAAGTGCCTTGGCCTTCAGAGGAGAAGTGTTTTGAGAAAAATTGTAGGATAAAGCAGCAAGAATTATGCATAAGGATCTTTAGAAAAGAGCTCTGTGTGTTCTTTTTTTCATGTCCCGTATATAAGTCCACATGTAAGATCTTTGATGTGGAGACTAAAGCAATCTGGATACCAGTACTTAGAAGAGATAGGCAACACCTATGTCTATAACATGCTTCATGTAATTTATACTATGGTTACATGATTTTCTTGTAATATTGTATATGTTTACTGTTCAATTTCTGAAGATTCTGGAAGTTTTTGTAATTAGACCTTTTTCCTTTAAACCTTTTTTAATAGAATCTTTTGCTATGCTTAATTTTTCATGAAGAGAGTTGATATTTGAAAAATCGAGAACTTACATTTTCAGTGCTGCACAATCCCAAACAAGGCATACTGAATGAATAAACGAGTAAAGCTAGCAAAAAGCAATTTGAAGTATTTACAGGAATTGGCACTCTTCCCAAGTGTTTTGCAAGAATTCAAAGTGGAAGCAGCATTCAAAATGTCCTTAGAGATCCTAATTTACTGCAGGGCTCATTTTCTGACAAATATTTTAATGTAACAAAAAGTGCTAGGCAAAATGCAAAACTTTTTCTTGAGATTTTTGCAGTGTGGTGAACTCAGAGTCCTATTTTACTTTATGATTTTGTAAATGAGTTTTATAAATATTTGGCTAGCAAGCTTTAAGAAAACACTGAAGTGATACTAGGAAAAAATTAGGTGGGCTGGAACGCTGACCGAAATGGAAAAGTAAGGTATCAGGGGAAGTTACTAAATTTACAGTGACTAACATAAAGAAAGAGAGCACATGCACTGGGCAATTCACATTGAGTAGCCTTTGCCTTCCGAGTTGCTTCTTTTACCACCTGGATCTAACAGGACTCATACTTACTGGTTTTTTATGTGAATCTTTGCATTCACTCATCTTTCTTTGCATGTGCACATAAAAAGGTATATTTTTCTTTGCAAATTATCCATGTAAGGCAAACCAATCCAAGTGTAACAGAAACTGTGGAAAAAAAAGTTGTCCAACTGCAAAAGGCATTTCTGCATGAATTTGCCTTGGGTTTTTGCTCTTTATTACTGTGAGAACAATACTCTAACGAATTCTTTTATAAAGGTGTTTTGTTTTAAATAAGTTTTCCCCTGTTTTCCCTACTGCTTTGGAGTTTTTCAGTTGCTTTCCTAGAAGGAACACACACATGGATTTTCTGTGATAAATACAGAAATTCCTTAATGGTAATTCAATTTGTGAAATGCCTTGAGGCTTCATGCACAAGGAAAAATTAAGCTTTTAATTCTTGCTATCAATGATGTTGAATTCAGCTATATTCTGGTGACACATGATTTAAATTGTAATTGTTAGAAATTTTCTTAGCTTTTCCCACTATTTTCCCTGGGAACAATGCTGAGAAGTAACTTAATTACTTGTACAAGTTGGGGTGTAATTGACAGCTATAAATCACCCAAAGTTCAGTATTTAAATCTATAAATTATTTGCTGGATTGGGGTCACTGTTTAGCATTTATGAAGTTAGTCATTAAAATAAGCATTTTAAGGTTCCACTGCCACATCAGGAGCAACAGCAGTGTGCCTGTGAGGTAGTATGAATTCTAAAGGTCATATTGATATATTATGCACACAAAATTAGAGTGTTCTGATACAAAAGTTTTCAATTCCAAGTTGGCTTTTGTAACTATGTGGAAATTCAGGCACATAAAGTTAAAATTTTAAATTTTAACTTTAAATTTTTAAATTTTCTGTAATAATAATAATAATAACAACAGATAACATTAGATTAGTGCAACTCCTCCACAGCTAGTCCAAAAAAACCTGCAAACATGTAAGTTTGATTACTATTAACTAAATTAATGTAACATCAAGGTTCCTGGGAAATAAGTGATATTCCTGCAAGTAGTTAAGCAAGTAGTTTGAATTACATACCTTGAACCTCTTTGGTTGAGACATTCCCTATGTAAAACAAATCCCATAAAACAGACAGCATTTTGTACATACAGCTGCAAAATAATTATTTCTTACTTTTAAAATTCTCTTTCACTTTGGAGAACACCTGAAGTACTTAAAAATTTTTTTCACTTCTTACCTGCTTATATTCTTTTTGCTGGTATCATGTTGCATATTGCAAAACTTGAGCTCCCTAGGTGTCTGCCTGACCCCTGTGATGTGTGACGAGGCTGCCGCACCTCCCTGCCCAGATCCCCAGGGATAAGGGCTGCTTCCAGAAAGGCCCTGGCTCCTTACAAGTTCAGTTCATCAGCCCTGCTGGCAGGCGTTGCATGCAGCATGTGGTTAGTGCTTCCAAACAGACCTTTCATGGGGCAGACAGAAGGGCAGATGTCTTCTGGAGTGAAAATACTCTTATTTGAAAAGATTTAATCCTCTACAATGTAATTTTAAGTTGAAAGAATTTTATGACCTTTAAAAAAAAAAATGTAAAAAAAAAAAATAATCAATGAGTACCTTGTTCTTATGTGTCTAAAATTTTGGTTTCTTGGGCATGACAAATTCAAAAATATTAGTCCAAATAACAGTAAGTAAAACAGGACTGAAGTTTAGAAAAAAATTGTTCTGGTTACACTTCAGAAACTGAAACAAATGTGATCCCCAGGTGCCCACATATATCTTCCTTCCCTCTTGCCTGTAAACAGAAAAACTATGTGTAAGTTAACTTAAGCCACCATTTTTTTTTAGTGTAAGGTTTAGTGTAAAATGTACTGGCTGACTGCCATGGGAAGCAAAAAGCTTGTAATTTCAATTACATGGCATTTCAAATAGAACAGGCCCTGATGTGGAAGGTGGGGATTAGAGGTGGCTGCCAATATTGCAACAGAGCTGTGAGAAGGTTTATTATTTTTACAGTACCAAAAAAACATGTTGACTAGCTCACCTTATGTACTAGAACAGACTACAGAAGCTGAAAGATTAAACATTTGGTGAACACTTACAGAAAATACATATTGTGTGAAGAATCTTCAAACAAAATATTGCGCAAAAAGTTCTGCTGCATGAATAACAACTGTCCTTGCCAGTTGCTTGGTCAGAATGGAAGGGACACTTGCAAACAAATTGTTCAATAAAGCGGATTTTTTTTTTTTTATTTTGAGGGATCTCTGTCAAATGTGTCTATTTAAGATATTTAAACTATTCGGCAAAGAAATGCTAGGTTATACATAGAAAGCTAAGCATGGTTGTCTCTTACAGTATTACCTCCTGAAGTTACCAATAAAATTTGCACTTGATTAGAAAACTATGTAGAAGAAAAAGTTCAATCAAAATCCATTGCATATATTTATAGCTTGCCAGGGACTAGCTAATTAATTTGGTTTCACGTCCTTTACCTTGTTTCATTGTGATCATGCAATTCAGATAGTCTTTAAAAGTGAAGAAGCACTTTCCCTTGTGAGGCGGGGACTCTTCCCACACCTGAAAAGAGATGTGTATGTGTGCTTGAATGTGCATGTGAGTACCTGGGTGTTTTACTCTGAGGGAGGCCAAAATGACATAGAAACATAATGCTGCATTGTTTATTAACACTTTTTGTGGTCTGCAAGAAAGAGTAATTTATTTTCTAACAAGCACTTGATTTCCAGATGATGTTGTAGGTGATTGGAGGCCTTCCTCTTGGCCTTAGCTATTCTGAAATGTTGCACCTCTGTAGAAACTCCCTAGGTGTCAGTGGGTATTACACAGCCCATGTCAAGTTAGCTCGATGCTGAGATCAAGCCATTCACATCTGCACTGGGTTTTTTTAGGGATAAAAGCTTTACTGATGTATGCTGTCAAACTAACATTGCTGCAGATTGAAGCACATACAGTGATCTTGGAAAAACTTTCTTATTCATGACCTCCTTAATTGTATTTCTATTCCACTGTGGCATTCCCAGTAAGTTATGGTTTTTCCCAGAAGTTCAGAGAATCAGTGATGAGAGAGACTACCTTTGCCTTTATTGTTTGCAATTTTTTATTTTAGCAGTAATTTGGCTAAGTGGTCCAAGTAAAAAAAGCATTAATGAATGTATTGCATGTGAAGAAATTATGATGATATGTAAAGAAAGCCACTTAAGAAATGGACACACAGTTGACCTTAAAAGTTGACAAATGTATCTTGAGGGCTTTGTTTGAACATATTTCTGGTGCAAAGAGACATTGCCTCACCTTCAAAGTTTGAAGGTGATGAACAGGGCCCAGAGCTGTTTCTACAAGTTAGAAAGACAAGGCTGTCTTTCAGGAACATCCTCATATTTAGATCTTGTTAATCTTGTTAATATAAATAGGCCATTTATAAATTTTGTGCTAATATTTATAAAGCTTAATGAATAATCAAGGGCAATTGTAGTTTGGAAGATACTTTCAGCTTGTGTTTATCTATTAGGAATAAGGCTGTTGCATAAATTGTGTGCTGGAGACACTGAGGACCTCTGTCTATGTTTACGCATTATTCACTTAGATGAACTCATAGTCTCAAAATGTTAAAAAATATTTTTTATGTTCAGTATTATCTAGATATATTAAAAAAACATTACCTGAACCTGCCTCCAGAAATGTTGTTGGTTATAGCCCTGAAATACCTAACTTCAGAGAAGGAATAAAAAATGGTTACACTACAGTTTTAATGTCTTAATAAACTCTTTTACCTTTTTTTTTCCATGTCATTATTATTTTCTGTTAAGTGAGTGTTTAATTGGAAGGCACTATTATAAGCACATAATTTATCATGAATTAAATTGCTAATATTAAATATCACATCTTTCATAACTAGCAGTGCAATACTGTTCTAGTCTTTTGTGAAGCTATCGTCTGACAAAATGTTATAAGCTTGTGATATTACTTAGAACAGAAAAATGCACAGGAAGAGTTACGAAAAATGGGCAGAAAATTCATCCAAAGTTACCTTGTTAATTTCACAGGGTGTTGGAACTGCGTATCTGAAAGGGAGTTTGAACATAGAACAATATGTAATAGTAGAGACTAAAAATATGTACATGTATTTGTTTTAAATCATATACAAGATTAATATTTATTCTTGGAAAGAATATATACATCTGTGCTACATCCAGAACTGACCACAAACTCTGTATGTCTTTGTAGCTGTGTGTTAACAGGATGAAGGCAGACATAAATATTTATTAAATGCATGTGTGTGCCTGTCTTTGTATGCCTGTATGTGCTTATACACAGGCTTATCTATAGGTGTTACATGAACTTATATAAGATTTTAAAACCTGTATTTAAACATACAAATGTATTGTTGATGTTTGATGATCTTTGTGATTTGGAGTCTCCTAATTGCAAGTGATTTAATTTAAACATTACTCATGTCTTTATAAACATCTAAAGCACTATGATGATGACTACCATTAAAGAATCATTTTTCACCATTTATCTTAGATTCTACTTCAGGCAGTAGAGAGCTGCCTTTACTCAGACAGTCACCTTAGTTGTATGTGTCTTACATGATTGCTGTGCATAAAGGAAAGGAGTACAATAGAGGAAAAGGCAGAATGTAAGAAGAAACAGTAGAGGTTTGTAGAAGAGAAAGATAATTCCATTTCATTTCCAGAAAATAGGACATGGAAAGTGAAACTCTCTCACCAGGCTAACATTTGGAAATCTGTGTTTTTAGGAGGTTAGAGAGTTATTGAAAACCCATAATAATTTGCTTATGATAAACTTGAATAGTCTGAGTTAAGAATATTAGAAGAGCAATTTGGTTTTCAAGTATTACCATGGAGCACTAACTAGTTTTTATTCCGTATTTCATCAGAGTTGTGTTTGTGCATGAAATTGTATATTCAGAAAGGATTCATCTTTATAAACTTGGGGATTTTTCCCCCTATAGTCGTTATTGAAGTTCTGCTGCTTTTTCCCCCTTATGAAAATATACACTATAAAATGTATATAAAAATGGCCTTTTTCCACCATAAAAATTTTGGGACGAGAGTATATCTAAAAACAGATTGAAAATTAAAATATTAGAGTTTTGTTACAGGCTGTATTGTCCCTTCCTATCTCTTATTTAGTTTTGTTTATTTCAGAGGAATTGTTTACAGAATAAAATATTCTTCCATCTAGACATAGATATTGGGTAACTAATACAGATTAATATTCTGTAGTGACCTCAAGAAGCCAGATTATGATTTGGATGGAGAATTCACGATGAGGACTGAAGTGACAAATGCTTAAAATCTCTTGGGGGAACAGGTGAATCAGGTCTAGTGATCTGTCTGAAACAAATGTGTTTGCAGGATCAGTTCCACTTCTGAATAGCATACTGTTTTATTCAGCTGTTCTTGTGTATTTACCTGGGATTAAATACAGGTAACTTTAATCAGAGCAGAACTAGTATAAAAAACAATTGGCAAATCAAAAAATATCATTAGTGTTCTAAAAATGTTGTGAGTTAATAATAACAGAATTATCTGCAGCTTCCAACTATTTCGTATGCTGATAAACATGACTAGGCTTTTTTATGTACGCATGTGCAGCATTACAGTATAGCTGTTGCTTTATAAATACGAATCTGTGTTAACATATTTTAAAGATACGTGGTTCACAATGATCAGTTGCATACGAGGCAGTGTTTATTTGGAACAGATTAAAAATGGTGTAAAATATTTCCCATTTAACATTTCACTTCTGCAGAATTATGCTTACTTTTCTAAAAGGGGCAGCTACAGTGTTTTATTTAGTGGTTACGGTTAAGCAAATTTTTTGTGACCAGAGATGACATCAAACCTGTATTTTCATGTTCATCCTTTGAACTGTGATACACCTTTCCTTATGACATGAGAGTCCAGCCAGAAAAGTACCATCACGTGCTGCAGCTGTGTGCAGCAACCCACATGTCTGCTGGTGATATAGTTCCAGACTGGCAGACTGTAGCAGCGGGGCCCTGTATGCCTTCCGTGAACAGCGTCACCAGTTTGGGTCTCCCTCCTCTGCTCAGTCATTCTTCTCCCTGAAATTACATCAGATTAATGTCTTTGAAATCATGGCCCCTATCTAAATTTGTTTGACATTTACCGAAAAATTTAAAAATTGGAGGTGAATGACAATGAGACCAAGGCGTAAACCTTGTTTCTTTAGGAAACCCAGGAAAACACCAAAACCCCATAGACTACAGATGAAATGTTTTGGTGAGGTAATAATGTAAAATATATTTCAGATAGGCTGTTAAGAATGCTTTAATTAATGTTTTTGTTTGTTGTTTTTATGACCAAGTCTTGCACACATGGTCATATATTTTTTGTGTATTTCAAATAAGCATTAAAAAAATTAATCAAATTTACCTCATAGTATATTTTAAAATCATTTCTTGTAGCTGTGTTGAGTGGGTTCCAGAAAATGCAGGTAATTTTGAATACCACAGTGTTCGATAGTAGAGGTGACTGGGGAGGTGGCCTGTTTGCCAGCATCCTTTCCAAACTGCTCTGTTGCCCTGATGATTTAGTTGCTGTTCCTGAAAGGAATACTCCTTGCAGTGATAAAACAGCACTGGCAATTTTGATTAGGAAATGCTGTGATATTCCCAGAAGTGCTGCTTCTCAGAGATACAGTGCCAAATGTTACGGTAATTTAAAGTAAGTACAACCCCCACTAAGTAACTGGAACTGCACAGAATGTAAATCATTGAAGAATTTGTCCTGTTATGATGTCTCAGGGTGGAACAAGAGCTTGTGTGAAGGTATATATTTGAATTATTTCAGAAATGATGTTTTTAAATAATGCCTACTATTTATGTTATTTATGGTAAGAAATGATACTTTGTAATATTTTGCATAAAATATTATATATTCTACATAAAAAGCACCAGATTCACTGTTCTAAATGAGGATACCACTTTTTTTATTGTTTCATGTGTAAATGTGAAACTACATTAAAAAATATTCCATTTTCTTTTTATCTGTCTAATTCTCAGACGGTTTGGACCCTGGATGCCATGGGTGTCAGACCTGGAGGTTCCCCGAGGCAGAAACTCTTACAGGACTCCTTAGCAGCAAAAGAACTTCAGACCATGGAGAAACACTTAGCTGGTATGTATGATAGCAAGGGATCATAAAACACCTAGCAGTACTTACCCAGCTAGCTCTGCAAATATTTTAGTCAAAGGAAAAAATGATCTATCTCACGTGCTGATGAAAAAGGTAAAAACTTTAAACTTCCCCCTTTCTTCGTTGAAGAGAAACAGCACAATTATTGTTGTGTTTGTAGATGTAATGAACTTTGCTGTAATTACAGTAAATATAGTAATTAAACACTAATTAAACCATGTTAAATATGCTGCAGTCTGACAGCTTAATAACACACTTTTTTTTGTTTTCACATTTCACCAAGTCTTATGCAATAAGGAGGTACTGATGATTCACCTACGTTTAAGTAGTCTTTAGAAAAGGCTGCAATGGACCTTTAGCTGGAGAATAGCTTGCTTTGCAGGAAAAGCGCACCTTGTTCATGAGACTTCTGGCTAAGTGAAGTCTGTTAACTTGCATGCAGGGGAACATCTGCAACATCTTTGATGGAGTAACCATTTCTGAAAGGTCAAACAAACCCCCCCTTTTTTTTTCCAGTGAAAATATGTTTCAGAGCTCTATAAAAATTAGTGAGGGATATCCTAGGATATAGTTTGCAATTTGTTGTTCTTTGTAATCAATATTTTCTTATCTTCAGCTTTAGTTATAAGGTATGACGTAGACCTGTCACATGTTAGTCCTATGTTATGCATACTATTTGTCATACGGTGAAAGCTGCGCTTCATGGGCCAACTCAATGAAATGCAATGCAGAAGTGGAACATAAAGACTGTGTATGTGAGGTGGAGGGAGAAATGAAATTTATCTGACCCTTCTTTCAGTTAATTCAGAGAGTAAAGCAGAGAGCTTACCACTTTCAGTGTGATTTTCTAAAATACTTCGGACATTTATCCTACCAATAATATTGGTGTGAAAGGCTTAGGAGCTGTATCCTCTAGAGAGAGGTGCAGCTGTTGTACTTTCATCCAGGGGCTGTTACAGCTGAAGTCAAGGCAGAAGACAAAGCTATGAGCACAATGAGGGAAGCACTTTAGAAAAAGGTTTTGCTTGGAATGGAACAAGAACTAAAAATTATGATATCTACAAATTAATTTTTAGATGTTTTTTGTTTCTGAAGACAGAGATACTGTCATTCAGTCTTTCTTGACAAGTTCAAGTCAGTGTAGCTATTAGAGATGTAGCCACTGCCAAAGTAGACTGAAAATCCATGAGCCCTCTCTCCGAGGAACGTCTAGTGGGAACCAGGAGACCAGCAGGCTGAGCTGTGGTCGCCAGGTTTCTGTGACATAGCAGGGACCTGAGTACCCCAGGGGCCTTTGCCACTGAGGTGGCACTTGCCTTCCCTTGTGTTGCTGCAGTTGTCACTCAGGAGGATTCTGGTGAATATCACCCTACTTTGACTGATGTCCTAACTGGTCGCATTTCCATGGTTGTACAAGCTGTTCTTGTATGGAGTATGTTTGGAAACATGCAGTTCCTTTAGATCTCCCTTGGCAAAGCTGACAGTAATAACTACCATATTCAATAGAATATGGAATTTTAAATACTTAATTGACCGTAAGCTAACTAGCTACATTCACTTAGTCTCTGAGATTTGGTCTGCTGTTGCGTGACCTGCAAGGTCTTCTCTCTCACATCAATGCTGCTGTTTTCATTTGGCTTTGGGCCCGTTATTTCAGTAATGCTGTAACATGGGGTTCAGTTGTTCTACCATTCAGTAATTTTTGTCTGCCTGAGAAATTGACAAGAAAACAGCCCAGTTATTAGACATTGGACTCTTATATTCGTAATAATTCATGTCCTATTATAACACCAGTGCTGCTTGAGACAACTACTCCCCTCACAGACAAGCGTAACATAATTTCCATGACGAATTATCTCAGAGGACCTCAGATAATAATGCTGTGGTTTTGCTTAGCCTTATTTGTCTCATACATTTGCAAAGTTCAAGTGTCTCTGATATCAGCAAGTCTCTTTGTTTCAGTTCTCTTACCAAGCACACTGGAAACTATTAATTCTACCCAGTACTAGGCAGTCATTTAGATGCCTGAACTATGACTTGGATTACCTGTGTAATGATGAAATGTGGTCCCCTGTCTCAGATACACTTTCTTAAGGAGCCTGTCTTTCTCTTATGGACTACGTGCTGGATAGAACTCAATCCTAACATAAAGCACAGTTTGGTGCCTGTGCCTAAATTAGGGACTAGCATCAACTGCCAGCAACTGCGTCAGTACCTTGATATTTGAAAGCAGCATTTTTACAAAATCAGATATTGAAGCAATCAGGTTTTTTTTCCTTCTCTACATATGGCTCAGTAATACTTTTGTCTAAGATCCAGTCTCTTATGTTACTGTGGCTGCTTTATATCACACGCAAGTGGAGAATTTTTTTTTTTTTTTTGGTAGTTAATTTCAGTATCTTGCCAATTTGGTTTGTTACACTGATTCTGTGGTCATTGGATACTTTTGGAATATATTTTGTCACAAAAAGAACTGTTAGATGCATAAACAGTTTGTAAGTGCATTATGAATCATATCCTTATTCTGGTATTTCTGATATGAAAGTAAAATGCCTTTGTGTTGCTCTGTTGCCTGCATTTTATTTTCCTTTAAATGACATTGACAAGAGATTTAAAAAATCCAAAGTCATAATTCAATTCTGGTATTTACTATGAATCAGATAATACTGCAAAGCTGGAGATGTGTGATTATTTTTTTTTTTCTTTTCTTTCTGGTTGAAAAGCTGATATTGAAGCAAAATCAGAAAGAAGATGTGTGCTAAATAAAACTGAAAAGTTACACTATAGAAACATGTTAATTATATGTGGGGAAATGATTAGAATAATTTGTTTATCTGCAGGCTTGATCATGGAATTAAGGAAACATGAGCCAGAATAAAATGTTTATTTAACTCTTATTAAATCATTCAATATTCAGATAATTTCTTAGCATACTGAATCATCACGGGGAAGTTAGAGGTCAGTAATTTTGCAAAGACATAGGCTAAGCTGAACCTTTAAAAGAACATATTCCTCATTTGGTTTAAATCAGGTAGCCCACATTGTCATATATTGGCCCCTGAATTTTTGCCAGGCATCTTACAAGTTCCAAAGTGATGTGTATTGATTTTTTTAAAAGCATAATGGAAAAGTACTTTGAGACATAATTATTTCAAAATGGAAATAATTAATAGGTCAGCAAGGTGGAAATTAGAAATATTCTTAACTGTGTGCTAGAAACAATAACTATGTTTTGAAATTTACTAACAGCAAAACATTTAATCCTTTAAGAGTTGAGAGACACTTTTATCTGAGGCTTCCACAACTATTTCAGTTTTACCAGCTTTTCTAGTAATAGCATTTGAAATGTGTGGAATATCTTATATTAGACTATTAACATGAAATTAACATAGCTTCTTTTCCCTTTTTCAAGGTGTTATTATAAAATAAGTTAATGTTAAAAGCAACACATCTTTAATTATTTTACATACAGCATTCCTTTTATATCTACTGGTAAACACAAGTGAAAGAAAGTCTGATTTTCCAATATGCAGTTTAGAATCTGTTTCTTTTTGGACTTTTAGAACCTGAAATTATTGCTATCAAAATAAAAATGAAATGCTTATTTTGTATAATTTCAGTTAATAGGTGTTTAAATCAGTAGAGCCTTGGTGATTTACAGCTCTGGGACTGTGACTCATACAGTTTAGTGGGAAATGGCATTGCTTTTCTAAAGATAACCAACTGTCCATATCAAAACCAAGTTACAGTAGAGTACATGCCAGTGAGAGTGAAAATTTGTAACAATTGTGTAAGATAAAATAAACTAGTAAACTGTTCCTTAAGCTTGACATTTTTTTGGGAGGACTTTCAGTATTTTAGCAATGCTAACCTAAATTCCAGCTACCCTCACCTAACTTTGTTGGATGTATCTGATTTAATTTGTTAGAAGCATTGATATGATTTAAATTAATTCAGAAGACACTTTTCATCACTACCCCTGATCTGTTCTGTTTTTAAATAGGATCTTATTCCTTATGCCTGTTTAAGGGGTAGGGACTGGACCACCAAATGGCGGACACCTCTTCTCCTTGGATTCTAGATGTTGGTGACCTCGTCACCTGCTGTGGCACTGCCGGCAGCCCAGAGCACAAAATTCAGATTCAAACAGGATCACAGATCCAGATGTGCCAGAGTTCAAGGGTTATTTCCCCCAGAGATTTGGTTGGGCAATAGACAACGAGACCAGAAGCAAAAGTCTCGCTTTGAACCAGTTTTGGATTGCCTTTCACTGCAGCAAGATGTCAAGTTTAGCTCACTGCACCATCTTGGTTTGATACTAATGAGAAACTGTGCAAAAGCCACAGAGAGATAACTCTGAAGAAATGAGAGGGATTTTTATAGGTTGTACTGATGTTCAATGAAGAGGTAGTATTTTGTTTCTGTGGGATAGCTGTTTGTAGTAAATCAAATGTAAATAAACTTTGAGGAAATGCTTGTCAAACATTTCAACTGTTAATTCTGATGCCTTATATTTTAAGGGTGAATAGATTTTCTCTGCACAGCTTCAGGTTGTCACTTACATTGGAGAAAATCACTGAGTTTTAAATCAGAAAGAAACAGAAAGTGAGTTTCTTTCTTTCTTTTCGTTTTTGTTTGTGTGTGCACAGATATTGAGAAAGACCTAGCGCTATGGGAAGAAGCAAGGCTCTCAAGAAGCCCTAGCGTCCAACAGCATAGTTTAGTTACATCTGACCATCAAGGCCATCTTCAAGCCACACAGGGCCAAAATCCAAGGCCTCAGGTGCCAACTCAGACAGGGAAGAACATTCAGCTCCAAGGAAACAAATCACCACCGCTGCCCACTAACAGCAGAACACAGATCTCCAGTGTTGCAAACAGTAGGCCTTCAACGCCCAGTACACAAACCAACAGGCCACCAACTCCATCAACTCCAGGGAGCAGACCTGTGACCCCAAATAGCTTGCTGTCACGGCCTCTTACCCCTAGCAACCAAGGAAATAGGGAAGGCATCATTAGTATGCAAAGAAGCAGATCTTTGACATCTAAGAGCCAAATGGGGAGGACCCTCAGTGCTGCTTCAGGGCTCTCTGTGCAAATGAGTGGAGACATTGTTGGAACTGTCACTACTCAGAGAAGCAGTTTATCAGAAGTAAGATTTTCAATTTAATGTTTTTGCTATATTTAAGAGTGGCTATAATGTGAAGACTAGATTGTGTTTTATGTTGAAGTAACATCAGTATACCTAATGTAACTTACTACTCTGAAAAGAACTTGAGATATAATGATGAGAAAATTAGCAAGGAAATACTGCTCAGCTTTGAGAGGTACTGATTAGAGAATGTCAGGATTATTACAGAAATCATACTGAAACGCTCGTGTCCCCCAATTTTTCCATGAGCTCTGTAGGGTTTTGCCTGCATGATGCATAGCAGTTTTATTAGCCTCACAGTTTTTTCTAAGAGGAGCATACCTCTGGAATATTAAACACAACTTTATCTTATCTTTATGATTCCAAGGTATTTTTTTCCTGCTGCACTGGCAGTGGATAATATTTCCTTGGTCTGCTTCTTTCATTTTTTCTACACATTGGAATGATTAGTTAGGCATCGCTGAATGGACAAATTTTCCAAAACACAAAACTGAACTGCAATAAGAAAATGTCCAACATTGTTGAATCACTGTCTAGTACTATATGCATGTTAACTACGCTGATTCAGAGCATAAAAACTTCCTGTCCCATATTAATGGCTTTTACAGGATTAGTCTTTGTTTAAAAAAAACCAAAATGTTAAAGTACCTTGTAAATTTTGAGTGGGATTCTCCTCTGCTAACCTTAGCTGCCTTAAAGATAACTTTAGCATGTAGGCAGTGGAAATGAAAGCACCTGCGAAAGAATAGCCCTGCTGTCTATCTCAGATACATGCCTTACAAAGGTGAGGTTTTTTCTCAGGAAATGCCAGTCCTTCTATACTGACTCAAAAAGGACCTATATATCTAGATTGCTAATTTTTTAATGGTGGAGTAAGTCGGTTCCCACCATTTATTATGAATCTCTTTGTAATCCATTTGTCAAAGCCTGGAGAGCTTTTTTCCAAGACTGAAAAAAATACCATACCTTTAGATAATTATTTCTGAGAAGTATCATTTGTTTTAAAAATCTGTTGGGTATGACACTTGACACAATGTATTATCAGTCTAACGACTTCTTAAAAAAATTAAAATATGTTGTTCATAATGATATTGCTTAGAGATGCCTGTAGGAAAATTAGAGATTTGATACTTAGTATAGTCTTGCAATTAAGTATATGGCCTCCATTATTTATTATGAAGGAAAGGAAATGAGGCACAGATAACTCTAAAACTAAAGAATTTGGGGAGAAAATCTTACTTAAATTTGGTGGTGAAAAAAATCCTCATTTTGGTGTTTGAATGGCAGTGCACTAATCCCATCACTCGAGCTACTTCTTCACCTAGAACTGGATATCCAACTTAAAGACATGAGGACTAAAGGTGACTACAGTTCTGTTGAAAGTATTTTCACGGACAGTTAATATATTTTCAAACTAGAAATTTTCCATGAGAAAAAATACGTAATTTTAAGAAATATCTGTTTTGGCAAACAAACCCCCTTTGTCTCCTGTTTTGAGGGGTGGGTGTGTTTGTGTGTTGGAATTTTCTCACATACCAGAAAAGGAGAATTGAGATTCATTTTTAACTAAAAATGTTCAGAAGAAATGAAGGGGTTCATTGTTTCTTACTGAACACTTCACTCCTCTTTTTTCTTTCTTTCTTTCTTTTTAAGCAGTCCTGTTCTTAACTGATACATAGTCACGTGATGCCAGCTAGAATTATTGTGTAGACTCCTGAAAGTGCCATGTAATGAGCAGTGCATCTCCGCCAAGGGACATCCAGTCTGTCCATCACTTCTGATCTTTCCTGTAACAAGGCAGGCAATTAAAAATGCTTTCTTCCACAGCCTTTCTGTAGTTATAGTAGTAATAACCATGAGTCCCATTTAATTTGCTGTGACTTTTTACTTCTGTTTGCCAAATCCCAAGCTTTGCTGATAGCTCTTACAAGAAGTGTTCTCTTATGCTTTTAATATATGTATATATATGTCTCAAGAACTTTAAGAAATGAGCAATATTATTACCCTGTTTTACCGTTAGAATAGCACATCCAGTTTCATCCAGCAAGCTCACTGTAAAGCTGGTGTTAAATCTCAGCATTTCTATGCAGTAACTTATCCTCTGTTATAATCCCTTCTAGAAGTGGCAAATTCTTTTCTTTCTCTTTGCTTACTGGGTACAATAGTACATTGGCTGCTAGTGACCCAGCTCAAACCATATTTATCCTTTCCTGACATGCACAGGTGACCTTTGACGTAATGGAAACTCGTCTTGGGACTAGCTCTGCTTGCAAGGGGAAAACTGCTAATATGACATGTTCATACTGAAGACCTTCCTCTACCAAGCTGTAAAGGCCCTTGGAAGTCATAAAATAGCTGGTGGAGGTCTGGCTCATCTGCCGCTCCTAGCCCCATCTTTCGAGTGTTCTACTATAAGCTTTGGGAGCTCTTTTAAGCTGTCTTTGCCCACTGAAGTTCCTGGTCACTTAGGGAAGTGGGCTTAGACAGAACATATCCAGGACATATCTCTGTTCTAACATTTTTTGCCATGTTAGAAGTGTCCCCCTATTTGTGGCCATGTGATTTCATTCTCTTGTGGCACAGCTTCTCTCTGACCATGATGACAAGTTTTTAAAAGTCAAAGGTGGTCTGGGGTAGAAGAACAACAAAGTTCTGTCTTTCTTTGCACTTTTACAGATCACAAGCATATAAAACTCAAGAATGATACTGTAAATTATTTTGCAACTTTCATTGTGGGTTCTGTATCCTCTTCCTGTATAAAAACAGTAAAATAAAAGAAGGGAAATTGCCTTTATTCTTTTTAGCCTTATGGTGTGAACTGGGAATTTTCACTAGATGTGAATACACTGTGGTTATATTGCCAATCCTATAGAAGATACTATGATAAGATTTTGCAAATAATTCTGCTTCCTTACTCTTAGTTGATACATATTTGATGAGAATAAGTCAGTTGAAAAGGATGTGATTACTGGCTACCAGGAGCATGTTTTACCATAAGGAGCTTGAATTAAAGAATTCAGAATCTGCATGGGTTTACACTGTGTGCTGTCACTTGTTTATTTATCAGGAATTTTAACATATATCTCAATGCCTTATGTATGCTTCCTAGTTTGTAATCTGTTTCAGAGTAACATAACAAGTCTAAAATACAAAAATATTACTGATAAATACAATTCAGAGTTCTTCTTAAGTTTTAGTAAAGTTCATGCTGTTGCTCAGGGTGGTTTAATCTTGTTATAGCACAAATCTTAAATAATTTGGCAAGTACTTAACATATCAGCTGTTAAGAATGTTTTGGGTTTTTTTAATGCTCAAGACTTAAAATGATCTGAGATTTTGTGGACAAGTTTCTGCCTCTTGGCATATATAATATTACAAAGTTCTAACAGGTGTGTTTGTTTTATTATCAGCTCTGTTCAGGGCCGAATTGAATTATAGCAAAGAAATGCTACCTAGAGAAATAGTTTTATTATCTCTATAAAACTAATAAATCAGGGTTCCAGATCCTTTGGCAGAGATACTTTTATGCATTTACTTTATCCTTTAGTGTTTTGTATAAATTGACAAAGGAATGTTGAATCCTGCTTATCTCTTTAGGATGGATTCCATTAAAGTGACACAATTCTGTGATAGTTATCAATAGCTGTTGAGATGAAAATACTACTGACTCCCTTGTTTGCCATTTCATTTTCTGAACAATTGGAATTTTACAAGCACTTTATTTATCCAGATAGTTTAAAGTGGTATTCAGTAATCTTTATTGGTCTGTCATTGTTAACAGCAGGAAATTTCAGCTTATTTGAATATAGCATTGATTAACACAAGTTTTCCTCCTACTTACTGGAATATGGAGCATAACTGTATGTAATAAGGACTCTCTTTCTGGTCAGGTACTTCCATTCTGTTCTGCTGCCTGGCTCAGTTCTTTGCTCTGTGTTTTGGGAGATTAAAGAGTGTGTTGATCAGTGTGACAGCCACTCGCTTCTACTGCAAGAATCCTGTTCCATGAACCAAAATACTTTGCCCAGTTCAGTGCTGTAGTCAGCAACCTTCTCAAACACGGAGCACATTTGAAACAGCAATACCTGCATAACGCCTGGAGCTCCTGCCTGAGCTTAGTGTTGAGCCATTGCAGCAGTCTTTGTGGATTTTTTTAACAGATTATTAACAGAATTAATAATTTACTCCCAGTGAGTTAGATCTTGATTGAACAGCCTTTGGTCTCCAAGAAGTTATTTAAACAAGCCTGGTTTCTGTTTTTAAACCAGATAGCCTAATAAAAATTATGCTGTAGCATTGTGCAATACAATTTAACTTTGCATATGTAGATTCTGGTTTTCAGCTGGTGTAAAAGAAGACAGGGCTATTACCCCCCCTTTTTTTCAGAGACTTACAAGAATTTATGATACCTGGCCAGTGTTTAAGTTTGCTTTAAGAGACTAGACTTGCATGTTTGAACTGCTTTTGAAAATAAAACTATGCATTCCAGTCTCATCTCTCACCTTGAATATTGCAAAGGAACCTGTCAAAGTATTTTATATGTCTGTGTGTGTACATGCTCACATATATATGTGTGTGTATGTGTATGGAAAACTATTTTTGTATACATACATATATACATTATATAAAAAAGGAGGCAATTGTAAAACACTTTTAAAAGCATATATTCAGCTGTGTATGGATTTTTAACTGTGTAAAATATTTATATTTTGATGCTTAGAGTTTTGTGGTATCTTGGAGACAAAAGTTTCCATACCATTTTTCCTTCTTAGACTTTCTCCTTCTCCAGTAAAACCATAGGTTCTAAATGACGTTTCAGGTTCTTGTTCTTAGGAGATTGGAGACAATGAAAGATCTGACAAATCAAAGCCTTACTTAAGCAAATTGTGCATGACATGTCTAGGCATAGTCCAAAAGCTGCAGGGACAGATGGAATATCTGCATTTTTAAGATGACTATGTATATATCTGTGGCTATAGCAGATAGATAGCTAGAGGCACCTTTTTTTTTTCTTTCCAGAATAGATAAATAAATAAGAATTAAATAAAAAAAAAATCTGGGGAGCCTGCATATCTTCTACATTCTGGTTTTATTTCACAGCAAGATATTTGTTTTTATTAAAGGTTTTCTCCTCCCTAGTTAATTGAGGCTAGAGTGTTCACTACAGTCTGCATTGATATAGAAGCATTCTTTATCATTTTATCTAAAATAGATCTGTTTGTGGCAGGATGAATTCTTACAACAGCTTCAGCTTGCTCATCAACCTTGGATATTGCCGAGTGATACAGAAAGTGAAGGAGTGGAAGCTGACCAAGACAAATGTAAGTATATTTGTTAGGACCAGATAATATGTCAAAAATCCTCAAACTTTTAACTTCTCTTTTTCATATCTTCAAATCCTGTGAAGATGTCATGCCTGTGCACTGGAACTTTTCTCATAAGTACCAATTACTCATTTGTTTGAGGGCTGAACTTTATAGCATTGGTTTACAGAAGTCTTCCTATAGTCACTGAACAATGACAAAATGATCACAGACCACAGTTTACTTAGCTAAGTGAAACAATTTGTCCTAATGTGTTAAAGTAGCTGTTGCAGAGAAGTAGCTTGAAGGTAAAATAGGTACTCCATTTAGTAAATCTGTATTAACCAGCAAAAAAACCCACAAAACCCCCCAGTAGCTCTGAAAGGTAGAGCCTTCCTCCTCAGGCCTGTGACTCCATTATCTCTATTTTGCCTGCATTCTTTTGAATTCCTCTGCATGAAAAAAAAAAGCTCTTAACCATACAAGTAATCCTTCATATACTACACTCTTTGAAGCAGTTGTCTAATCATGAAAGCAAAGGTCAGCAGGATCATAACCTAAATGACAGTACAAGTAACAACAAGTAACATGCTATAACGAACAAGTTCTATCTGCCTACAAAGTACCTGTAAGTAACATTGCTGAAAATATTAAATCTTTTGCATTTTCTTTTTAAATTCACAGTAGTTTTGTGATCTGCAAGGGTGAATATGCAAACTATTTCCTAACATATTTTAGGTGATATACTTGAAAAGAACAGATGATTTAATCAGCATGTTTAGAAAACTTAATATATTCTACTAAAACTACTTTAAACATGCAGAGTTAAAATAAGAAAAAGCCAATTTCTTCACAGAATGGAACAGCTGTGTAAGGGATTAATGATTAATAATAATTATGGCAGATAAACAGAATATATTTTTAAATTATGCCACTTAAAAAAACTAAGAGTTTTCTATTCATATACCAGTTTCACAAATCCATACATAGCACAATTTGCATAGTGAGATACTGAAGAGCATGTGCGAGTTTTTTTCACACTAGTACAGTGTTAAAATGAAGTTCTGTGTGTCCACCTGATTTTAGTCCAAACCAGTAAGTCCAGTTTGACTTGCACCTGAACCTTTCACTTATCTTTGGGCTGAAGCTCTCCTTAGATGGCCAAAGGGAGAGCCTGGTACCTGCCTTTTCTGTGCACATGAATTTTCCTGTGTATTTTCAGTAATGAATTTACAATCCCACAAACATCGATAGGACTGGCTGTGCACACATAGACTGGTGCTAATTATGTAATCAGGGAGACTGATGCTTTAGGACACATCAGATGCACAGCATGGTTCTTTTATAGCTGCTGTACCAGAATTGCATGGGGGTGAGGACTTCTGAGCATCCAAGATCCTGTGCTACCAGATTCCAAGAATCCTGGTAGATCATTGTCACTGCCCAGTGTGACAGAGTGACAAATTATAGATAAAAGTTTCTGTCCTACCACCAGATCAGTAGAGATGATAGTTGCCTAACTAATAACAATTGTTTTTCCTGGATCTAATGGCACTTAGAACAGAGAAGTGAAAGAAGACCAAAAACTAAAGCATGTTGTTAAGGACATTGTCCAAATGGCTCTTAAACACTGGTTTGGGGCATCAACCACCTCTCTAAGAAGCCTGTTCCAGTGTTTGACCGCCCTCTCGGTAAAGAAAGGCTTCCTAATGTCTGTCCAATCTAAACCTTCCCTGGTGCAGCTTTGAACCATTCCCACGCATCCTATCATTGGAGAGAAGGGAGAAGAGATCAGTACCTCCCTCTCCCCTTCACCTCCTCAGGAAGCTGTAGAGAGCAATGAGGTCGACCCTCAGCCTCCTTTTCTCCAAACTAGACAAACACAGAGTCCTCAGCCGCTCCTCACAGGACATGCCTTCCAGCCCTTTCACTAGCTTTGTTGCCCTCCTCTGGACGCATTCAAGGACCTTTGCATCCTTCTTAAATTGTGGGGCCCAGAGCTACACACAGTACTCAAGGTGAGGCCGCACCAGTGCTGAATACAGTGGGATAATCACCTCTTTTGACCGGCTGGTCATGCTGTGTTTGATGCACCCCAGGACGCGGTTTACCCTCTTGGCTGCCAGGGCACACTGCTGGCTCATACTGAGCCTGCTGTTGACCAGCACCCCCAGATCCCTTTCTGCAGCACTGCTCTCCAGCCACTCCTCTCCCAATTTATGTTTGTGCTCGGAGTTACTCTGTCCTAGGTGCAGGATCTGGCATGTGGACTTGTTAAGTTTCATCCCATTAATCATTGTCCAATGCTCCAATCTATCTAGATCCCTCTGCAAGGCCTCTTGTCCCTCAAGAGACTCAACAGCACCTCCCACTTTGATATCATCAGCAAACTTGCTAACAGTGCATTCAACTCCTGCATCCAGATTGTTGATAAATATATTGAACAGAACTGGGCCTAGAATTGAACCCTGAGGAACACCGCTGGTGACCAGTCACCAGCCAGATGTAGCCCCATTCACTTACAACCCTTTGAGCTCTGCCCTTCAGCCAGTTCTGCACCCAGTGCACCATGAGCCTGCTTATCCCATAGGTGGACAACTTGTCCGGAAGGATGCTGTGAGGGACAGTATCAAAAGTCGTACCAAAATCCAGAAAAACTACATCCAGCACCTCCCCTTCATCCACTAGACAGGTAACCTTATCACAGAAGGATATCAAATTAGTTAGACAGGACTTTCCCTTTGTGAAACCATGTTGACTGTGCAGTTAATTGCAGTGTAGTTAACTGCTGCACCCTTTATAGTAGGTCAGTGTCTCTACTAATATAACTAAAGGAGTAGAACAAAAATGTTTGATCAAAGCAATACTTTCTGTATCTGAAATCTAATAATGATAAATGTTATTAAAATAACAACAATAATGTTATCATCCCCATCTGAGGTTATATGCTACTGTCATTGGCAAGCAGAAAGTGCAGAACTGCCACTGCTGACAAAGAGAAGCTGCCAATTCACAGTTGTAAAGTGGAGAGTCAGTGAGGGGCTTGGCATACTTGCTGATGCCAGTGCTTGTAGGTAGAGCAGCTGGCAAGATTACACGTCATTTTTCATCCTAAAGTTAATAAATCTGTGTGGATGTTGTGTGTGTGATTTAGTGTTGAGGGGGCCCAGGAGTTCATAATTTATGAGTTTGAGCAGAAGAGCTGCAAAATTAATCTTTACAATAGCAACACCTGTTCTTTGACTCAGCTTTTAATAAATTATATGTGGATAATATTTACCACATTCTTTGACTACTTTGAGATAATAGCAGCCAGGTGTAAAGCTAATTTTTGGTAGTGGGAAAACTAACAATGCAGAAAGAGAAGCTATGTGAGTCACCTTGAGTTCTTTTATATTAATAACTTCTGATTAGTGTTCTACAAGAAAAAGAATGAAAAAATTTGGGGGTAACCGTTTCAAATGTAGTCAGACATAAGAGTTTGAAGAGGCTATTTTCAAAGCCAATGATAGCTGAACAGAATTGGGTCACTTTGGCATCTCAACATCTCCCAGCAAACATCATTTGCAAAACAGATATGACAGTGCACGTCTTGTCTTATGGAGATGAGATCTAGGTTCTCAGTTTTTGTAAATCAGACTTTACTTTCTAAATCCTTCAGTCTCTCTGACAGCATTTTAAAAACTTGTCCTTATCAGCAAGATCCAAAGATAACTGGAAGTCAATAATTTTTAAAGCTTCATACCAATTATGACAAAATTTGAAATCAGAGCGGTACTCATATAAGAGTATAAATGATTACAGCTTAAAAGATTTGTTATGTTAAAGAAGGAAAGAAAAACATTTTTAAGAAGCATTGTTGAATTTTTTAGCATACCTTCTCCTTCCTCTTTATGTGCTTAATTAAGTTTGTGGCCATGTCAGAGAGGGAGATAGGGGTATAATTATTTGCTCTTGTTATGTAAATTTTGTTATTAAAAAGTACGAACCAACACATGCTTTTTTAAGAACTACTTTAAGTCAGTAACTAAATCTCTTCTGTTTGCTAGATGTGTTCTCCTTTGACACCCTGTACACACTAAGTAAAGAGAAGTGAAAATGGCCCAGGCAGTATGATCCAAAATCAAGGGTTTGTGGTTCTTTTTTCATTTTAGTGTCACTAAAAAGCCTGTAGACAAGGCCTCATGTGTCTTTCTCCTCAGCTGTCATTCTGAAGACAGTTCTCCATTATTACCTGTAATAGTTTCCTTGTGTGCTGATTTTCTGCAAAGAGTTTTCAGAGGATACATAGAGATTATTCTTGGAAAGATGAAGGATCTGGAGAAAATACCACTTCCACAGTTCTTCAGTTTGGTGGGAGTTCTTTGAGCTGGCAAAAATAATATTCTTCTTTATGGGGTACTGATGCAAGGAAACAGAAGAGCTGCATCTACAACCACCAGAGCATTTCTTAGCCAGCTTTCATGAGAAGAAATTTGGCCTTTCAGGGGACTGGCAAGAGTCAGCTTGAATTTTCCCTTGAGAACAGGTCCTACAGGGACTGCTGGTTTGGAAATTTCTAATGCATCACTAGCTTCCAAGAACCTTGAAAAGACAAAGACCGTCTTTTGGTATAATTTGACCTACTATCTCTAGTCCTGGCATGGATTTACTGCCCAAAAGCCCAAGCCTGCTTTCTTGGGTGCCTAACTCAAGAAGTGACCCACACAGCAGATTTCCGCAGGTCTCTCAGCCTTGGACATGGAGGATCCCTACCTGCAGTCAGTCCATTTGGCAGATATACATGATAGGTCAATAACGTAGACTCTTAGCAAACTTGCTACTCGGTTAATCCATCTTAAATTTATCTGTTTATACATTTATTTGCCCTTATCCGCTTCAGGCATCTCAGTTTCTGTAGTCAATGGCACACTAAGTGGTGTGGCTCCTATCACTTCACTCTAACTTCAACTTGCCAACAGGAGTACTAGATGCTCATTTTTAGCTCGGCTGATCTGGGACAAGGCCTGAACTCTCACCTACTGACCTGTGGCAAGATACGTAGATGTTTTGTCACTATACATCTGTAAACTCTTCTCTAAGGTTTGCAGTGGAAGGTCTACTGCTGATAAATCAAGGCTGATTGTTGGGAAAAAGTGGGATTTCCACTCCATTCATTCTTGCACTGGTCTTGAAACTGCAGTCAAAGACACTCTGCTGATGACTTCAACAGGTATTGAAGAAAACCTTCACTTTCACACTCTGCACAAACATCCACCTAGCAAAAAGACCCAAAGAATGAAAGACAGTATTTTGTAGAATCAAGAAATTCAGACTGTGTTCAGTAAAATTCCAAACCATACAATACTTGTCCATGGGTAAAATTCCTTACACTGAGCAAATTCACATGGCTAAACAGTTAGTTTTTCTTAATTATGAAAATAAATGTTCCTAAGGTTTGGAAAATCGCTTGATCAGAGTTGATAATAAGGAGGAGTTTACTGCTGGAATAATTTTTTGCTGTGAAAGTTTCCTTTTGCTAGAGCCAGGTACTGCTCAGTATGAGTAAGAGTGACAGAATCGGCTTAGAGCAGCAACTGTTGATTGCAACCTTTATGACATTAGCACAAACACATTCAATTTCTGTCAGTCAAATTCAGCTATTTGTATTTTTGTTCTGCTCTGGTGGAGTATAGCAGTGCTGTAAACATCTCTTTCAGTGGGTATGAGTTTAGAGCAAGGCTAGATTTGGTTTCTCTAGGGAGTAAGGTAGTTATGAGGCATTGCTCAAACGCATTAGTCAATTATATGTCTGGTTAATAAGAACATAATATTTGTAGTTGGAAATTTTTCCCAGTGAATAGTAAATTTACTATTAATATGTGCTTTTTTGTCCCAAAAGTGAATCTCAGTTGAACTTCTGGGAGACTTTAATGCCAGCTTCAAGAATCTTCTGGAGAAACTTACTGGTATCTTTCTTTCATTTAGTATTTCAAGAGTGATAATATAAACTGGAGTAAAAAAGTTGTATCACTCCATCCCATGTAACCTTTCTAAGGAGTGTCATAAAGCTTTTGTCTGCTTGGGGTATGAGTAATTTTCCAAATTTCTCCACTGTGCATTTAACCTGTGTTAAAGAAGATACGTTGTCTCTCATTCTCCTTACCAGTGTCTTAGCTAGGTATTTAGCTTGAGACAGTTCTAAGTTCACTTCAGAAATGGGATACCAGTAAGGATTGTGTTCCTGTAAACAGAATTTCTCTTAGGCCTATTGGATGGTCTTGGCTGGATGTCTTGTAACGCCCATAGCTGAAGCTGCACCATTTCATATAGCTGCTTTTTGAGTCTGAAAAAGAGAGAAAACAATTTTCTAGCATGGAAACTTGCCCACTTGGATTTAATTATTTATAGATAATGAATAAAAGTAGAGATTGACATTATTTCTACCAGAAGTTAGATGACTGTTGGATAGTGAGGGGACAGTTCAAATACAACTAGGCAAAGTTGGAACTAGACTCAAGATTCCTATTTTTTGAATGGATGTGCTTAAATCTAAAGCTGCCATTATCTCCTTATACTATTAAGGCTTTAGCTCATGTCACTTTATTTCTACTGACTAATATTTGCTTTTGTGTTAGAAAAGTTCACATTGAACTAAATATTTAAGGGGAGGAGGGAATTTTCCATTGCAGTGAGGAAAAAAATTCTCAAAATTTGTTGCAGTGCAGAAAGGTGTTTTCAGTACAGTTTCCAAATCTAAGGCTATCTTTTTCTGCAGCTTGCATTATTGTGGTAAACTTGGATTCCCAAAGACATTTAATGTAATAAAAAATGACACTGCAACTTAAAAAATGGCATAAAAAATTATCAGGGCACACATTAGGTAAATTAAAAGCTGGCTCACTGAGGAATCAAAACCTAGAGTTTCTAATGGGAAGATGTAGATGAATGGTGCTCATTAGGGTCTGATAGGTTTGAATAATTGGTGGGAAGGACAAGTTGAAGTTATTAAATGATGTGAATCCCCTGGTATAATGGCCACATTCCAGTAAAATGCACTTTATTATAACCAGATGAAATATATTTGAACCAAATGAAATATATCTGGCACCAGAGAAACATATCTGTCTCTGCTGCAGAATAATGAGGCTTTGTCCTGGAAAGCAGTGACCTAATGGATTTAGGATGATCATAGAAGATCATCTCAGTGTGAGCTCTCAGCATAATGCTGTCACAAAGAAGGGTAGACCATTCCTTGAATGCCTAAAAAGTTAAGTAGCAAAGTAATTATTCCACATATTAGTAAAAAACTGTGGTTTTGGTGTCTTGCCATTTAGAAAGATTGGAATTACTTGGGAGATTTCAGATGATTAAAAACAGTCCAGGGTTTGGGAAACCCTGTTAGGAGTTTGCCTCACCTAAAGGCATTCAGCTAGGAACCTCGGAGATGACTTGGTATCTGTAGGTAGACATTTAAATAAAAAAGATTCAGCTCATCAAACTGTGATGAAGGAAATTAAATGCTGTGTCCTAGCAACAGGAGCCTTAAGCATTGTAAGCAAAAGTTAAGGGAGGCAATCAACTTGGAGTCATTAGCATGATGTGATAGGGCTTTCTAAGTGATAGATGATAGATAATCCAGTGGGAGATTCTGTGAGCACTATACAGGTATACGTGGGCTCTATACAGTGTACGGGAGGTCAAACTAGATGATCACAGCAGGATTTTTTGTCTTGATATCTATGAATATACTTACTCATTCTCATAAAGAGTAGTCTGGATGTGCAATTTCAGTTGCTTTCCTGGACATGACATGTTAGGCATTGATAAAGGTGCACATGATATAATGATCATGATTCTACATTTATGCTACCTGTTTTCTTACAAACCCTTGAAAATGTGCATAACTGTGTGTACATATAAACACATTTTTGTGATTTTTATTCTAAGGTTTATTCTAGTGATTTTAAACTGTAAAGCTCCCCCCTAGTATCATAATTTAGTCCTTGAAATATAAAAATAATTTACTTGAGAAGGCAGGATGCCTCTGGATAAAGTAATGGCTGTCCATAGTGATCTAAAAATACACACTTGGGAAATACAAGATATGACAGTCTGGATTAATAGTGACCATAACAAAGATATTAATAAAATACTTTTAAACTTTACTGTGCTCTAGATAGTCATAGAAGTCTGTAGATTTCAAAGGACAAAATATATTCATGCTAATTTTATCTATGTGAATATCCGGTATTAAATGGCAGTGTATATAATAGCAGTGTTATAAATATTTTGTTTTTAAAAGATTTTAATTTTTTTAATTCAAAAAACATTTGCAAGTGGAATTCTAAGCTTTCAGGAAAAAAATATTGGCTGTCCTTAATATTTGAATTCTAGAGAGTTCTATGCCTTCTATAAACCACTCTGGATAGATATACAGGTAAGTTCAACAGATAATCATCTATGCTCAGCACTAAAAAACTCTGCTAACCTTTATTGGAATTTTATTCCAAAATATGAATATAAACATATATTGATTTAGATACATCACAATAAAAATACTCCACTAGCTGTATATTGATATAGCAGGCTATATATATTGATAGAATAACTTTGATTTGAATTACAAAGTATAGTGTATGTGTTGAAACACAGGTTGTTTAATATTGTGCTGTTAAAAGATCAGTCTAATAGGACATAATAAAAAATAATAAACTTCTAGGAAAGTAAAGCTCTTCTCTAACGTGAAAGAATTTCAGAGAGTAAAATGAACTAAAGCTTTTACTGACAAATCCCTGACAACTAGTTAACAAGGCTAGCCATTATAGCAAAAAAATGTAACTTTTTAATGGGAATGCAGGCTAATTTGCTGCATGTTCATGAAGGAACTTTAATTAAATCACTTGATTCAGTTTTGATTATATCAGATTGATGCATCCCCTTTTAGACTTCGCTCTTCCAAAACACTTGTTGAGTAAAGGTAACTTAAATGTAGCTCTTTGCGAAGGCATGCACTAAACTGAGAACTGATCTTACTGGAAAATCTCTGAGTAAAAAGAATATTTATACTCAGATAATTCAGTCCTGTGTTGTTGCTCAGCCGTCTGGCTGCCCAACATTTGTGCTGTGTGAATCAGGAGGAGCTGTGGGAAATATGTGAGTCTGACAGTGGTGAGCTGAAACTGCTTCAGCTGGCCTTTCAACCAAAAAATGCTCATGAAGAAATACCCCTAGGGTTTTAGTAAAGACAAGTGACTATAACCCTATGAAAATTGTGAGGTGCAAAGTCATCCTATGGAATGGCATCTAGCCTTAAAGAGCACATCAATGAGCTGTTCAACTGGGGGACTGCTGTCCAGACTTTCCAGTTGGAAGGAACTGGCCATTTCATGTGTCCTTCCTAGTACAGAGCACTGGAAAGAGCTAAGGACCAAATTATACTGATGTGATCAGTTTTTTATGCCTTTCTTGATTCCTTTCTTTGCCATGCTGGCTGAGTGCTTTCACTACAGGCCAAGAAGATCTTGCTGCAAACCTATTTGTGCTTTTTATTCCACTTCATTGTCCCAACTTTTTTCAAGAGCTATCAAACCCAGTCATCTTTCACCAGCGCTTTCTGTAGTCATGTACAGCAGTGGAGAAAGAGCATGAAGTAGCCGTGAAGTACTACCAAAGCATATTGGTCATGTTCTACACCTACTTTTCATTCAATTTGTTTGAATGCAAATGACCCCATGAAGTGCAAGAGCCAGGGAGCAGCAAGCAGGGAGTACATCCTTTTGCAGTAAATAAGGCCTTGAACGGCTTTTGGCTCCACAGCTGACTGATTGATTCACCAGAGGGGCCAGATTGCTGCAGAAACCAGAAAAAATGTAGAATGCTTGACTGTAATCCCAGGGCGCAAAAATGACCAGGAGGTGAAAGATCTATGAAAGAAATCTGTTTTCTTTCTTTGGCCCGGTATTCTCCAAGCTCTAAAAAAAAATTAACACTCCTTATTATCCTGTTGCTGTGAAAGTGTTTTACAAGGCCAAGATTTATTCTAAGCCGAAACTGTAGAAATTCCTCTTGTATCCTATAGGAAGGATTTAAAATTCAAGTAGGAAAAGCCCTGTAATGGAGAAGGTTAAGATCTTGTGACATAATTACGGTGACTGTTCTTAACCCTGTCAAGGAGAAAATCCATGAGTGTGGAGGCTGGCGGAGAGGGAGAAGAGAGGAAGGTTGATCCTTAACTTCTGTTCATTTTGGTTAAATCTTGTTTGGCAACGTGTAGTGCCAATGTGAGTGTTACAGCAGGATCTGGGCAATGCTTATTTTCTCCATGTCTTATTTCCCTGATCTGCGAAGTGGGATGATAAAATGTGATAACTGACAGCAAAGCTATGAGAAATCACTAGTTAATGTTTCTAAAATGTGTCATGAGTCTGGGCCCCAAATCTAACGTCTATCTGTATTTCTTTCTGGTATGATTTCACTAAATTTAAAATGGCTGTGGTTTTTCAGTTATTTTCCCCAAGTCAGTCAGTGGTGGCTTCCTGCTTGTATTAACTACTTTTAAATTATTGTCATTCCCTTTTATATTGGAGAAATCAGCCTGTCAGGGTATGACTCGTCTTGCCTACCTTCAGCTATATAAGAGTGAGAGAGTCTAGTCCAAACTATTTGTTCTCTGAAGGAAGAAGAGAAACAAAGGGTCCTCGAAGGACAGCTAGAGATCTGGCTTACTGGGGGACTGAGGCAGGTACACTGAATCCCATTGCCCTTTCAGGGTGTCCTTCATCTCTTGCATCTCCACCTCAACGCTTCTCTGTCTCATGTCAGCTGAAAGTTGATTTGATCTTGCCAATACCATTTCTCATCAGTCAAGAATTCCACAATGGACATGGGGTAGCATGGAATATATTTTCTGGCGGGCATCCCATTTCCTTTTGCAGCTAAGACCACCACAGTCCCTGGAGTTTTTGTGGGTAACAGTCACAAGAAGAATCTGCAAATGAAACAGGCTTACATATATTTGCTTTTCTTTTCCCCCCCTTAAGACAAATTTGTTACTTAAAGATCAAACTGTGACAATGCTTGAATGTCTGCTAAATGAAGTGCCTCCAAGGAAAACAGTTGTTAAACATTAGGTATAAATGACAAAAAAATACATATTAGGTTAATAAAGGATAAGAACTGTTGCTAAGATTTCCTAGGCTTTATTTCTTTTTTTTTTTTGATGCAGAGTTTTTCGTGGTATGTACCTTGCTCTGTTGAATATCAGTACAGTATCAGATATAAAGTCCAGGCTTATCACCTGGCAAAGTGAAACTTAAAGGTCTTGTTCCAGTTGTATATGATTGATTAGCTGGAGATAATGGGAATAGCTTGTTCCTGCCCAGTTTCTTTAATCTCCCAAAAAGGGCTTGCATATTTGTGTGTTCAAAAGGAGTGAATAAATATGAAGCTGCTGTGCCTGATTTCCTTCAGTGTTTAAAAATGGCAAGGTGAAGGCTTCTAAGGTAGCACACAGACCTTTATGCATTCAGCTGTGTACTTAAATGTGGTTGTGTTTACTTCTGGTTTATAACCCTGATCCTCTAACTGGATCCATGTAATATGTCCAGTTGCAGCATTCCATCTTTTACAGCTGTTGGGGGGGGGGGGGGGGGTGGCGGGCCGGGGGAAGGTTGTGTTACAGTCAGCAACATTTGCAAAACAATCTATTTCAATATGCATGTGTAAATATTTGTAAATGGTAAAATTCCATTTTGCTTTGGAGAAGGTTTTCAACCTGAGTACAATCAGAAATGAAAGCTTTTTTATCTCACCTTGTCTGATCCGTCACAGTTGCCTAGTATGTTTGATGCTTTTTGCAACACTGGTCATTTTTTGCAATCTGTTACTACTGTTGAAAAAGCAGCAGCAGAAAACCCCTCCAAAACACTGAATAATTGGAACAAATAATATAACTAAAGAAGCTGTGATTTGCTTCTGCATATTTTAGAAATAAAAACAAATTGGGATTTGTCAAAATACTGATCAATGTTGCTTATTTAACTGTGAGTTCAGCATTATGGAAAACTTTTACAAAATGCAAACACAATGAAGGATTAATTTTCCCTTTTATCCTATTTTTGTGTACATTAAATTTTAGCCCTCATTTCTGTGTTTTTCTGTTTGATTTCACAGGTTTGTGAAATCAGTGGGATTGTTGAAGAACAATTTAATTAAAACAAAATTATGGTTATCAAAACTACAGCTGAAAATTTGCTTTAGTTTATACATAATAATTTTAAATAAAGTTATTTTTCTAGTATCAGCAGTACATAAGTGGAACCGCTCTGATATGTGGATGCTCTAATGCACTGAATCAGAGTATTTACTGTGGTACAGTGGCCTTAGGAAAGAAGGGTAACTGTCGCCTTTTAGTATAAAGTTATTATAATGGTTTTGTTCAGTTTATACCCCTTGTTATTTTGGGTTAACATTTGATAAACTAAACTCTGCCTGACCAAAACAAACTCTACCTAGAGATTTTATGTATTTTAACTTGTCTAAGGTTTTCTACTCCTTATATTTTTGTAATCTTTACTCTTTTTTAGATTAATAAACATTAAAGTATTCGCCCACGTCTGCCAGTGTGTATGTCCCATTCAAGTCTCACAGAGACTAGCTGTTCACTCACAGTCACCTGCAGAGAGAGGTCAGAAGGGGGAGGGAAAGAAAGAGTATGTGTGTGGGTAGCAGAAACAGGTGTTGCCCGTGCTGCATAGCTTTGTATTGAGTTTATCTACTTTGATCTTTAAAACTATAAATAAAGACCCTGTTAAAAAGGGAACATATCAATAAGGAATGGAGCATGCATGCAAAAATAGAGCACCTAAAGGAATTGCATATATATGATAAAGCATTAGTTACCCATATGGATTACTGAAACAAACTTGCTGTTTACAATAAGCTAACTGGTGTGTGCTGTGTGCTTGGAACTCTAGAAGATGCTTTTGCACAGACATCAAATGAAGGGATGTGGCAGTTGCATTTACTGATTTCATTTACCTGTTAATTCTGTCAAGTGTGTTCTCAATTTCCTTTGTCTTCAATTCTGTATGCTTGGTTCCTGTATCTTAGGCATAATGATATAATGAAATTGCTTGCAACTGTTAAAAAATACAGTATAACAAACCATCTATTTGTTTAAGAAATAAAAATGAGTTGTCTGTCATGAATGTTTCATAGTGTGAACTTTTTTTGCTGTCTCACAAACATACAGTGCTAAAGACCCAGTAAGTGTATGGTCTGTCTTAGTCATGAGGAAGTAAAATAGAAAGTCACATTGGGTTGAACAAGTACTTGCTATATGTATCATCATAGTGTAGACTTCCTATATGTAAAATGTTTAGCATACTGGAACCCCATGGGGATAGTGCCTTGAAGTTCATTTCAGGAAGGGGCTTCATTAATGTCATCAATAAAGAAAATCTGTTATGCTGTGTGTATTTGCAATATACTTGAAGGCTCATTTGCATATAGGAGAGCATATGATCACTGGTATGCTCTATTTAGTCAGTTGTGCTCAGTAAAGCATTCTTGTGAAACTAGTATCTCCTTTTCATGGGTTTTATTCTTCCTTAGTGGCCTGCATTTCATATTTTACCTTGACACTACTGAAAAATGTGAAGTAGGTTTGCCTTTTTTGCTTCTCCCAGTTGCTTCACTGAACATCTGTTAAGCTCCATTCTTTCTGCTTCATGCCATGACTGAATGAAATTATGACCATATTTATTCCCTGGGAAAAATCTCACTGGCTTCAGTGGAACTAAGATTGCCCGCAACAAGTTGAGAAAGAAATTAGAATTTGGCAGCATCTTAATTCTAGAAGTTTTTGCATGTATAAGAACTTGAAGACAGTTTTGGCGTGGTAGTGCAAAGAGATTTGGTCAGGGATGTGTCTGGTTTTATATTTTGATTACGTGTGAAGAAACACAAGACAAGCTTTATACAGGAAGGCAGAATATTAATACTGCTTCAGAGAGCAAAAGACTTCTCAGCTATACAGGTATAGCGGGTACCATCAACACTCATTAGAATGATTAATAATTTAGCAAGTGTGAATTGTATGCAAGTGTCTCGAAGTGTGATAGGATGGCTTGGCTCTTGAGTGGTCCCAGTTGTAAAAGCTGTGAAGTCTTGGGCTCCTGAGATCTGGCTGTTCTTGGACTGGCCAGAACAATGGTATTTTTCTGGGACACTTTCTAAGATGAAGGGTAGAGGATAAAACCATGGAAAATATTACTTTATTTTCACACTAAAACATACAGAAACCCCCATGTCATTCTTTTGGTTTAGCTCTCGTGATTTTGACGTGATCTCATGATTTTTTAACACTTGTGGTTGGCACTACTCCCTCTAAAGCGTATGGCAAGAAGTCTTGGCTGATGCTCGCACTCAGCCCAGCAACTACTGCTGGTATTGTAGAAGAGAAACAGCCAGC